>NW_022987710.1:3696751-3774223 GCF_902827165.1 Trematomus bernacchii
ACAATCAGATTATGAATGAACAGTATGACATTCATCAACATTGAAATATATTTTATTATCAAAATAATATTTAACTGTTATCACAACTTAGTGCAACTGTAGAAGCTTGCTCTGTTCTCTCACTGAAATCATAACTTTTACCACGTTTTTTTACAGACAATATTGAGAGATAAATAGCAGTTGTCACTAATAGCTTTGCCTTCAATATCTTAAATTAGAAAGCTGACAGTCATATTGCTTGTTAACATCTAAATGTAACCCTTTGCATGGAAAAAACCCTCAACTTCACTGATGTGTAGGTGATCTAGTATTTAGTATTGTTTAATGGAATGTATATCAGTGTATTAAAGTCAATACTTCATTTATTTAAACCAATATCTTCTTGATTCTTTGTACAGTATGAAAAAAGAGTATTTGTACCTGTGCTGAAGTTCACTGCTGTGAGGAGTCCAGTTCTGTCTCTCACTCTCTGGTCCATCCTGTCTGCATCACCTGGAAACTTTAAACAAACAGATATTATGTAAAGAACCATGTGTACAAACAATATAACTTATTCTCTTCTGTTGAACATGTTGGATTGTGTATTGTCCGAGTCAGGGTTCTTTTTTTTTTACTGTAACTTTGGAAGTTGTGTTACCAATGCTGTTGTGTTACTGTTTATTTGATACCAATTTGGTAATGCAATTAATAAAAACAACAACGTTTGGGTTCGTTCTTCAGATGACTGTGACGTTAACGTGTAAACTCAATAATGAACTCCAGCTCAACCAACCATATTGTAATATCTAAGTAATCATCTTGAAATATGACATTAATAATTGTAATATACACACATCTTATTGTGAGGTTGATTTCACATACACTACTTCGACGTTAGCTTGTCTACATACTTGAGCATAGCCAATTTAAATTAACCTAAGCGATGCATAAAGTTCCTACCTACATAATAAAATATCTCTCTAAGTTACAAGGATTACCTTATTTTATCAACCTCAAACAGAAGCCGTTTGTTCTACAGTACTATCTCACTTAACGCTTAACACTTGTCTATTTCATTTTAACCTTTATATATACAGTCTATGGTTTTAAGTTAACTTGGAGGATACGATTAGCATCGTTAGCACCGATGTAGCTACCACTCACTTACACGATAACCCAAGCCTTAACATTCATTACGTGATTAAAATCATAAACACATAAATAAAGTACTCGAATTTCACTTACCGCAAAACGGCATTCATGCACCGTCTGTTTTAACCGCAGAGCGAGTCACAATAGTCCGATATATAAGCATGAAGAACAAACAAACACGGCCGGGATCAAGTTGTGTTCCCTGGATGAACTGACCAGGCAGAGTCCCTGTAGCTTCACGGACGGAGCAGCTAGCAGAGAGACAAAAAGCTAACAGCAGCAGTCACCTGACAGAGCTGTCACTCAATGTGACCACGCCCTAATTTATGCAAAAACTTTAAGACCTAATATAAATAAAAGGGTCGTGTTAGAAAACAATTCACTCACAGATCCATAATCATGAAGGTGGAATCTAACTATATTTAATAATATTTATTGGATCCATAGGTAGAAACATGTTTTTTTAGGCTGTGAAATTGGGCATTTTAACATGGGGCTCTATGGAAATTGCTCCTTTCTGCAGTCAGCGCCTATCGGCCAATATATGAACTGCAGTTTGTGGCACTTCCGCATTGGCGTCCCGGCTCTTCCCCAGAGTTTGCCGCTTGGAGCAAACGCTTGCCTCGGGGAGGGAGAAAGAAAGCCACAGCGGAGAATAAACAGAAGGGTAACCATGGTAACCAAGTCTTCTTCGCTGCTTTTGTGGCAGACTCCAGCGCCACTTACAGGCCTGGCATATGTACTACAGCGTCTCTAGCGCTTTCGAACGGCAATGGCCGTGGCTGTCTCCTCCTGATTGGTGGAGTTGGCCCAATAGCCGTAGCGCCACCGTCCTGACGTCAGGACAGTGTTCAAATCTGGATCAGTTTTTATCAGATCCGTTGCAGCCCCTTTTTTAGAGATTTGGGTATGGAGGAAAATAGAGAGGGTTGTGTTTTCTGACACTTGGTGAGTTCCCTGGAACACCAGGGACACATATTCATGTATAAAAGACGTACAAAAGTGCATTTTGCATGATAGGTCCCCTTTAAGTAATGTAACCACAGTTAGTCTATGTCTTCTGATGTTAGTAACTATGTAGGCTAACATTAGTTAGGCTATGTGTTGTGGACTAATGCATTCAAGTTAGTTCACATTTGAGTTGTTATTGCCCCTGCTGACAATTGTGTGTATACTGTAATATGTAGCCTACAGTCAATGGAATTTCACATTTTGCTCTCCAATGTATGTTATTTTAATGTTGTCATTTAATTTCACTATAATTTTACTTTTCACATGTCACTTTATTCAGCTTAGTTATTTATTCAGTTTTTTATTACTGGTCAGGGCTCAACGCTAACTTTTAAAAGTGGTTGCCAGGCTGGCAACCAGGCATCAGCTTTTGGTTGCCAAAACTGAAAATACAGTTGCCATTTTTAGTCACCTTATATTTTAAATAATTAAGATACTATACAGTTATACATCAACTTAATAATGAAAATGTGACACAAAAGAATGTTCAAATGCTTTATAATAAGTCATTAACACAATTATTTGAAACTTAAAGTGGACCTATCATGCTATATTTGAATAATATATTGTAGGGCCATACCTATATAAAACATGTCTGTGAAGTTTTTTTTTCAAAATACCAAACAGATCATGCATTTTAGCCATGCCTCATTTTGCTCTATTTGCTCTATTCCAGCCCTGTCTTCACAAGGGCTGATTCTGTGGCAAATGAGCTGCAGCTGACCACGCCCCCCTGCAAAGGAGGAGGGCGAGGCACGAGCGTCATGTTACCATGCTGTTACCATGCTGTTACCATGCCACGCAACCTCTCATTCCCCTGATAGGTGGAGAGTTGCCCATATAGGCGGAGCACCCCGTTTCTGACGTCAGAACAATTTCAAATCTGTATCAGTCTGTATCAGCTCCGTTGCAGCCCCGTTTTTAGAGATTTGGGTATGGAGGAAAAGAGAGAGGGTTGTGTTTTCTGACACTTGGTGAGTTCCCTGACACACCGGGGACACATATTCATGTATAAAATACGTACAAAAGTGCATTTTGCATGATAGGTCCCCTTTAAGTGGTAGTAAACTTGTCCACCCTCAATTGCTGGTATACAAAATACCAGTAGTGCAGCTGTTGTCATGTTCTTCACAGATCCCTCACAAATGAATTGAGCAAGTCACTAGTTTCTTGGTCATCCGTTGTCTCCCTTTCAAATGTGGGTTTTCTTGACCTTTGTGCTGATCCCCACCATAGATCCATTGGCCCTTCAGCATTGAAGTCTTGATTGTGGTTCTGTCATTGGCCAGACTAATAAATGTCTAATGTTAAATAAATGAAAACCATTCACAGTTAAGAATTAGATATTAATTATTAATGCTGTAAATTACAACTATATTTAAAATGTGTTTTATAGAAGTGATTATATTTTTATGCCAATATTTTCCTATGGTAAAGTTTCGTTAAGCACTTTTATTTTGGTAGTAATAAGATCGGGACTCTTATTTTGAAGGAACTTTTACCGGAAGTGAATGGACAACGGAGGAGAATGTACATATATATTTCGCCTCCCAAGACTTTACACATTTCCTCTTCGCTTTCGTTCGGGTTCATCTTGCGCTTTATCAGTTGAATCACTTTGAAAATTAGTTTGAGATGTTGACGGGTTGGCCGAACTTTTTACTCCACAGTCAAACAACTTAATTTGCTTCGCCATTTTTTGTAAAACAAAAGGCGCGTTCACACCGGAGTACTTTGGAGTACTTTTCCCACAATAGTTCATCAGAACTACGATATATTTGCGTTCACACCAAAAAGCCCCAGGAACTAAAGTAGCTCAAATGAGTTCGTCCGACCCGCTTTTCAGTCCCTGCTAGAGAGCAGGGACTGTCGTGGGAGAAATAGTTCGTACGTCTGATTGGCTGTGCGGAATGCAAACCACGCCCGTTTGACTCTGAATTTAGAGTCATTACTTTTGTGAAAGCAGTTATTATAGCAACACTAAATAAATCATCGGAGCGGTGGAATTGATGATGAGGATGTCTCGGCGCTTCTGGCTATTTACTCGGAGGACGCGAAGCGCCGCATTCAGAAGCTTCTACTGAATGCAGTTTCCGTGGCTCAGCAAAGTTAGCAGACCTGGCAAAGTCATGTCGGGACGACTACGAAGGTAAAATAAAATACATGCACTGCACTGTTTTAATCTGCATAATACTGGTCTTAGATGTACTTTTATTTGCTCAGTAGATCGAGCTAGCCATGCTAGAACTTGCTAACGTTAGGTCCAAGCTGGCTAACAACATCTAGCTAGCTAGCTATTCTCAGCCATGCCCGCTATGAACACGTTTTGACTTGTGAATAAGTGTGCAATGTTCTGTAATTTGCTTCACTAACTCATGGCACTAATCGTGTGTTTCAGGCGAGGTGTTTCTCGCAGGATTAGAAACTAGTTTTCCCCTCCGGGATAAAACGATAATATAACGTTAGCAATTAGCATGCTAGCTGGACATAATGCTACCTCTGTATTCTTACCTCTAACAATACATTGTAGTTGCTATAATTTCAAGTCATTTGCAACATTCATTTTACATGTTAATGGTAAAAGCTTAAACAGTTGATTACGTGCGTGCCACAAAGACTGATGTTCTAATATTTTTGCACATTTAAGTAGAAATGTAATTGAAATTCTATTTATTTTTCCTTTTTTTATTGATTGTTATAATTGTACTCAGCCATGTTATGTTAGATGTCAATCCACTTACACTGTAACTACTCTGGCCTTGAAAGAAGGTTACACATCTAACTGATGTCCACTAATCCCTATAAAACAAAGTTCAAGCATACATTAAGCACAAAACAATAAATAAGGGCTTTGATATTTATTCTTTATTTGATATTATTTGATCCTATCTATCTATCTTATCTTCTACTTTACACCTGCATTTTGTACACTGTCCCTGCCTGCACCATGTCCAATGTTGGACAATGTTGTCTCGTTGTTGTGATTAAACTGATCTTGTATCTTGCATATTTCACCTTAGGAAAGCGGGCACGCGATGACAGCTTCCTTGACACCATCATGGCGATGGACCGCCGTGCCATGGTCAGCAAGGAGAATGAGGACCAGCGTGCCAAGGAGATGCACAACGAACAGCTGCTGCATTCACATAAGGCCCAGGAATCGAGGTGGAGCAACAAAATACCTTTCAGGCTGGGCTTCTGGCAGTGCTAAGCGAGCTGATTATATCCAACAGGCCTTCAATACAAAAATTAAGAAAAACTTGTCATCGTTGATAAACTGTACAATGACTTGTTGGGAGGCGTGTGGTGCAGTGGTCTGGTGCGTTGGTGTTCGGATCAGGGGAGCACAGGTTCAAACCCACTGCAGTCAGGATGTCGTTGTGTCCCTGGGCAAGACACTTCACCCCAAATTGCCTACACCTGGGACAGTTAATTTTGTATTATTGTGATTATATATATATGCCACTGTTATTAATACTGACACCTAACTTTGCACTAAGGTGTGTCTGCTGCTGAGCCTACCTATTGTTATTATATATATATATATATATATATTGCCACTGTTATTATATTGTTTTGATACTACTGACACTTATTGATCTGCTGCTGATAAATAAAAGAGAACCTACATGCACGGCACTAGCATCATGACTGTCTTTGTTTAAACCAGCAGCAGTGCAGCGGTACACAGACTAACCTGTGTGTGTGTAACGTAGTTCTTCAGGTGTGTATGCTTAACATGTATGTATTTATCACAGTAAAGATGGTATACAAAAGTTTTTAAAGAGCTTTCAACCTCATCCCATTGTCTTTAACACACATTTAACATAATAATATACTCATTAATATACAAATATACAGTATGAAGTAAGAAGATATGATTCTACACTGTATTGAAGTAAACATGTATTGTTTGAACTGTTTTATGTAATCACAACGGTTTGGGTAATTATATATAGAATAGGAATGTTATTCTCACTTTCAAACTCACTGACTTAGAGATTCTGTGTTTCACACACCAACATTGATCCTTATCACCACTAAGAGCCAGATGCTGTTTCTAAGTCGTTAAAGACATCGTAAAATAAGAAAAGATCCCCTGGAAAAGGTAGGGAGGGGAGATCGGGACGGAGATAACATTGACTTTTGACCTAGTGTGGTTTGGGGTCTCACTCTGTTCGAAACTCTGATTGACCTCGGCCAGAAGCGAATCCAGCCAATCAGGACACTTGGAGGAGGTGGTCAGTTTAAACAGCTCCTCCCCAGGGCTTCTCTGATTCGCTTGGGAGAAAAGTGGGAAGGAAGAATCGACAAATCTCCGCCCCAAAGACAGATAGAAATACTGACGTTTGTGTGTGTAAAATTGCTTTTGGGTTTGGTGAGTGGCAGGTCCTGAGAACTGTGTCCGTATCGCATCACAAACCTGAAGTCCAATTTCTTTTTGGTTTGATGAGTTGGCGGGTCCTGACGCATTTGTCCGCATCGCATCACAAATCTAAAAGCCCGGGGTACCCGGAGTACTCTGTATAACTTGTATATGTGTTTGATTTCCTACCAGTAAACTCAGATAATTGTTGTAACTTTTGATTCCGGTGTTTTCAATTCCTTTCTTAATTTAATAGAGATCCAGCCTCATCCAACGAACGGCGCGTAGCAGAGGTATTCTACTCCTACAAGTGGTGACTCCCGACGTTTGTGAGCAGATCTCTAGAAAGGAACACCGACAGCCAGGGGACAGAATCCAGTCCAGGGGGAGGACAAAGAGACACTGTTGACAACTGCAAGCGCGCTATACACAAAAGGTGAGCAGACACCTGTTTTGAATATCAAAAATCTGTGATTGATTATACTAAAACTTTAGAGTTGTCAGCAGCGTTCTCACTGTTCTTAGTCACGGTGGGAAATACAATACATATTCTAGTTAAATTAGATTATTAGTGCTTAGAGAAGGGTATTCAGTCCTGGATCTAGAGCAAAAATAGTGTTTGAGTGTGGCGGGTAGATCCCAGCCCTTCACTCACTAAATACGAAGGCTGCAAGGCTAAAAAGAGGGTTGAATTCCCCGCAGATCATGATAAGATTGATTAATGCGGTTACCTTGCAAGCGCTTTAATTAAAGACTACTTAGGTGTCAAAATAGGGTTAAATTCCCCGTAGGTCAATATAACATTGATGAATACGGTTACCTTACAGTGCTTTCATTAAAGACTGTAAGGCTATAAAGAAGGGTTACATTCCCCGCAGATCATGATAAGATTGATTAATGCGGTTACCTTTCGTGGTGCTTTAAATGTATAAAAATGTCTGTAATTGTAATATGGTGGGTGATAGAGGAGGAGAGAGACGCGACCTCCAACTAATTATTTGGAACGACCGTATCTCATCACAAAACTGTTGTGGGGATAATCAGGCTCATTAAACGTGACGATAAAGAGATTTTGTTGACTGAGTTTTTAACTCTTGACCTGAAGTCGCAATCACCGTGAGGAGATTGTAGAAGCCTACTTCTGGAAGTCACGCTATCTGTTGAAATAAACATCGCACAATAAAAATTTGCCTGAATGTGATATGATAAGGTATGAGAAGCTCTGTGTGATTTTTTTAAAGTCAAATCTGTGTAATACTTGAGAGACAGAGAGCAACGAGAAGGTGGTATAATGTCTGAGACCCTACCTCCACCCTAAGGAGATAAGGACTCACAAATGCCACTTATGAGTATCCCATCTAATACTCCTAAGGAAACCACACATTGTTAGACCTGATATTCAGGATAAGGAATGTTGGAAAAGTAATGGAAGATATTGAAAAATCTTAAACTGGATCAACCAACATGTTAGTGAACCCTGCTATATGGAGCTAATACATGTAGAAAGACTAGCAGCAGCTCTGGCAAAGACAATAGGTCCTAGCATGCAAGCACAGAGCGGTAATATGATAAGGGCTATTAAACTGACCCTTTTTGGAAATGGGATTTTCCGTTACATAACGGAGGACTCGATTCAGCCTTAAAGAACGCTTACAAACAAGTCAGGGGGTGTTAAATGTGGAGCTATGTTGCTCAAAAGGGAACTTACACTTTTGGGAAGAGATCTCCCTTTCTCTGTCGTGAGGTGCTGCTGACTCAAAGCAGCATACAGGGTCAAAGACAGGCGTGACCTCTGGAGAGGAAGAAAATCTAAATCTGAACAACCACAGAGCCCATTAAAAGGTTTATGGCCTCTACAATGAGAGGAAGATCTGGAGATTGTAAGGAACTCTCCCTAAATATCCACCCCCACACCATTGAGGGGAAGAGTGTTCCTTTCACACATAAACAAATCATCTCTTAACCAAGTCAGATTTCAAAATAGCCATACCTCAAGTTGTTAAGAAAAGAGGGAGATTCAAAAAGTTATCAATAATTGCCCAGTATATTAAATAAATACAAACAGACACGTATCAATAAGTCAGATAATGTAGACGAGGTCAATCATGGAAGAAGGCTGACATTTCATGCCTGATATATAAGTAATAGTAATAAAAAAAGATAGCTGATATTAAATAACTGATGTATAAGGCTCGATATTTCTGAAAATGGGAACACCGTTAACGGCGTTCTATTTCAGTAAAAGGGGGAAAAGGATGGGATATACATCAGACAATATGTATGTGAGATTATTACGTTTTTAGGAGAAATTTATCAATTTAAAATACTAGTTATGGTATTTTTTGTTTTGTTTTATTTGTTGCTTTTAAGAGAAATTGATACATTTAAAATAATCTAGCTTTGGTTATTTTTTGTTTTGTTAGTTTGTTCTTTTTTTTTTTTTTTTTATTTTTGTTCTATTTTTGGTTTTTGATTTTGATTTTGATTTTTTGAGGTGATTTCAAAACCATATTTCCAGCAACTTAAGGGCTTGGTATGAGACTTCTCCACACAGGCTGCTGACGTCAAAAGGGGGACCCGAGAAACACAAGGCCAACACAGCAGATTACGTCTGGTTGGAGGGGACCTCTCATGCCGTTCGCCTAGATGGAAAGGGAGACAACTGGTACCACTGGAGCCAGTGTGCGGTCGGGAAAAACACCTGCGAGGACCCTGGACGACATCAGGACAGAGTTGGCCCTCGTCGCGAGGACCCTGGACGACATCAGAACAGATCTGGCTCTCGTCAAGGCAGTCGACCCAGGAGGCGCCATCAGCAGTCCGGAGGAGGAGGATCGGGAGGACATCTCTCCAGCATCGACCCGGAAGCCGCCATCAGCGGGCCGGGGAGGACAATCAGGCCACATCTCTCTAGCAGGCACCCCAGAAGCCGCCGTCAGCGGGCTGGGGGGACGAAGATATGGCAAACCAAGACGGCACAGGGAACTCCATTTCCCGCTGAAACAGGTTGATATAGCCGGTGTGGAACTTTGTCTGAACAATCCATTTTTTTTGAGGAACTTTCAACTTTATTTTTATATCCCATAATGTAAGGGATTTGTATTTTTTATTCTACAGAACTATGTGTTACCAAAAGAGGGAAAAGTATGATAATGTCTTTTCTGATTTCTGTGGCTACTTTTATTGCCATTTTGGTGACATGTGTTGTTGTGTGCCTTGTATCTGCTCACTGTGTGTTAGACTCATCAGTTCCACCATTGAGGGAAGAGTAAAGATGACTCAGCTGACAAGGACTTTGCTTTTTAGACATATTTTATTCTCCCTCCACTGTCATAATAAGTTGTTGTTGTGGACTGTTCCTAAAGGTTTAAAGTGCTCTATATCCCAACTTCTGATGGGTTTATATAAATGTTGGGACAGACCAGTAAGAAGAAAATTGACAGTGGTAATGTTTCAAATGCTATATGTTGATCTCGTGAGGTGAGATCAAAAGAGGGATTGAAGTAAGAAGATATGATTCTACACTGTATTGAAGTAAACATGTATTGTTTGAACTGTTTTATGTAATCACAACGGTTTGGGTAATTATATATAGAATAGGAATGTTATTCTCACTTTCAAACTCACTGACTTAGAGATTCTGTGTTTCACACACCAACATTGATCCTTATCACCACTAAGAGCCAGATGCTGTTTCTCTAAGTCGTTAAAGACATCGTAAAATAAGAAAAGATCCCCTGGAAAAGGTAGGGAGGGGAGATCGGGACGGAGATAACATTGACTTTTGACCTAGTGTGGTTTGGGGTCTCACTCTGTTCGAAACTCTGATTGACCTCGGCCAGAAGCGAATCCAGCCAATCAGGACACTTGGAGGAGGTGGTCAGTTTAAACAGCTCCTCCCCAGGGCTTCTCTGATTCGCTTGGGAGAAAAGTGGGAAGGAAGAATCGACAAATCTCCGCCCCAAAGACAGATAGAAATACTGACGTTTGTGTGTGTAAAATTGCTTTTGGGTTTGGTGAGTTTGTTGGTTCCGATATCTGTGTCCGCATCGAATCACAAACTTGAAGTCCAATTTCTTCTCGTTTGATGAGTTTGTCTGGTCCCGATGCATTTATCCGCATCGCATCACAAATCTAAAAGCCCGGGGTACTCGAGTACTCTGTATAACTTGTATATGTGTTTGGTTTCCTACTAGAAGTAAACTCAGATAATTTGTTATAACTTTGATTCCGGTGTTTTCAATTCCTTTCTTAATTTAATAGAGATCCAGCCTCATCCAACGAACGGCGCGTAGCAGAGGTATTCTACTCCAACAAGTATGAGTACTGTTTTTATACTGACATTTAATCTTTGCACTAAGGTGTGTTTGCACTATTGTAATTGTGTCTGTTGACTGGTAAATAAAAGAGAGAACCAAATGCACTGTACAAAAGATCAGCTTTATTGTCAATTTACAATTTCCATGCTGTTCAGATGCCTCTCCACAACGTTGCTTCCAGGCGAATACAGAGGAGTTGAAAAGAGCCCTTGGACATTCGGAAATCTTTGATCCACTGCACATTGGTGTACGTTGGCACCACCTCCCACCAGGCCGACGTTCTATTGTTCACCCAGAGTTCCGTAGTATTCGCATATCTGGAACACATACAAAGACACAAATTAGCCCTACATAACTCCATAAATCCTACATTAGATAGTATTAATGTGATTTAATGAACATACCATTGCTGTTCTTTGGGCGTGATAACGGCCATCATCCTCAGCTGTCCTACGGCGAAACATGTCCATAGCGTGTGCTTTCGTCGTCCAATCCTTTTGTTAAGGCTTCTTAACCGCCTTCGCCTCCGACTCAGCATTTCTATTGCATTTGAATGGTCGATCTGTATTTGTATTTGTGGCTGAGTTATTGGCTTAAATAACTCAGTTACGAAGCTGTATAACACGACCACCAAAACGTCAACTCCATACCGTGTCTGAGGTCGGAAGGTAAACAGAAGCATACAGCGGAAGCGGAAGTTTTTTTTCTTCTTCTTCTCTCGGTTTTTTGGCGAATTGCAACTTTAAGGTGCATACCGCCACCTACTGTACTCGCCGTGAAGTTGTTTGCGGCCTGCCAGTAAACCCAAAGCAGAAGAAGAAGAAGTGACGTCAGCGGCTCATTTGCCTAATCTCCCTCATTTTGGTGTGAACGCGATCTGCTTTAGTTCATCAGAACTAAAAGAGCTCTCATGAACTAAAGTTCTCATGAACTACTGTGGGAAAAGTACTTGGTGTGAACGCGCCTAATCACACGGCGCACCGCGCACGCGAGTAAACGTGCATCGCTTTCTGGCTCCGTAATCACACCAATGCACTTGCAACTTAAGTATCAGGTTCCGACTGGTCACAACAATAATTAAATATCACTCTTAATACACAAATAATTAACAATTTATCTATTTTGGGTTGCACATTTAGCTGTTTGCTTGTCCTTATTTCTTTATGTTAAAAACAGGGTTGCCACTGATGGCAACCAAAGGCCAAGAAGTGGTTTGAAACATTTGTTCTGAATGGTTCCAATGGCAACCTGGCAACCGTTACTGTCGAGCCCTGCTGGTACTGCTATTGCACTAAGCGCATTGGTTGTATACCTTATAGTCCTTTATTACTTACAAAATCGAGGGTTGTAGCTGTGTGTCAGTACAATATTTCAGGGTTTTTCTATGCCTTTGTTCATCTAAATTCTAATATTCATAGATAAAACTACAACTCCTGCCAATGCCGAGGCCCAGTTCTCCCTTCCCACCCACCCCAGGTAATACACTGACTATGGATAAGTACCTTATACAAACCCCACTTTAAAACACCCAAACTATCCCTTTATGATGTGAATTTTCCTACACTGTTAACATTAAGGAGAACACTTAAGAAAGAAAAAGAAAAGCTGCAGGAGCTGATATAATTCCTAAAATACCATTGGCCATGTGATCACCAGTAAAAATAATTTTTGGATTTAATAATTTTTTTTGTGACTTTTTCCTTTGTTGTGTACCTTAAGGGAGTTCTCCCCTGACAGCTGGACAGTACATGATAGCAGAGGACCAGATCATCGTCAGTGGCAGTTTCCCGGATGTTGTTGACGCCCTGATATTGATGTTTGCAGCATATTACTGCGTCAACATCAGTTATCGCTCAGAACTGGGAGCTACCCTGGAGTTCTTGCAGAGGTAAGACTTGAATTGTAATTATTAAGTCATTCCATCTTAAACCACAGAGTAGAGGATTGTGCACATTTCTGACACACGATAAGTGTTCCTGACAATACAAGATCATCGAGATAAAAATATTATTGTGCTGCATTCTGTTTCGCATTATGCTCTCGTTTTGTCTTGGGTTGTAAATTCAGCGTACCCCTTTCCTTTGCAGTGGTGTGCTTTGGCTCCTCCCTAAAAGCCCAAACTCACTCTTAGCCAATCGGTGGTATGTTTACTTCAGCTCAATGAAAATGACGGAAAGAGTGCCCTTTGTCGACAACAAAAGAGAAACCAATTTCAGTTATTTGGAAAAAGGAATTGTTTTCAAGGAGTCCCTATTGAAATAGTGATTCAGGTAGGGGACTGTAATAGGGCAGGGGTATTCAACACTAAAATTCAAACGAGGGTCCAGTTAGAGAAAATCTCCCCCATGCAAAGGTCCGGAACTTCAAAAATGTCTAAGTTGCTTTATGATTAGTGTGATATATATTGAGTAGCCTGTAGCTTTAATCAACGCTGCATTAATCACAAACTGACTGCCAAATCAAAATAAAGAAAAGTACAATTCATAAACAACAATATTTATTGTCAATTAACATTGAACTATACAGATATACAGTAAAATACTGTGGATATGTGTAATGTTCCTCTCGGGCTTGCATTTAAAAATAAAATAGAGAAAAATAAAATAAAATAGCTTTTGAAAAAATGTGTGCATCTTAAAAGGTGCTTAATTTCAGATCAATAAAATAAAGTGTAGCAGCAGCTTGAGTTTCCCTTTTTCTTTGTTAACCGTTTCACATCATGACTTAAGTTCAACAGCAGTCATCAGCCGATTAGAGAACAATATCAGTCTTTACACATCATAACAGTTGAACGAGTTTGTAAAGTTTCTCCTGTCTTTCCCTCTTAATATTACAGTCCCTCACAGTCACAATTTTTTATTCAGTTGCGAGAATTGAGCTTGAGCTTGTGCCTGCCAGGAGGTTTAAATTCTGGGCTGAAAATGGTGTCAGAGGGCCATTCTCATACACACAATGCAGGTGCTCATTGGTTAGCCTCGGTTAGCCTGCCCTGGAACGATATTTATTTTTTGTGACCTACAGTTCTGACTTGAGAGGGGATGTTTGGTCAAACACTTGTTTGTCTCATAGTGGGCGTTTTGGCACTTTTAAATTGAAGCGCCGCCACGGTCTCTGACAAATGAGACACACTGGGTTCTGTGCTCCCAGTGGGCAGGATGAACAGTGAAATGAGTCCGTCCACTCAGGGTTAAAAGCTCTGTTCTCACTGTCCACTTTCCACTTTCCCTCTTCTTGGAGAGCGCCATGTGTAATTATTTGTCCTCTCCCTGTCTGCCGCTAACACCGCATGTTCACTCTCCTCCTCTCCCGCTTCTCTCCCTGTAATCGATAATTACGCAACGCAGGAAACCACGCTCCGTTGGGCACCCGTGTCACAAAGAAACCAGTTTCCCGAGACACTGTCCGCTAACGAAGAAGAAGCCTGCTCGTGCCGGCAACGCTCAGGGCCACTACCGAGCGCCGGCCTTCGCGTTTCCCGGAGGTTTGTAACTGCAGGGAGCGATGCACTTCTTCGCCTTAGCCCCGAACCGTGCGTGGTAAAAACACTCTCCTGTGTCCCACGCCGGCTTGGCACCGTCACGGCCCCGCCCCCCCCCCCAAGCGTTCCCAACTGGCGAGGGGGCACCGAGCGTCACAGCTAGCACCTCTTGCACCGGGCTGTTGGGTCGCCAGAAAAAAAAAACGGTCTGCCTCTTCAACCAAGGCGCAGGGTTTAGTAATGGACGGGTTGGCCAGCGCCGTCTGAACCCGGGGCGGCAAGTGGCGCAGGAACGTCTCCACAAACAAAATCCGGGGATCTTCCCCCCCTAGCAGATTCAGCATCTTTCTCCATGAGCTGGGATGGCTTGCCTGTCTCCTAGGCCTTGGATCTCAAAAATCTGGCGAGCCCTCCTCCCTTAGCAGATAAGCTAAATGTCTTAAGGAGAAGGGCCTTAATCGCCTCATATTTGTCATGGCGTGGGGGAATCTGCGATAAAAACCAACCAACCTGGACGACGTGGAGCTCCCCAGCGCCGCCCACCACAATGAAAAATATTTCAGGTCCCCGTCACGGACATGGCGGCAGCAAAATGCGCCTCCACGTGTGCGAACCACGCCGCAGCAACATGCCTCCAAAACTCCGGCAGTTTAACAAAAACAAAAGCGGCGATCAGTCATGTTCATTAAGTCTTCGGAAACTTTCACGAAAACGTCAGGGTCACCAGTGTAAGCCGATGAAAAGGAGTCAGAGGCAGAGGTGGTTCAGTATGGAACTCCACACTTTAATTTCCATTTGCTTGAAGACAAGGTAAGTATATCTACTCGTTGCTACTGTCAAGCTAGCATGAATGACACCACACGGTACCCTCACTAACGGGTCCGTGTTGCAACACAATATTCCCAACGGTGAATTATGTCCCATAACGTGTCACCACAATATATAGAATAATTATGATGATGAGTGCATTTTTTTTTTTCCACTAAAATACAGCAACACATCTTTGATTCATGTCGTTTATAACTGGACTATTACAATTATTATTAACTGTGTCTGTAGTCTACAACACAACAAATAGGAAATAACAACAATAACACAATTTAAACAGACACAAAAATAAACCATGTAGAAGTACAAATGTCAAGGAAATATGCCCAAATCAACAAACTGCGTCTGCGAGCCTGCACGCACGACGCTCCGCTTCTGAAACGCTTCTGAAACGTGCCCGGTAGGTTATGACGCTGGAGGAGGTCGGACCAAAACCGCGCCGCAGCCGTGCCGCAGCCGTGACGCAGCCGTGACGCGACGCAGCCGTGACGCGGCGCAGACGGACCCGGTGGAATCTAGGGGTTAGCGTGAGTGTCAGCAGTGCACCTGATGACGATGGAATCTGACGAGGAAGACGCAACTATTTCTTGCACCGAAATGGGATGGGCACTGGAACCTATTTCGGTTAACTACGATGCTTTTACACCGCTCACTCTGCTGCTGACACGCACCTCATCTGCCCCAGTTACACACAAACCTCTCAAGATGGCACTCGTAGCTACCCACATTCAAATGATCTTCAAGCTTGCTCCTGTTTACAGACCTGCTGCGATCCAGTGTGATAGTGATGCCAAGTGACGACTTTATATAACAAAACTCTATTCAAACCAATGCTTTAAATGTACAGATATGATCATAACAGTTAATGAAAAGTACATTTAAGAGTAGCATTGCCCTTTGACTTCAAGCTGGAAACATTTTCATGATCGCTTTTTTCGTTTTACATTTTCATTTATTGTCATTTCCATTCAGTCAGTCATTAAGTGCTATTTAAAAAATGTTAATTGATCTACAGTGAGGGACGCGTCGTTTCCCTGCGTTTAGTCCCTCCCACCAGGGAAGCATGGAGAGACGCAAGGACACCACGAGAAAGCCAAGCCCCGAGGAAGTGCGCCGGACTCAGATGAAAATATTCGTGCTGGCCAAACGGCGGTACTTACACTTCCTTTGGTTGCCAGAGGCCCGGAAACACTTTGTTCCCATTGACTTACATGGGGAAAGAGTGGTCTGTAAATCGTTGGATATTTTTTTTTTAAACTAAATAAAACTACCCAGTATGAACACTTGTATAGCCCTTATTAAAAACATTCGTTCCTCAAGTTGTAAAAATGTGCTAATAACGTTATTCTGTGAGTTATTTCCCTCTGCATTATGAACGCGCATCTAACCCACGGGACCGCCCGCCCGGCACGTTCATGTTACGTGTTCAGCACTACATGCGTTTAATCTTTACCCATGGATGCAACAATAAGAACGGACCCATATCGCCTTACTGCCAGCACCACGGAGCTGTAATAATGGATATATTGCACATGTTTGCTGTAATTCATCATGTTGTAAAATATTATACTACATGGGCTGTATGATTAAATCTTGTACCGTAAATGTTGTATTAAATAAAGTTAATATTACCCGACGTAGATTAACGTCCCTGTAGCTTCTATTGCACTAAGAAGCTTATTGCAACTGTATATATATATATACCAGCGACGTGCAGTCAGTGGAGGCAGGGGAGGCAGAGCCTCACCTGTCATACTCCAATGTAACGGAAAAAACAATTAAAGAAAAACTAAATAATAATAATAATAAAATGTCTCCACTGATCTTGTGTAAATGTGATTTCTGTATGATTCCAATCGCATTTTATAGTCAAAATCAGCAAATTTGCCCGAGCTCCGCTACGGAGCGGTGAGAAGTGAGGCAGGCACGAGCACTACCTCACGTAAGCCCACAGTAACCAGTGTTGCCAACTCCATAGTAAGGAAAGTAGCTATTGGCTGTCCGAAAAGTCGCCAAAAGTCCCTAAATGACGTCATCGCCTAATTTGCATATCATGTAATGGCGGTAAAAAAAACGTTCCACCCCCTTCAAGGATCAAAACTTGAAACCACCAGAGTAAATCCAGACGACAGTAGATCAGAAATGTCTCTATTAGAAAAAGTAGAAAGTAGAAATTGTTTTAGTAGTTTTTAGTAGAAATCTCCCTTACAATAAGGCAGTATAGTATGCCCGTGTGTTATCTCCAATAAATGCCTTCAACCATCCTTTAAACTCAGGGTTTGATTCCCACTCCTTTCTGTACTTTTGTGAATAGGCTACAGTTTAGACTGTGACATGATGACCTATGTGGATGTTTAGCTTGTCACAGAGGCACACACACAGTGGACGAGGTGATTAAGTGACTGAGGCTGTGTGAGTCAAAGCAAAGGAAAGGCAGTTATTTATTATAGTGTGACAGTGACAGTGAAGAAACATTTACATTTTACATTTAAATCCCGCTCATGCGCAATTCATTTGCCGTCTCGACGCGGGAGTGTGGCTGTCTCCTCTCTGCTCTGACTGCAGCTGAGCTGCTGCGGGGAGGCGACAACTGTGAGTCTGAGCGCCTGTGAGTACTATGGGAGGGCAGAGGGGCTGCACTGCAGCACCCGCGGCTCGTTAACTGCTGAACAATATTTGAGTCCTCCAAACACCAGAAAAGTCCCTAATAACACCATTACAAGTCGTTAAATTAGTCGTTAGTCGCTTTTGACAAAAGTAAGTAGCCGGAGGGTTTGGAAAGCCGCCGAATTAACGAGAAAGTCGCCAAGATTGGCAACACTGACTGGAGCGCGGGCACTAATTTAGCGCGGGCCACTTATTTTGTGAGCGCGCTCAAGCCATTTACTGTGGGGGTGAGGTGAGGCACAGATGAGCCCTGCCTCACTTCAGAATGCGTCACCCCACAGAAACTGGCTGGAAAGCGGGCCCTAAGCGCATGCTGTTGGAGTAGAACACTTCTGCTACGCGCCGTTCGTTGGATGAGGCTGGATCTCTATTAAATTAAGAAAGGAATTGAAAAACACCGGAATCAAAGTTTATAACAAATTATCTGAGTTTACTTCTAGTAGGAAAACCAAACACATATACAAGTTATACAGAGTACTCGAGCACTCCGGACTTTCAGGTTTGTGATGCGATGCGGATAAAAGCGTCGGGAACCAGACAAAACTCATCAAACGAGAAGAAATTGGACTTCAAGTTTGTGATGCGATGCGGACACAGATATCAGGACCAACAAACTCACCAAACCCAAAAGCATTTTTACACTCAAAAACATCAGTATTCATATCTGTCCTTGGGGCGGAGATGGGTCATCTCTTCCTTCCCACTTTTCTCCCAAGCGAATTAGAGAGCCCCTGGGGAGGAGCTGTTTAAACTGACCCACCTCCCCAAGTGCCCTGATTGGCTGGATTCGCTTCTGGCCGAGGTCAATCAGAGTTCCGAACAGAGAGTGAGATCCCAAGCCACACCAGGTCAAAAGTCAATGTTTATATCTTTACCTTAATCTTTACTCTACATTCCTTTCCCAGGGGATCTTTTCACCTAAACTATCCTCCTTCAGACATTTAAACTCTTCTCCACCTATTTATACGATGTCTTTAATGACTTACACAACCGTCATCTGGCTTTAGGGATGATAAGAAAGGTATGTTGGTGTGTGACACACAGAATCTCTAAGCCAGTGAATTTAAAAGTGAGAATAACATTCTTTTTCTAAGTGATTATCAAAACCCGTTCAAACAATACATGTTCACTAAAATACAGTGTAGAATCATATCTTTTTACTTCCAATCCCTCTTTTGATCTCACCTCACGAGATCAACATATAGCATTTGAAACATTACCACTGTCAATTTTCTTCTTACTGTGTCTGTCCCAACATTTATATAAACCCATCAGAAGTTGGGATATAGAGCACTTTAAAACCTTCAGGAACAGTCCACAACAAACAACTTATTATGACAGTGGGAGGGAGAATAAATATGTCTAAAAAGCAAGTCCTTGTCAGCTGAGTCATCTTTACTCTTCCCTCAATGGTGGAAATGATGAGTCTTAACACACAATGAAGCAGATACAAGGCACACAAACAACAACCACATGTCACTAAAATGGCAATAAAAGTAGCCACAGAAATCAGAAAAGACATTATCATACTTTTCCCCTCTTTTTGGTAACACATAGTTCTGTAGAATAAAAATACAAATCCCTTAAATTATAGGATATAAAAATAAAGTTGAAGTTCCTCAAAAAAAATGGATTGTTCAGACAAAGTTCCACACCGGCTATATTCAACCTGTTTCAGCGGGAGGAAATGGAGTTCCCTGTGCCGTCTTGGTTTCCATATCTTCGTCCCCCCAGACCCGCCTGACGGCGGCTTCTGGGGTGCTTGCTAGAGAGATATGGCCTGATTGTCTTCCCCCGGCCCGCTGATGGCTCGGCCTCCGGGTCGATGCCTGGAGAGATGTCCCGATCCTCCTCCTCCGGCCCGCTGATGGCGCCTCCTGGGTCGACTGCCTTGACGAGAGCCAGATCTGTTCTGATGTCGTCTAGGGTCCTCGCGACGAGGGCCAAATCTGTCCTGATGTCGTCTAGGGTCCTCGCATGGTGTTTTTCCCGACCGCACACTGGCTCCAGTGGTACCAGTTGTCTCCCTTTCCATCTGGGCGGACGGCATGGGAGGTCCCCTCCAACCAGACGTAATCTGCTGTGATTGGCCTTGTGTTTCTCGGGTCCCCCTTTTGACGTCAGCAGCCTGTGTGGAGAAGTCTCATACCAAGAGCCCTTAAGTTGCTGGAAAATATGGTTTTGAAATCATCTTTTCTACTTCTTTAGTGTTTATTGGCGGCAACCAACTAGACTGGAGTGTGGACAATAAAAATAAAAAATAAAAAAATAAAAAATAAAAAATAAAAAATAAAAAATAAAAACTAAAAATAGACACAAAAATAAAAATAAAACAAAAAAGGAACAAACTAACACAACAAAAATAACCAAAGCTAGATTATTTTAAATGTATCAATTTACTCTCTAAAAGCAACAAATAAACAAAACAAAAAATACCATAACTAGTATTTTAAATTGATAAATTTCTCCTAAAAACGTAATAATCTCACATACATATTGTCTGATGTATATCCTATCTTTTTCCCCCTTTTACTGAAATAGAACGCCGTTAACGGTGTTCCTATTTTCAGAAATATCGAGCCTTATACATCAGTTATTTAATATCAGCTATATATTTATTATTACTATCACTTATATATCAGGCATTAAATGTCAGCCTTCTTCCATGATTGACCTCGTCTACATTATCTGACTTATATTGATACGTGTCTGTTTGTATTTATTTAATATACTGGGCAATTTATTGATAACTTTTGAATCTCCCTCTTTTCTTAACAACTGGAGCTATGGCTACTTTGAAATCTGACTTGGTTAAGAGATGATTTGTTTATTGGTGAGAGGCACACTCTTGCCCTCGTGATTGGGTGGGGGTGGGTAGTTAGGGAGAGTTCCTTACAATCTCCAGATCTTCCTCTCTAGAGGTCATGCCTGTCTCTGACTCTTTGTGCTGCTGTGAATCTGCAGCACCTCAGGAGCAGAGAAAGGGGAAGATCTCTTCCCAAAAGTGTAAGCTCCCTTTTGAGCAACATAGCTCCACATTTAACTCTCCCTGACTTGTTTTGTAAAGCGTTCTTTAAGGCCTGAATTGAGTCTTCTGTTGTGTAACGGAAAATCCCATTTCCAAAAAGGGTCAGTTTAATAGTCCTTATCATATTATCGCTCTGTGCTTGCATGCTAGGACCTATTGTCTTTGCCAGAGCTGCTGCTATTCTTTCTACATGTATTAGCTCCATATTAGCAGGGTTCACTAACATGGTTGGTTGATCCAGTTTAAGATTTTCAATATCTTCCATTACTATTTCCAACATTCCTTTTCCCTGAATATCAGGTCTAACAATGTGTTTTTCTTTTAGGAGTATTAGATGGGACACTCATAAGTGGCATTTGTGAGCTATTATCTCCGTAGGGTGGAGGTAGGGTCTCAGACATTATACCACCTTCTTGTTGCTCTGCTGTCTCTATGTCTTCTGCAATTCTTTACCCACAGTTCTTTTTACTGGATTTGTCTCTCAAGTATTACACAGATTTGACTTAAAAAAAAATCACACAGAGCTTTTCATACCTTATCATATCACAGTCAGGCAAATTTTTATTGTGCGATGTGTATTTTCAACAGATAGCGTGACTTCCAGAAGCAAGCTTCTACAATCTCTTCACGGTGATTGCGACTTCAGGTCAAGAGTTAAAACTCAGTCCAAACCAAAATCTCTTTATCGTCACGTTTAATGAGCTCTGGATTATCCCCACAACAGTTTTGTGATGAGATACGGTCGCTTCCAAATAATTAGTTGGAGGTCGCGTCTCTCTCCTCCTCTATCACCCACCATATAACAATTACAGACATTTTATACATTTAAAGCACCACGAAAGGTAACCGCATTAATCAATCTTATCATGATCTGCGGGGGAATTTAACCCTTCTGTTTTTTACCCCTCGTAGTCTTTAACAGAAGCACTGCAAAGTAACCGTATTAATCAATGTTATTTTGACTTACGGGGAATTTAACCTATACTTCTTGTACCGCCTTACAGTCTTCGTATTAGTGAGTGAAGGGTCGGGGACTAATCTACCCGCCTCTCTCTCAAACACTATTTTCGCTCTAGGTTCCAGGACTGAATACCCTTCTCTAAGCACTTCCCCAATATCCCCAACTTGTAATATGTATTGTATTTCCCACCGTGACTAAGAACACTGAGAACGCTGCTGACAACTCTAAATTTTTAGTATAATCAATCACAGATTTTTGATAGTCAAAACAGGTGTCTGCTCACCTTTTGTATATTGCCATGGTCTTAGTTGTCACCAGTATCTCTGTGTCCTCCCCCTGGACTGGATTCTGTCCCCTGGCTGTCGGTGTCCCTTTCTAGAGATCAGCTCACAAACGTCGGGGTCACCACTTGTTGGAGTAGAACACTTCTGCTACGCGCCGTTCGTTGGATGAGGCTGGATCTCTATTAAATTAAGAAAGGAATTGAAAACACCGGAATCAAAGTTATAACAAATTATCTGAGTTTACTTCTAGTAGGAAACCAAACACATATACAAGTTATACAGAGTACTCGAGCACTCCGGACTTTCAGGTTTGTGATGCGATGCGGATAAAAGCGTCGGGACCAGACAAACTCATCAAACGAGAAGAAATTGGACTTCAAGTTTGTGATGCGATGCGGACACAGATATCAGGACCAACAAACTCACCAAACCCAAAAGCATTTTTACACTCAAAAACATCAGTATTCATATCTGTCCTTGGGGCGGAGATGGGTCATCTCTTCCTTCCCACTTTTCTCCCAAGCAAATCAGAGAGCCCCTGGGGAGGAGCTGTTTAAACTGACCACCTCCCCCAAGTGCCCTGATTGGCTGGATTCGCTTCTGGCCGAGGTCAATCAGAGTTCCGAACAGAGAGTGAGATCCCAAGCCACACCAGGTCAAAAGTCAATGTTTATCTTTACCTTATCTTACTCTACATTCCTTTCCCAGGGGATCTTTTCACCTAAACTATCCTCCTTCAGACATTTAAACTCTTCTCCACCTATTTAACGATGTCTTTAATGACTTAACAACCGCATCTGGCTTTTAGGGATGATAAGAAGGATGTTGGTGTGTGACACACAGAATCTCTAAGCCAGTGAATTTAAAAGTGAGAATAACATTCTTTTTCTAAGTGATTATCAAAACCCGTTCAAACAATACATGTTTACTAAAATACAGTGTAGAATCATATCTTTTTACTTCAATGCCTGTTACCATCTCACTGTAGGTCACCAATGTAATGTTTGTAGATCCCTTTATTACATTTATCCTCGCCATCCATAGTCTCTAAATAACTTATTTCACGTATATATGATATTTAGGCTCGCTGGTCTCATCGTACAACGGCAATGAAAAAAGCACCAGGAGAGGCAGCCATAACCTCTGCCGCACTGAAGTTCTTGTTGCTACTGTTATTCTACCGCAAACAACAAACTAGACTTTTGAAACTACAGGAAGATAAGGAGGACTTTTACAAAACAGTAATAGAGATTGTTGTCCAGAAGGATAGCATGGACTTATATTCATCTTCAAGTCAAGGTAAGACCACAACTGTAATGAAAATGGGATCTTACTTAGAAAGAACAATCCAATATTTAGATTTTGGGTATCCTTTTGTTGATCGGTCTGTTTAAAATTAATCATAGCATCAGACTAAAAAAGCTTTTGAAAATAACAGAATATTTCGATTAAGGTCAAAATAGGCTATAATATTTGTAAATCTGACTCTGAAATAGTCAGTGCCTCACCAGCCATGAACCTCACCGCACGTCACTGATATATACCATATATATATATATATATACAGTGCAATAATTCTTTCATGCTAAATGAAGCTCTGTTGCTTGGATATCACTAGATCCTGTTACAGCGTAATATAAAAGTACATAACGATTGATGTGTAAATTAGCATAATTACTAGCTAACCGCTAGCTGCTAACTGCCGCCTCGTTAATATCAAATCTATCATAACAACCCATTACCATGCTGTCATGAACGTGCGGTGCTGTTACGTGTACGCAAATTGACGTGCTTGATGTGAACGAGCATTTTGGGGGGCATGGTTAAAGTTGCGCATGCACTATGAGCGCACATACGGGTACTTCTCAGGCATGCCGGATAATCTGTGACGTTTCGCTCTCTCAAAAGTTGGGCCATTTTATCATCATGCGCGAATGAACAACTCTCATAGGAATGAATGAGGCCCCGCCTCCCACGCTGTATCTAGTTCTTATTATACATCCATGCGAGAAGCAGGGAAATTAGTTTTAAGAGCAATGGGACGTCCTTTCCTCTGGAGCGTCACGTGAAGCGACGTCCGTTTGTGATGACGCCGCACAGCTGTTCGTCTGACAGCAGCCAACTCTGTCCCCGTTAATTTCACAAACACCCCCGCCACACATTTACCGACATAAACATTTGTATCATCTGTTGTAGACCCAAATATATTAAATAAAATAAGAACTCATTCTCAAAAAAAGATAAACGCCATTCTTAAAATGTATAAACGAACAATAGGCCTAGTTTGATTAATATTGATTAGAGTGCACAATAGAAATAACATAATTGAGAGAAGAAAAAGAGATATGTTATCTATCAAAACCCAGTAAGATTAACATTCATTGGATTGCACACTTTGTTTGTTTGTGTGGATATGTAGCAAATTAACATTTTAAATAGCACTTAATGACTGACTGAATGGAAATGACAATAAATGAAAATATGAAAAAGGAAAAAAACGATCATGAAAATGTTTCCAATCAATGAATAAAATGATTTTTGTCCACTCTGTTGTTCAGATATATCACATATTTGTAACTGAATGATGCATTAATTGAAACAAAACACAGTATAAACTGAGGAGTGAGTCCCGTGAGTTTCATGTGTTTTCTTCACTCCGCTGGGAAACTGCTCTCATGTCAAGAAGCATCAGATCAGTGCATGCGCTGCATCGTCCAATCAGTGAGCGATACACAGTAAGGGGGCGGGGTGAGTGTCTGAGGATTTCACCGGAGGATGGTCTGGTAGTTCCTCGATTATCGCTCCTCCGTTATCGCTCCTCGATCCTCAATCCTCCGGCACAAATAAGGCCACTGGGACGCTACTCAAGATGGCGCAGACAAATCAACTTCCAGTGATACCGAGACCGAGGAGCGAGGAAATGAAAAATAACCGAAGTGAGACGCAGCCAGTGACTCATCACTGAGGACCTGACATGGACTCATCACACAAACACCATCACCAAAACAGCGTCTCTTTAAAAAAAATTGTATTAGTCAATTTATTGAACATGTTAGAAACAAAACAAACAATAATGATAATTCAAGGTTCAAGGTATAAAAAAAATGTATTCTCAAAGCTTCTATCATGTTCAAAAGGGGCAAGAAGAAGCTTAAAAACGTTAGGGCCCGAAGACCAGGGTGAACAGGTGTGTTTTTAATGATGACTTGAAGATGTCCAGGGAGGCAGCATTACGGATCTCAGCAGGAAGTGCATTCCAGAGGGTGGGGGCCGCAACACTGAACGCCCTGTTACCAACAGTTCGGAGGCGTGAGCGGGGGATGGAGAGCAGGCCCGTGTCTGAGGACCGCAGACTCCGAGAATGGGTGTAGGGATGGAGGAGGTCTGTTAGGTACTGGGGGGCGAGGGTATGGAGGGACTTGTACGTGAGGAGGAGTGTTTTGTAGTGAATAGAGAGTATCCTGACTGGCTGCATCACGGCCTGGTACGGCAGTGCAATCATATTCCATTTACTTGCATATAGACTCTTCTATTTCTATTCTATTTTATTTGTATTTACTTGCACTATTTTATCTGTTTTATTTGTTCTATGTTCTATATATATGTTGCACTGTTGGAGGAGCCTGTGACTTCAGTTGTTCATTGCCATGTCTACACTGAAGCTAATGTACAAATGACAATAAAGCCTTGAATCTTGAATTTACGGTATCTTTTAAAATGACAACAGTAATCTTCTGTCTTTAAGCTTTTTTTATCATTTAAAAAAATATTGATACAGTTTTTTTTAG
Source organism: Trematomus bernacchii (assembly GCF_902827165.1). NCBI lineage: Eukaryota > Metazoa > Chordata > Actinopteri > Perciformes > Nototheniidae > Trematomus > Trematomus bernacchii. Next base: position 3,722,613 of record NW_022987710.1, read on the forward strand.
AGGTGTATGACTCTATTCTAACAATCAATATATGTTAAAAGAAAAAGATTTCATGGAATTAGAAAAACATTTCTTGTAAAATTACAGATATTTAATGTAAACTAAGGCTTTTGCAAAGTAAAACGACGTTCTTTTCTTTGTGTTTGACTTGTAAGTGGTCTTAGATACACGGTACTTTTTTGTAATAATAAAAGTAATTTTCTGTATTTTAGCTTTTCTTTATCATTTTTTAAAGATAATTATTCTGTTTTCTAGAGGTGTATGATGACTCTATTCTAACAAATAATATATGTTAAAAGAGAAAGATGTCATGTAAAATGACAGTAATAGAGGCTACTTGTCAATGTGAACAGTCACATATTGTTTCCTTTCTTTTATTCTTTATAAAAGAAATAAACCGTTTTTTCACATCTGTATCAAATAAAAATGTATGTGCCATCACAAAAATAAATATGACTTATTTATGGTTTCAGTTGTAGTTGACTAAGATTTCTTTAGTACATTTTATTCTGTATTTTCTTACATTTTATGCAAAAAATGTAAAGGAAACTTATACCATCAACAGATTTGTAACAACTGTTCAAGAAAACGCATTATTCAACTAACTCACTAACTAACTGTTGTTAAGAATACACATACATTCTAATTTAGTATTTTAAGACTCCCCAAATTCAAAGTCAGTACAAAGAAAATGTCACGAAGCTGGAGAGAATGCCGTGAGCAGAAGGCAACAACATTCATATACTTTGGTCATTTACGACTTTTAAGCGGCTTCTGGGAAACACCTTTAAAAGAACTGTCAACTAGTTCTTGTTTTTCTAAATAAAAACCCACTTATCCTACTATTTGGAAAAACAGCAGAAGAATTTAAAAAATAAAGATTCTCACTTATCAAAATAAGAACAGCAATAATCAACACATTTACAAGAATTGGTAAAAAAAAATTACAACCTCATCAACCCTGAATGGAAGGATCTTGTCAATGAAATAATGCAATTGGAAAAATAAATCAGAATTCAAGTGAATATATCTGATGATAGACAAAGCGACCCAAAGCGTATGACACACACACACACACACACACACACACACACACACACACACACACACACACACACACACACACACACACACACACACACACGTACACACACACACACACGTACACACACACACACACACACACACACACACACACACACACACACACACACACACACACACACACATTACATTACCGGACTGGTTACTGTCAGAGCTTGTTATGCAGCAAGCCAGTGCGTGGAGAAAGAGGAGAAATGTATTTATAGATGAATCAGATGAACTTATTAATAGATATCCTGTACACTGCAGGGAGATGGACCACATGCATGCCCCACACACACACACACACACACACACACACACACACACACACACACACACACACACACACACACACACACACACACACACACACACACACACACACACACCTCTTGAATCTATTGTCTATGCATTAGGCATTAAGAGTGTGCAGGAGCTCGTCTAATTGTTCTGAGGCTGAAGGCTGCAGAGCTTTTATCAGTTCAAGGGCGCTCAGCTCCCAGACTGCAGGCTGATATAACATCCCCAACTGTCATTTTGATACGAACATACACACTCATTGGGACATACAAACACAGCTGGCCATGTGTGTGTGTGTGTGTGTGTGTGTGTGTGTGTGTGTGTGTGTGTGTGTGTGTGTGTGTGTGTGTGACCTTGTGACTTCCCCTGAAGCCCATTTGAAGGCTGAAGTGATGTGTAAGCAGATCAGAGCATGCAGCGGAGTGTTGAAGTGTGATGCAGAGATAAGCTCCCCTCCTTCACTTTGCTATTCTCCCTCTTCACCTCCTTTTCCTCCTCACCCCTGCTTCCATCTTCCCCTCATCCATTCACGTCACTCTGTTTCCCTTTCCTCACTACTCCTTCCCATCTGATGGTTAATGCATGAAGTCTGGCTGAACATGCACCCACTCCATTATGAATATAACATTAGGGAGACAGAGGGAGAAGGACGGAGGAGAGATGTGGGAGAAGAAGACTGAAGGTGAGAAGAAGGGAGGAAAAGGAAGATGAGGAATTAGGGAGAGGGTGAGGAAGGGAGACAGAATGGATGGAGAGATGAATGTAGTAAAGCTTAGAGAAAGAGAGAGATTCTTCCACAGCTGCTACATCAGGACGGAGGGGAAAGGTGTATTAAGGGAAGAGTGTCCGACGAGAAAGAGTGTGAGGAAGAGGAAGACTGAGAGACACATGAAGCTATTTGGAAGTACAATAACTACTGATATCTTAAAGGGGACCTATCATGCAAAATGCACTTTTGTACGTCTTTTATACATGAATATGTGTCCCCGGTGTTCCAGGGAACTCACCAAGTGTCAGAAAACACAACCCTCTCTATTTTCCTCCATACCCAAATCTCTAAAAAAGGGGCTGCAACGGATCTGATAAAAACTGATCCAGATTTGAACACTGTCCCGACGTCAGGACGGTGGCGCTACGGCTATTGGGCCAACTCCACCAATCAGGAGGAGACAGCCACGGCCATTGCCGTTCGAAAGCGCTGGAGACGCTGTAGTACATATGCCAGGCCTGTAGGTGGTGCTGTTCTCACAGAATCAGCCCTTGCAGAGCAGAGCTAAAAAAAAGTGCAAATTGAGCGAAATGAGGCATGGCTAAAATGCATGATCTGTTTGGTATTTTGAAAACAGAAACGTATAAATATACCTTATATAGGTATGGCCCTACAATATATCATTTAAATATACCATGATAGGTCCACTTTAAGTGAGAGTAGAAATACCAGTGTAAAGGAAAGTAAAAGTAAAAGTACAAAAGTATTAGCATCAAAATATTCTTAAATAAAAGTATACATTTTTTTGTATTTGCCCATTTCATAATATTATTCATTATATGTTTTTGATTATAAAGATGGATTAATGTGTTTTCACAGCTAGTTTTAAAACATTTGCATATTGCAGGGAAGCTTGTGTAACTAAAGTCTGATTTAAAGGGCCCATGTCATGCTTTTCCGGTTATTACCCGTCCCCTTGTGTGTTATGAAGGTTTTTATGCATGTAAACGGTGTGCAGAGTCAAAACCCTCAAAGTACACCCTGTAGCGAGTAAAACTCTAACACAGAAAATACCTCCCCAAAACGCCTCGTTGGAGATACGTCACTGCCCATTTGAGTCTTCCATTTAGTTCCGGGTACGGCATGATGTCATGCGGTACCCGGAACGAAATGGACCAATCCCGAAGAGCTATGGCCACACCCTCTGCCAGCCTAACATTTACTGTTGGAAGCTCTGGTTCAGTTCACAATCGATCCAGTCATGCCAATGCCAAGGACCTGTTTCCTGAAATGTGAGGAGAAATCTGAGCTGTTTGTCCTACCGACGGAAGAACCACGACGAAGTCAGTGGTTGAAATTTCTGTTTAACACTGTTCCTTCAGAGGTTCGAAGAACGTTACTGTGTGCGCGGCATTTCACAGACGAAAGCTTCCAAAACATTGCCCAGTTTGAGGCCGGATATGCACAGCATTTGAAACTGAAGGACGATGCTATTCCTAGTTTGTTTGGACCGTTTGGAGCAGGGGAAGATTCGGGTACACAACCTGTAAGTTTGCATTGTTATTTGTGTATTTATCAAACAAGGTATCTACCACGACTGTTTAAATGTGTAAACGTGTGTCGGACTGCTAAGCCAGTGCTAACTGTGCTAACTAAGTTGCTAGTGTTTCCATATCAACTCTAATATCAGCAGATGGCCTTACATACATGTATCTCATAGCAGGAGAATGTCTGCATTCACACACGAAATACTCATAGACAGTATACTCCGGGTGATTTACCGTACGGTCAGTCGCGAAACGTAATTACATTATAGCTGGCGTTCCTAGCGTGTATGCTACCGAGCTAAACAACAGAGCTAGACATTAGTTTGCTCGGGAAAACATTGTTGTTATGCCAGCTACAATGAATGTAGCAGACTACCCGTATAAGATTGCAATTGTAAACATGTTCTTGATAGCCTAATATGAACCACTATCTGTTGTTCATAGCATAGTATAGTATAGTATAGTATAGTAGCCTATAGCATATTACACTGAACAACTAGCAAACGTAGGTTAGCATTGTAATCCAGCTGGCAAGCTGACGAACATAGAACGACTAAGTTTCAATAATATTTTGTGATTGGCACTTCATTTCGTTAGGAATGTCTCCCAAACAAGGTATCTACCACGACTGTTTAAATGTGTAAACGTGTGTCGGACTGCTAAGCCATTGACACAGTGCTAACTGTGCTAACTAAGTTGCTAGCGTTTCCATATATCAACTCTAATATCAGCAGATGGCCTTACATACATGTATCTCATAGCAGGAGAATGTCTGCATTCACACACGAAATACTCATAGACAGTATACTCCGGGTGATTTACCGTACGGTCAGTACATTATAGTTGGCGTTCCTGGTGTGTATGCTACCAAGCTACCGTTCATAGCGTGTATGCTACATAGCTAAACAACTAGGCTACCTCAAGCTTACTGTGTTGATTAGATAGATGGATTAGATAGATCCACACTCCTACCACAACTACTACTAACGAATCTAAAACTAAACTAAGTTTCTCTAATATTTTGTAATTTGCATTTGATTTCGTCCAGCCAGATCAGGAAACTCCTGGCGTATCTGGCGGACAACACACACACGGGATGACCCACTCTGATGCCTCGTCCTAAAAATCCCCGGCAGCCGCTTACAAAGCTGCGATAGGCAAGATGCCGAAAACGCCTATAAGGGGAGGAATGGATGATATACAGTGTATATATGTATATTTACGCATGTTCATTTTGTACATTTCTAAAAATAAAGTTTGATGGAAATACTTAGTAGGCCTATCCTTTCTTCCCTGAATTATTTGCTCCTATAACATATCATTCATATATAGCAAACCATGATTTGATTTCTCATCAAACAGTAGTAGTTTATTACAGGTAAAAATAACTTACTCTTCTATAACAACAGTTGTAGGTACAGTTCGGTTAGTTAGCGTATAAAATATACGGCTGTACCGAGGCCATTATAAGACTGATGTTCTGAGAGCGAGCCGAAAAAAGCACTGTTAGACATGGGCGGAGCCTCTCTGGTGGTTGACTAATCAGAACAGAGTGGCCGAGCTGACCAATCGGAGCACACTAGGCTCACAGGGAGGGGGGGGGCAAGAGCTCCAATGAGCCGTTTAGTGGAGAGAGTGAATACTGCTGAATACACATACTTTACAGAGATGCTGTATGCGAAACCAATGTGAGTTTGGAAAATTGCACAGCATAAATCTATTTTAGTATACCTCAACAATGGAATTATGATCAGTGGAAATGGCAATGACATGGGCCCTTTAAGTGTTGATTATATTTCATATCTAGTCAATGTACTGTAAGTAACTAAAGGTATTAAATAAATGTGGCGGAGTAAAAGTACACTTGTTACCTCTTAATTGTATTGGAGTAGAACTACAAAGTAGCATAACATTGAAATACCTTTTAGGTATCTCAAAATTGTACTTAAGTACAGAAAGAGAGACTGAGATATGCACACACACACACACACACACACACACACACACACACACACACACACACACACACACACACACACACACACACACACACACACACACACACACACACACACACACACACACACACACACACACACACACACACACACACACACACACACACACTTTAAATAATGGGTAGATTAGTACAGTACGGCATTATCAGATCAGCATATTTATAAAAAAAATATTCTAACTTTAAATGTTAAATAAATGTAGTGTAGCAAAAAGTACAACATTTGCTTCTAAAATGTAGTAGAGTAGAAGAATATGTAGCATAAAGCATAATAAAGTAGAATTATGTCAAAAAAAAACACTTATCGGCAAAACTTGAGGAGATGCACTTTGTTACATCCCATCATTGCTCGTCCTGACTCACTTTTGTGTCCTAGTTTGAGCACTGGTGCGCCTTAAGCAAGACAAAGCTATGATATAACTGGGCAGGATATTTACACTGCAAAATGTAAAAAGACTAACCCTACTATTAGGTCATCCTACTATCACCTTGAGAATATCTTTAAGGACCTTTTCTCAGCAGGATCTGGACAAACTTGTCGGTGCATTTATCTTCAGTAGACTCGACGACTGTAACGGTGTCTTTACAGGTCTCACTCAAAAAAGAAATCGATCGTCGAGCTGCAGCTGATTCTGTGGATTACATCACTCCAGTTCTCAGGTCTTCACACTGGCGTCCTGTCTGTCAAAGACTTCTAAATACTGCTGCTGGTTTATAAAGCCCTGAGTGGTTTAGGGCATTTCTGGTCTCCTGCTACATCATGAAGCATCAGGTCTGCTTCCTGTCCCAGAGTCAGAGCTCAACATGGAGCAGCAGCGTTCAGTTATTCATATCTTACTTCACTGTACATTTTATTATTGTATTTGATACCTTACTTCATTCTATATTAGCTTGTTTGTGTTCTCTTAGCTTTTTGCCCTGTCTTAATGTTCTTTGAACGCTTTTTGTAAAGCTTTCATTTGCCTTGTATTGAAATGTGATATATAAATAACCCTGCCTCTTGTCTTGTTGAAGCCAGCCGGCAGCATTTTATATATTTGTATTTAAACATGATTCAGCCTTCAAGTATCTGGAGCTCCTTTGAATGAAGCTGCTAATGTGATTGTTGTTCTGCATATCTTTGAATGTGTCCTGTCTGAGTGTGATATGATGTGTTTTACTGAAGGCTTCCCTTTTTCATTGTAGATTTAAAACATGCACATTTCTGCCTTTGCATGCAAAAAGTAGACAACTAAATGTTCTCCATTCTTTAGCCCTGGGAGGTCCCGCTGCTGTGTTCACAGATGGGCTCATCGTAGATTCTTCTGAACTAGATGAGATTATATTATGACAACTTTATTTGTGGTTTTTTGCTTTTATTCCAAAAACAGAAAAGAACAAAGAAAAACCTACTAAAGTACAATACTTGTTAGTATTCAAATCATTTTATTGTTGGTCTTTCCATGTCAATTATTGACAAGAATAACATATAGTTCATCAGCAGATATATCCTTGAAACAGGATGGAGGAGGAGTTCATTTGAACAATACAGAGTCCAAATTCAAACTGACATTTAAATAGCACAAACATTAGTCTGAAAAATACAGCAGGACGCGCCCTCACATCTTTTTCATCCAATAGGTCCTCCACCAAAATGACAAGCAATCTATGAGTTCATCCATGAGAACATCTCTGCAAATGGCAGTGCTGAAGAAACACAGAATATGCTAGAATATCCCATAATAAAAAATACGATGTACAGTATCAACACTAAGCGAGGCCGATTGCGTTGATATGTGAAATTTACATTTGATATAATAATATGCAATGTCAAGACCATTTAAATGATAGTTTTAAATCCCGTTTGATACAGTAAGGAACATTGAATTGTCCTTGTTATTATGTAGATCTATGCAGTCTGCATCCTAATTAAGACTCAACTTTAATACATGCTTTAATCTTTATGCACAAACATGTAGGACAATGCCACTCAATATGCAACGCATTTTTACCATATGGTGGAATTATTGATTATTATTTACAACAACTGTGTGATGACATTAGATTTCAGCATTGGAGACCACAAAGCAAGAAATGTCTCCCCCCGGTGGGAGGACACGGTAGTGCAGCTGGGATTTCTCTCATCTGTGAATAACTGGAGCAAAAACAAAGTGATCCTTTCTCTCACGCAAGTACACACCTGAACCCCGACACTGACATGCAGAATGGAGCATGCACATGATCTCCATGGCCCCCAGACACACTGACAAATCAGCTGTCATGTGCGCCCTTCAGATACACTTGGCCTCCATGTCGTAGAGTTGCAGAAGGTCAGAGATCACAGCATCGATGTCTGCTTTGGTCACGTCCACACACAGCACCTGAATACACACACAAACACACACTTCAGCTCCACACCTGGCCTCATTAAACATCAAAGCTCCACACAGCGTTTAGAGCGACCTACATTTCACCGCCTTGAGGACGTAAGTGGGAAACCGTAACAAATCTTAACATTTTCTATTTGCATTTGGATATAATGTCTCATAAAATCAAAGCTCTTACACGGAGACTTCATTTGTAAAAACTGTTTGACAATGGAAAACTAAAATTGCCACCACCCTCCACTTAATACTAAAGAGGCCCCTGTGCTTTGAAGACAGCTGCAGCTGCGTGCTCAGGTGCTAATGTCCCTTTGGTAGAAGAGCACAGTGGTACAAAGCTGGAGGACATCCTTGCTCGTCTCCAGCTGCTGTCAATCATTCGGCACGGTAAATGTTATATAAGGTCCCGACAGGATGGCACTACTATTTATTTAAAGGTCACCTATCATGCTATTTGTAGGCAATAGCATAGGTCTCAGATATATACAAATATATAAAAAACATGTCTATGAAGTGTTTTGCTCAAAATACCAAACAGATCACCCATTCTAGCCATGCCTCATATCCCTCTATTTCACTTCCTGTTTCAAAAGTGCTGATTTGGGGTATAAAGCTTTACAAAAAAAAAAGGAGGGGGCTGAGCTCATGCGGGAGATTCTACCAGCAGATTCTGCCGTGATGAAACGCCATATCATGGATTATCAAGGATTCTTTCTGAAACAGTATGGAGCTCAAAGGCTTTCTCTCTTGCCGGTTATACCACAAGGTGAGTTCCTTTTTATTTCCTGCTTCTTCACACACATGCTCTCAAGTACAGGTTAGCTCTGAGTGTTAGCGATGCTAATGTAAACACCGACCATATTACGTCCAAAACAGTCGGGCATTGTTTCTGATTGTTTCTTTACACATATTTATGTATAAAAGACATCAAAAAGTGCATTTTGCATGATAGGTCTCCTTTAAAGGCCGTGTCTTAATCTTTTGAAATGATTTTTGGGGACTATTTTTGCCTTTATTCGATAGTTCAGCGGAAGTTGAAATCTCAATGGCTCCCTCAACAAAAAGCAATGGGAATTTTCCATTGGATATTGGACTATGGCAGAAAATAAGATACTTAAGATCCACATATAGAGTATAAATTCCACTTTTATAATTGTGAAGAGTAAATACAATCAAAAATAAATAAAAAGCCAATGTTAGGCTATACAGGAACTGCATCACGGTCGCATGACTTCAGGTAAAAAGTGCTAAGCTAAAGATGGCTAATGTTTGGTGTGATAACGCTGATTGTCATTATATTTTCTCTTTTAGCTTCTTGTCAGCAACCGCTGTTCTTAAAACATGTAAACGCTTGAGAGGTTCACCAGGGGGGTATAAACTGACATATTTATGTCCTAGAGTAAATCCCTTCAGCTTGTATAGACCATATTTCAGGCATCTCACCAAAAACTCATAAAAAACATTGACTGGACCAGATCGAGGGAGCCTGGAAGTGCTAAAATGCTGACTCATTCCTGGGTTTACAACGTGTCTCTGCACCAAGCTATTGGGAATAAATAGATCCCTGAACTCTTCCTTCCTCATCATTTGTTCGGTAACACGTCTATTTTATGAAGTAAACATTTGAGGTACTTATACCTTACCAGAGTGTTTTCATTTGATATTACTTTATACTTCTACATTTTGGAAGCACATTTTGTTTTATTTACTAGTTACTCTATACATTCTGATTTTGACAGATAACAATAACTAGGAAAAACTTTTAAAATATGATTATTTTGTATACATTAAACCACTCTACAGTGCAGTACATTATAAAGAGTACTTTTACTCCCAATACTTTAAGTACATTTTCCTATTTGTACTTAGAATATTTTACTTAATTCTCAATAGCCGCTTTCACACCAAGTACTTTGCCGTACTTAGTGCCGGCACTTCGTGCCCCGGCACTTATTACCCCAGGGCACTAAGTACCAATCGCGTTCACACCGGAGTACTTTTCCCTGAGGGAAGATTACTCAAATGAGCCTGAAGCCTTCCGAGTAAATCGCCCGAACGCCGACACCTCCTCATCTCCCATGTTTTTTTTTGTGTTGCCATAAGTTAGTTTCTCTGCGTTTCTGCGATGGGCTAATGCTAATGCTAATAATGCTAATGCGAGGATAATAAAATGGCAGCTTCACAAAACTTTTTTTGAGTTTTACGGGGCGTGGTTTGCAATTCGCCCAGCCAATAGAAATTGGTACTTTTTTGGTACCACCTCTTTAGCAGGCACTGAAAATGGGGGTAAAAGTTCCAGGCACTAAGTACTCTTTTTGGTGTGAACGCGACATCATGGGTACTAACGGAACTAAACGGGAAAAGTACGGGGTAAAAGTACTCCGGTGTGAACACGCCTAATGGAGTAGTTTCACTTGAATGTTAGTATTCCTACAGTGTGGTTTTAGTACTTTAACTCAAGTAAAGAATGTGAATTCATTTCCACCACTGCATCAGAGGGCCTTTACTCTCCAACTGACGCTTTAACTTGTGACACTGTTGCCACTGTTAGCTAGCCTACTGTTTCTGCTTACACTGCGTTAACTTTGCTAAAAATGACAACAGCTTTTGTTGTTTAAAGTTCATGTGTTGTTTTCATGCTCTGGCAGGCCGCAAACCACTTCACGGCGTATACTGCCACCCGAAGACCCCGGCCGGAAGTCCCCGGAGTTGGGGACTCCGGGGAAGCCTTCCGAGTAAATCGCCAGAACGCCGACACCTCCTCATCTCCACCGCTCCCATGTTTTATTTTGTGTTGCCATAAGTTAGTCTCTCTGCGTTTGTGCACTGGGCGAATGCTAATGCTAATAATGCTAATGCGAGGATAATAAAATGGCGGCTCTACAAAACATTTCAGAGTTTTACGGGGCATGGTTTGCAATTCGCCCAGCCAATCAGAACTGGGGCACTTTTTTCCCCCAGGAAAGTACCATCTCTCAGCAGGCACTAAAAATGGGGGTAAAAGTTCCCGGCACTAAGTACTCTTTTTGGTGTGAACGCGACATAAGGGGTACTAACGGAACTAAACGCGAAAAGTACTCCGGTGTGAACGCGGCTAATGTGTGACATTTTTCATTTTGTAACACTTCTCTCTGTTCAGTGTGCAATTATCAGCACTTTTCATAAACACCCACCTGCCACCACTCTCTCTCCCCGACCGGCAGCTCCACTCCGTAGCTGTCCAGAGCCAGGTGCAACGTTGCTATGGCAATGTGTTGTGGTGTGTGGCGGATGCACATGGCTCCATGGTAACAGTCTCTCAGCAATGCCCAGGAAGTCTCGGCAACGGGGGTTCGAGACCACGCGTGGCGGTTCACCAGCGACTTCACAGACATCAGGTAGTGGAGCAAATACTGCAGAGAAAATATACAGCAGCATCACAGTGCTTTAGTTTAGGCAACAAATAAATAATGTGTGCAAGGGTGATCAGCCAATCAGGTATACTTAAATGGACTCTTCTGCACTAAACACTTTATACCTGATTTAAACTTGCTGTACCACTAAAGCAAGGCCAAGAAATAAAATACAGAAATGAGAAAAGCTTAAAGATTTACATCAGCAAAGGCAAGTAATACACATATTTGAATTCACTTATTCAGCCCAGATCACACTGCACTCACAAACAGTGGTGTAAAGTTACTAAGTACACATTTGTACTTCTATCCCACTACAATTCAGAGTTAAATGGTGTACTTTTACTCCACTAAATGTATTTAATCCCTTTTGTTACTTTACAGATGTGAAATATAACCAAGTGTTAAATCAGACTTTAGTTCCACCTGGAGTAAATTCACAAGCTACCCTGCAGTATACAAAGTCATTCAAACTAGCTGCACCTTTACCAGCTTTGAGAACACTTTAATGATCAATCATTATAAAACAGATCATATATATTATTCTGAAATGAACCAATCTGCATAATGACTACTTTTGGTACTAACTGCCCATTTTCGTATTTTGTACATATTTCTTTTACTTTTGCCGTTTTACTTTTAACATGGTTCGCAACATGCTAGCCGACCGCACCTACTCTGCCATACAATATAGCAGAGAGGAACTTTTCCAATTGCGAAACTTCGTGGACAATATTAACCCTCCGACAGACAATGGAGATTCACCATGGCTACCTGTTGCTGTTCTACCTGAGAGACGCAAGAAGAAGACAAAGCGGGGATGCCGGGCCGGGTTGCTGGTCAAACTGAGAAAACGTGAGAATCGGCCCCCTCTTCCGAGTATTCTTCTGGCTAATGTTCAATCCATTGAAAATAAGCTAGATGAACTCAGAAGCCGGATTGCTTTTCAACGGGACATTAAGAACTGTAACGTGTTAATTCTCACTGAGACTTGGCTCAACCCCCGCTATCCCGGACTCCGCTATTGTCCCTGACGGATTCTCTATTTTTCGTCAGGACCGGACTGCAAACTCGGGGAAAAGTAAGGGAGGCGGTGTGTGTGTAATGACTAACAACAACTGGTGCTCAGATGTGAAGATTATTTCATCGGACTGTTCCGCACAGCTAGAGCACCTCATGATCTCATGTCGGGCCTTCCATCTGCCGAGGGAATTCACATCTGTTGTGATAACAGCAGTGTATATCCCGCCGCAGCCACTCGCCGACAACAACACGGCACTCGATCAGCTGTTTGGGTTTATTGATAAAACCGAGACTTCACGGCCAGATGCGGCGTTCGTTGTGGCCGGAGATTTCAACACCGCCAACATGCAGAAGGTTTTGCCAAAATATTACCAACACATCAACTTCCCGACGCGCGGGGGAAACATACTGGACCATGTTTATTCCCCTTTCCGGAATGGATATAAGGCTCTCCCTCGCCCTCCCTTCGGCAAATCAGACCATATCTCACTACTGTTGTTGCCTGCTTACAAGCAGAAACTTAAAAGGGACAGACCGATAACAAGGACAGTACAACGATGGAGCGAGGAGTCAGATTCAGCACTGCAGGATTGCTTTGCATCTACGGATTGGAGTGTGTTTGAGGACAATAACATCAACACACACACGGACACTGTCATCTGCTACATTGGGAAATGCATCGATGACGTGGTACCGAAGGTTTCTGTACGGACATTCCCAAATCAAAAGCCCTGGGTAAACGGTGAGGTGCGCGGCAAACTGAAAGCGCGCACTCTCGCGCACACAGCGGGAGATTTGGAGGAGTACAGGAAGTCTAGGTATGATCTCCGGAGAGCAATAAAAAATGCAAAGAGACAGTACAAAGAGAAGGTGGAATCTGACTTCAAAGGCTGTAACACTAGGAATATGTGGGCGGGACTAAGGACAATGACTGACTACAAAGGAGCAGCGGGGGGTGCTGCGGGAGTGTCTGCGTGCGCATCTCTCCCAGATGAGCTAAACAGTTTTTTTGCACGCTTTGAGAGCAGCCAGGCTGTGGAGGTACAGAGGGACCAGGAGCTACACTGCCCTTTTGTTTTAAATAGGGCAGATGTGTGTAAATCCTTTAAAAGGGTTAACCCACACAAGGCTCCTGGACCTGATGGCATCCCTGGCCGTGTTCTCAGGGTGTGTGCAGTTCAGCTGGCAGAGGTGTTCACAGACATCTTCAACAGGTCCCTGCTGCAGTCTGTAGTCCCCACATGTCTTAAACACTCCACCATCATTCCTGTCCCCAAAAAGACAATCATCACCTGCCCCAACGACTACCGCCCAGTAGCACTCACCTCCATCATAATGAAGTGCTTTGAGCGGTTAGTCAAATTATTCATCACCTCCTCCCTCCCTGAATCTCTGGACCCCCTGCAGTTTGCCTACAGAGCAAACAGGTCCACAGACGACGCCATAGCCCTCACCCTCCACACTGCCCTCTCACACCTGGACCCGAAGAAGAGGAACACATATGTGAGAATGCTGTTCATTGACTACAGTTCAGCATTCAACACCATTGTGCCCTCGAAGCTGGCCATCAAGCTCAGAGACCTCGGACTCAACAGCGCCCTCTGCGACTGGATCCTGAACTTCCTGACGGGCAGACCCCAGGCAGTGCGGGTGGGAAATATCACATCCTCCACCCTGATTCTCAACACCGGTGCCCCTCAAGGCTGCGTGCTCAGCCCTCTCCTCTACTCCCTGTTCACCCACGACTGCGTGGCCACACACAGCTCCAACACCATCGTGAAGTTTGCTGATGACACGACCGTCATCGGCCAGATCACAGACGATGACGAGACGGCATACAGAGAGGAGGTCGAAAACCTGACATCTTGGTGCCAGGAGAACAACCTCCATCTCAACATCAGCAAAACAAAGGAGCTGATTGTGGACTACAGGAAGCAGCAGGGAGAGGGACACGCCCCCATCGCCATCAATGGGACTACGGTGGAGAGAGTCAAAAGCTTCAGGTTCCTTGGGGTCCACATCACTGAGGACCTGACATGGTCTCTTCACACCACCACCATCACTAAGAAAGCTCGACAGCGGCTCTTCTTCCTCCGCAGGTTGAGGAGGTTCAAAATGGATTCCAGGATACTCTGCAACTTCTACAGGTGCACGATAGAGAGTATCCTCACTGGCAGCATGACGGCCTGGTACGGCAGCTGCACCGACCTCGATCGTAAGGCTTTACAGAGGGTGGTGAAAACTGCACAGCACATCACCAGGACGGAGCTGCCATCCATGGAGGACCTTTACTCCCAGCGGCTCAGGAAGAAATCACTACGGATTATCAAAGACCCCCATCACCCCAGCCACAAACTGTTCTTTCTGTTGCCGTCTGGCAGACGTTACCGCAGCATCCTGGCAAGGACAAGAAGATTCGGAGACAGTTTCTTCCCGCGGGCAGTGAGACTGTTAAAAAATTGAACTGTTGAAACAACTTCAAACATTCAACTGCTACTCAGTAGTATGTATCTAATACCTAATATATATATATCATTCCAATAACTTGTATATAGACTCATACTGCACTATTCCACATCATAACTTTATTTCATTTTTATAACTATTATTATTTTTGTATTGCTCTTGCTCTTATTGTTATTATGTTATGTTATTATGTTGCATTGTTGGAGAAGCCTGTGACATAAGATTTTCAACTGCATAATTACTCTGTAGCTATGTCAGATTGACAATAAAGAACCTTGAACCTTGAACCTTGAACTATATTTTGATGATAATACTTTTGTAATTTTACTTGAGTAACATTTTAAATGCAGGACTGAGTACTTTTCCCACCTCTGATCACAAACACAATTGAAACACATGACAACATCTGGCTGCAACAGCAAGGGTCCACACTGAAAACAGGAATCAGGCGTGTGCACTAACACACTCATCCCCTACCTTGTGAGGGTGTTCAAAGGAGACGTGGAAGTTGAGCTGTCGGAGGATGAGCAGCTCGCACTGCACCACACTGTCCCTCAAATCCCAGAACTCCTTGTCACATTCTAGAGTAACACTGCCACTGTTGAAATACCTGGGGAGGAAGACAGGGAGGGGGGAGCATTCAATAGGACGACATCCAACAGTGAAACATCTGCTAAGTTACTTGTCCTGTGTGAGGCATGAAATAGCCTGTATGCAAAATTGGTCTGGTGTTACTAAGAGGTGTAGTTGGGCTACAATTTGATTTGTTTTCATTATTGGTTCTTTTGGCAATTATTAAAGAATCAATTAATCACATGAATCATCCAATCAATATAAGGAATAATCCTTTATGCAAAATTGTTGCAGATTTAAATGCTGCTGATGGCTTTGACTACTATCTGCTTAAACTGTGGTGTAAAGCGAGGTCATGTTCCTGGTAACACCCAGTGGTGTAGTGGGGATTTTGTTACTGGGTGGCGGGGGGGAGAGATACTATGGACGCACTCCTGAACTGTCAACGGGGGGGGGGGGGGGGTACACTGTGGACCTCTGTCGCCTATCAGCGCAACTTACATGATGCCGTTTAAAAAATATAATAATAAAGGGCGGTGCCGGCCGTCAACGAACCGAGCCGGGCTTTCTGCGCGACTGTCACTCAAATGCGGCACATAGTCTCAATTTGTGGGACACGGGACAAATGATAAAAATGCTGTGTGTGCAGTCCCGCACAAAGCGGGACACCTGGTCACCCTACACACACACACACGGTGCTGCCTCTCACACACACGCTTCAAATCAAGTTGCATAAATACTTGAGCTACGTTTTTATTATAATTACTGTGAAATGTATTATGTTTTCGTCATTATTTAGTGGGAATGCTGACACAGCATTCCAACTATCTGTTATGCTACGCACGAAATTCTATATTATTCCGCCGGGTTATTTTGCGCCTCTTCTTCTCCCACATTGAACATCGCAGAAACTCCGTTCAAATCAAAACGTTCAGCTCGGTCGGGAATCGATGGCTATTACTTTTATCATTCATAACTTTCATAATTCCAGAGATACATCCCATAATTCATCACATTTTTAACATGGAAGTCAATGGAGAAACTCTTCAGACTTGAACAATCTTCATGCAACTTCAACTGCTAACTGTTCATTCATACTTTCACTCAGAAACCTCATTCCAACTTTAAAATGTTACACATCTTTCTGACATTATTCGTGTAACACAACTTTTAAATCTGATTCTTACTTTTAGAGATATTAAACATTGTTTAGACCTTGGTAAAGAGGCCTTCTTCAGATTTTAACATTAACTAGAGTGCGTGATGTCACAGCTAGAGTGGAGGACAGATTTAATTTTGCCTTCATATTTTCTTTGAAACCTGCCATAATTCCCAAACCCTACATTCCTGAGACATAATTTTTCATGACAAACGTAGGAAAACATCTCGTAGCTTGAAAGATAAAAACAAATTAAGCAAAATAATTAAACAAAATGCCTCTTGAGGGCATGAAGTGACACAAACTTTCAACATGTCTCCATTAAACCCCAATGTAAGTTCAGCCTCACCTTTCCCCACCACAGCAGCCGCACACCTTTAGTTAATCTGCCAAAAAGGCCACATTATTAACCCGAAAGTACACAAAAAGTACACTACAGATGCTCAAGTTCCTTGACATGCTTCACGCTTTGATATTTGTTACGGTTCTTCAACAAAACGTTCACATGTAAGAGGTTTATCTCTCATTCAGAAAAATGAAAATGCTCTCCTCTCACTGATCACCATGGAAACCTTTGATCTCTGGACACGTCGTTAGCTCAAATATAAACACCTGTTTCATGGAACACGATGATGTCATAACTCCAATTGCCATAATTAGAGCAGCAGACTAATGACGTGGTCACTGGAGTTTAACAGACCGTCTCAGCCTATTCTTTTCCGTCTGATGGAGACTTCATACTGACTTCATTTATCTTTATCTCGATATGGACATAAACGCGAGTGAAGTCTAATCTGACAGGACGGAGACACGCAGCTCCTGCCGCTGTGATGCAGCGGGAGCAAAACACACACTTCAAGTCAGATCATCACCCTTAGCTATTTTAATTACCTCTCAAACTACCTAAACTAGTTTTAAATATGTTCATTTTTACTGTCGGGTCACTCATTACAGGATCAGCTGCTGCATGAGACAGACACTGACGCTGTCAGAAGAGAGGAAAAAGAGATGTATTTGATGATTATATATCATTATATCGTCGTTATTCATTTGTTTTAAAGCTCAATAAATAACAATGAAGACCTTTGACCGGCACTTTTATAATTTTGTCCGGAAGATTTAAACTTTAACACACGCTGACCGGCGAAAAACTTTGCCCGGTTCTGTCGGCCCCCACCGCGGAGAATACACAGAAGTGCAGCCATGACAACCATTCTTCTTCGCTGCTTTTGTGGAGGAAGTTGCTGCTTTTGTGGAGGAAGTTACAGCGCCACGTACAGGTTCGGCATATGTACTGCAGCTTTTCCAGCGTTTGGATGTAAACGGAGCCGTCTCGTGGAGCTTGACACAATCCGGTGTATATTGCGTGGGGACGGAAGGTTTTTTGCGGTTGCATTTGCGTTACTCCGATGCGTTTTGCCGTATTTGTCCTCGTGGAGCCGGGGCCTTAGACTTTTATTTTCTTGTTCTTATTTCACATTCAAGTCCCCTCTATTCATGAACCCTTTAAAGTACTCAGCCACACCACTTATATACCAGGTGCGACTGTTGCTATGCGAGTTAATCTTTCAAATACAAGGTTACTTGTTTGATTCAAGCTCTTGTAGTCAATATGTCAAGGTATTGATCCCTAACATTTTATCAGCTAACTAATGACACACACTCAGAGGACCTTTATAAACGTTTTAAGTATTGCACATCTTTAAACATGACTCTTATAAATCACTTTTAAAACCAGCGATGCACTACAGTGTCAGCTTTTCTAAAATAGAAACTTCAATGTTCACATCTTTCTAAATGATTCTACTTTTCAATGACCTACAAATAATCCTATCTCCAATCTTCCAACTGTTCATATTTTTTGGTCAATTAACAAACCTGTTACAAATGTGTTGTTCAACAAATTTGAGCCTTTGCCACATTTATTTGATCACCATGGAAACCTTTGATCTCTGGACACGTCGTTAGCTCAAATGTAAACACCTGTGTCATGGAACACGATGATGTCATAACTCCAACTGACATGCTCAGAGCAGTAGACTTCAGATAATGGTTAATGGTCCTGCCCTCAACAGCTCTACGTCAATTATGGGGTGTCATCATATGCCGTTTCCATGGAAACGCATCCCTCGCCATAAAACACAATGTCGCTGTAACTCCAATGGACACGGTCCGATGGTCCCCCAAACTTCGCTTGTATATCACCGGTCCATGCCTCAACAGCTTTACGCCAAATCTGAGATCTCACCATAGGCTGTTGCCATGGAAATGCATCCCTCGCCATAAAAGACGATGTCGCTATAACTCCTATGAAAATGTTCAAAAAGTGCTCAAACTTCACATGTGTGCTAACAGTCCAGCCGTGAAGACATCTACGGGACAGTTTTGAGATTTCTTCAAATGCCGTTGCCATGGCAACACAATGCTCGCCATAAAACACGGTTTACTCATAACTTCAGTGAAAATGCTCCAAATGGCCCAAAACTTCACAGGTTTGGTAACGATGCAGCCATCAACGCATCTAAGCGTATTATGGGATGTCATCAAATGCCGTTGGCATGGCGACAGATCATTTACCATCAAGTTAGTTCAAAAGTTTGCAGTTCAAATATTCTGCTGCTTTTCCAAGCCTTTTTACTTTCTTTTCTTCACTCATCACACATTCAAGCCCCCAGTGTTCATGTATCATTTCAATCTAAATTCTTCACTTTCTTCTTATACATTACATTTCAGCATAGCAGTTTAGCGTCAGCTTTTCAGCATAAAGCATTCCCACTAGCAATTTCTTCAGGAATTTCATTCTCTATTTACAACTAATACACACTTGCAACTGATAACACCGGCTGTAGGAGCCATTTCATGGGTGTTGTTGGTGTCTGAGTTTACTTTATTTATATTTATAGTGCAATACTATTTTGAACGCTTGGCGGCGGGGTTTAGCTGCACCGGGTGTATAAAAGGGGTCACAGGTGACAGGAAATGACAAGGACACAGGAGGAAGAGCACACTGATTCGACCAGCCCGGCAGATGCTCATACCACAACCCTTTGACACAGTATAATTAAACCTTGGTATGTAAAGCAAAATAAACATCATTCTAAACTGCAGCAAAAGACCGGAAATCATCTGCTTGTTTCTGCGTCTGGATCACACTAAACCCTCCTGTGAAGTAATGGCAAAGGATATAGAACATTGGAACAGTTCAAATTGCCATTACACTGGCAATGATTTTATATTTATTAGACTATAAAAAAAAAAAAAATCATGCTTCAAAAAAGTGGGGGCTCCAAATAAGTGGGGGGACGGCGATCCCCCGCGTCCAACGACCACTACACCACTGTTAACACCCAAAGAAACCTGCTGATGAAGAGCGAGCTCCAGAAGAAGTTAAAAGCTGACACAGACGGAACATTTCTTAATGAATAGAACGGTGATCAACACAGTGTACATTTGCTGAAAGAAATAATACTCCTGGTCCTCTGATCTACCGTTGTATCTTAACCATGCAAATTCTTAACCATGCAAATTCACATTACCATAACCATGCAAATTCACATTACTGACACCATAAACATATCAACTGAGATAATCGACCATGTTAGAGCCAGCCATATACTTGACTTCCACCCTTTCTGAGATTCTACAGTCCAAACCATTACTACAATAAAAAAATTATTCTGCAGACTGATCAGTTTTGAAAATAAAAGTTAGATTTAAGACAAAAACCTTTAATTTTGAGGTAACAATCCATATCCTAAAGCTTACTAACTGTGTTTCCATGTGAAACTTAAATAAAGTTGTTTACTTTATAATAGCAATTCATTTGATAATATCAAGAATTAAGCACTCAGCAGTACAATTTAACCCTTAAATGGCTTCTGTATCCTGGGGTATACATTTATTTGACAGGCTGTGTCCATGTGTAAAATGAGTTTAATAGTCTAATTACGGTGTACTAAGGGTGTAATATTGGTGTTATAATGGTGTAATATGGGTAAAAAAAAAAGTAACATTGTTATAATAAGGGTGTAATATGTGTGTAATCAGTGTAATAACAGAGTAATGTGGGTGTAATACGGGTGTAAGAATTGTGTAATAGGTGCATGTATTTATGTGTATTATGGGTGGAATAGAAGTGTAATATGGATGTAATGTAGAAAATACCAAACGATTATTTCCCAAAATATTGAATGCCCATTTGAGGGTTATGTGGGGCGACAGAGTTCACTACAAGTAGTATCAACTCCTGACAAAGCATATTACCTATGGCTGACGTTGATGATGTCACGGGTCCTGGTGTGTTGCTCCTCCACTTTGCCAGCCAGGTACACACAGCTCATGGCCACCAGGTAGGGTTCATACGCCTGTAGTCTGGCGCGTTGAAAGAACCGGTGGTACAACACGCAGGCTGTGGCCACGGGCACCGAGCGCATCCCCAGCTTCACTCCTGAGCAGGGAACCAGCAAACTGTTTGGGGTTCACTCATTCCAAAACCAAATGTGATGTTTTATCATCTTTGATATATTACATATTCCTGTTTCCCATCTACTGACGGCCTTTACATCTACTTAGTCAGTTTGATTGCCACTTACCTTTACTCAACATTACATATTGGAATCACCATTTACTTGTGGAAACAATGGGCAGCACGATAGTATCAGTATGGCTTAAAAGTTCATTTCTAACTTGCTTCATATTGTGATTAACAAAAATCAAGGATACATTCGATATGAATCAGGGCTGCCAACACTCATGCATTGAGCGTGAGAGTCACGCAATTAACACATATCTCACGCACTCACGCCACACATGCCTTTCCTCACGCTAAGTTTTCGAAAATTACCAAAATAAATGTATATAAATATAAAAATAAAGTGAAGGAACAGCAAACCGAGCGGTCTACGAAATGAAACGGTCTGGTTTACGGAGGACTTCCTGTTTGCGTCACCTGACACTCGCGGTCCGTAGCACTGTCGCCTAGCAACCTGGACAGCGACACCCTGTTGTTCATGTTTTACAGGTGAGGGCCGGTTTGATAGACTCTCCACCAGGGTTGGAGTTATGTGGGAGCCAATGGGAGCTGAGCTACCATGAAAGTTATTTACGTTAACGAGGTAAATCGGCTAAAAGAAAAACATGTTTTCCAAAAGAAATACGCATCGTATTCTCTCTTGAATGACAATATGCCTGCACTCAGGGATGTAGTGCTGCCGCCGGAGAGCGCCGGAGAGCACCGGAACGCGGCTCCGAGCGAGAAAGAGAGAGCGCACGGTACCTGGCATTGTTGTTGTTATCTCAGTGGGTCTCAAACGGTTTGGTCCACATTTATGTAAACAATTATATGATCATTATAGTTATAAAAAAATAAGAGAATAAATGAAAAACAGGTATGAAATACTATATGACTGTAAAACAAGAATACAGTTTAAAAGGAGAGTGATTTGTAAAATATCCATAAAGAAAAAGTAAATCTGTTTACAGTTCTGTTTCATATGGGTGTTGAGAGATGTATCCATAGATCTCTTCATGTTGCTCTCAAAGTGCACCAGATTGATGCATTTAACTTCAATATTTAAAAATAAATCTTCCCGGGGGAGCATGCCCCCGGACCCCCCTACAGGATGTTAGGTCCACCCCCCACTTAGAAAAAATAGCACTTTACCCCTGCTTACACCTTTATGTGAGCTGATTATCGAGCCTTCATTGTAAGAGTCGTGGGTACACTGTGTATGTGCGTATTCCACTGTAGCGCCCGGTACATTAATGGGAAACCCTAAATGTTTGAGCACCCTCTATGAAACGTCAAGCTACCCCACAGCACCCCAAAAACAAAAATATCTGGCGCCGCCACTGGTTTATGGAAGCGACCTCTAATTTATTAGAGTTAATCCCTGTCAAATTATGTTTGTCAATTTTGTATGTAAATAGTTTGTACATGTTCAATACATTTGTAACACTGGACACATGAACATTTCTTTTTTTTGTTCACCCCCCCCAAAAAAAGTCTCACTCCAAGCTGAACTCAAAGGTTGGCAGCCCTGTATGAATTCTGTGTTCTCTCTATTGTACAACAGAGGAACATTTGACAATGGCTGATTAGTACATTTCTATTCTCAAACCTGTATCCATGAGAGAGGCTTACAGACACCTGAACAAGATATACATGAACATAATTCATGATATATGTTTTACCTAATTAATGCAGGTTATATGATAGTAAGTCAGATTTCTACATAAGTCGAATGTACAAAAAATTCACTAAATATTTCATAATTCGGGTTTAGTAATTAGGTACTTTTATTTTTATCGTGCATATTTTCTCCCCATTTTTTCCTAACAGAAATGTACTTACATAGTAGGCTACTCTATTTATGAATGACCATACATTATTAACACACACACACACACCCTGTGGCTTACCTGTCTCCATAATGAAGCGACAGACGCGAAAGTGTTTCTTCATGTCCCTGTCGGTCTCTGCCTCCCCGCCGGACTGTCTCCGGCCCGCAGCCGGCCACACCGGCCTGTCTCTCAGGACAGCTAAACTAGGAGACGGTCCCTCCATGGCTCATGTGGCCTACCACCACCACGACTGTCTACGTTGGACAAGACGGAAGCTAGTTATTTTGCGACAAAACCGTCTGAATTAAGCTGAAGGAAAGCTCACTCACTGGCTGGATGTAACAGGGGGTGGTCTGTGTTCCTTATTTTTTTTTAAAACACGTTTTCAGGACGTTTTATCTAGCTGCTGGCTAATGTTTGGCTAGCTAGGCTACATCCAGCAAGTACGCCACCGGAAGATAAACAGCTGGACGTCCGGTCGACGTTCCAAAATAAAAGTAGTTTCTAAAATCAGTTATTATATTTGTATGTAAAAATGTTTTAAAGCAAAAACATAGGAAATTAAGGTGCTACATATTTCAATGTACATTTATCACAATAGGACACGTAACAATAATGCAAATAAAAAACGACTCAAATTGACATATTTGACAGTCGGCCTACACAAATTGATTAACTTATTATTTCCCTAAGAGGTCATATCTGTAAACTGTTTTTCCGTGCGTATACATGATGTGTCCCCTGAGTAGATACGTATTTTCCCATTAGGCCTACTTCGGATTTCCTGCAAGTCTGGAAAGCAAAGGTCAGTTCGATTGCGTTGCTATGCAACGAGTCAACAAAACAAATGCGGAGGCTCTTACAGATGCAGACATGTTCAGTTACTCAGCTAACCAGGTAACCTAAATATTTGCATTCTGGGTGATGGTAGTTGGAAAAATTACATATTCTGCTGTAATGTTTTACTGATACAATGACACTTTCCCTCCTCAGTATGACAGTGCCTACAAGCCGCAGAGGCTGCAGAACTGGGGGGAGACAACTAAAGACTTCAAAAAGGTAAATGTCATGTCAGCAGTAGGCTATTCTTCTTTATTCTGGCAATTTTAAGAGTAGAATCGCCTGAAAAGTTGATGAATGACTTCAACTCTGTGTGTTTGTAGAGACCCTCTGCACAGGAGGGTCACACCACCTTCATTGCTAATAATAGAGGACATCTACTCCCAGGAGTGGTAAAGGTGAGATCATATCAAAGTTGTGTGTCTTTTACTTAAAACATGCTATTGATATTAAGAACACATGTAGCCTTTGAATTCACTCCATTGTGTGTGTGTGTGTGTGTGTGTGTGTGCGTGTGTGTTGATATAGCGTGGCAGTGCATGGCCAGACTTTAAGGGGACCTGGGATCTACCGGTCCGTATCCCGGCCCAGCGGATCAACCCCACCGGCCGCTCTGTGGAGGGTCTGAGCCGGCTGAAGTCCTGGGGCTTAGACCCAGAGGACACAGGCCCATCTCAGCCACACAGAGGCAGCAGAAACACGGACAGGCTGGAGGATGCTGGAGGGCTGGATGCTGTCGAGCAGGTGATACAACCACATAAGATATATTAAGAAAACATTTATTTTCAAACTATTTTCATTGTCTTATAAATTGCTCTCGTATAGTTTTTATTTTAACCTCTCTTTATACAGTATATTATTTCCTGCTACTCCTGGATTTCTCTCTGGGCATCAACGAAGGCTTGTCTTATCCTTCCTTTCAGAGCAATGAGGATGTCCAGCAGGACGATGGGGCCCTGTCATCGGAGTAGCCAGCCCTGAAGCACCATCATCCTCTAAGCAGACACACAAAGATGAACAGCAAGAACAGTAACCTTCATTTATTTCTAAGTGGATGGAAAAAATACATACAAAAATAAATAATTATTTGAGCATGGCTGAATTCTTTTCTCACAGGTTGAAAGGTCAGCATATTCTTATCAGGGAAATAAAATACAAAACTTCATTTTTTTGTTACAGATTTAGCTTAATATGATTACTGACTGAAGGTTCTTACTCTTTGTTTTTTGATCTTAATGTTCTGTGAGCTGAACAGAGTAACCATAAGACTTTGAGCGCCATCAAAGTCAGTGGTTTCATTTGGTAGCCTCTACATTTCTGATTGTGTAGCATGATGGTATAGTAATAAGACAATCTAAATCATTATACTGTCTGGTGGGAAAAACGAGAACACATTGATACAAAGGGTCAAATAAAATGCTGTGCTTACAATATAACAGGAATTCCGTAAATGTGTAGTTGACCATTATTTACTTGACAGATATATGCCCCTCTTTAATGTGTGTTGTTAAATGTAGTTTACAATCAAAGCAGAACAACTTCCTAATCGCTGCCAGGAAACTTTGAGTCATACAGTCAAAGTCACAGCATAAATCTCTGACTTCACACTGTCTCGTGACTCATGAGTGATGAGAAACCACAAGTGTTTCAGGGAGTTATGTGTGTCCGAGATAAATGAAAATATGCGCCTAATGTGAAATTCAGACAGTCATCAGAGAAGGAAAGAGAAAGCGATTTACTTGGGGTTCTCAATTCTGGAATCACGAGCATTACAAAAACTCCTGCAGGTAAAAGAGGAACAACAACTCGTACGTTCAGAACAAAGATCCTTTCAGTTTACCCTTATTGCAACATGTGAGCAGTCAATTGCTCAGATTACAATTGAGACAATTGTATGGAGCTAATTTCCTGCCATAACTCCACAAACAAACTAAACAGGTTTTACAAATGCCTTATGATTCACTAACAAACACAATGTGGTTTGCAAATACAAAACACCATCTACAAACTAATGAATTTAGTTTTGCAAAGAAAAAACGTATCTATCAAACAAACACATAACATTATTCTAATAAATCATGTTTCAGAGACAAATTCAGCTTAGGTTTTACAAGTACACAACTTTTTTTTACAAGTGCACAAATTTGTTTTACAACTACAACACTTTGTTTTACAACTACAAAACTTTTTTTTACAAGTACACAAATTTGTTTTACAAGTACAAAACTTTTTTTTACAAGTACAAAACTTTTTCTTCTCACGGCGGAATATTACTGCCAAAAGTCACGTGAGTGAGTCACGTGACTTTTGGCAGTAATATTCCCCCGTGGCTGGCTCATACACAGTCACACATGCTACACGGCAGCAGGGGGCGCTACTGAGTCCATTGGGAAGACGGGAGGTTGAGCAGAGCATGGAACAGCTCTTGCCAGTCTGATGACAGGTGTTATAGTGATAATATTATAAACAAGGTGAATTTAGCGATCACAACGAAAACAGCCAAGACACATATTGAGCCCAGAAAATAAATGTTATTAGGGGCTGTAAATATAATAAGCCTTTGTCTAAAATGGACAACATTGTAACTAAAGAGATTTAAACTATATATACAGCCAGGGGACGTTCGGGACGAATCCCGATGGGCCGGTACTGAAGTGGGCCGGTCGGATAAGTCACTGCTCACCCCCCCTTCCCCCCCTTCCCCCCCGTCGACAATTTCCTCGCGGTATTTACTTGCGGCACCACCGAGGTGGGCCGCTTACTTGCGGTACCGAGGTGGGCCGGCGGTACCGAAGTGGGCCGGTCGAGAGTCCCGGGCTGATTTGTTGTCCCAGTCCGCCCCTGTATACAGCGATTCTGCACTCGGTCAATCAGCTGCTTTTCATTTTTATTCCTGCTATATTCAATGAGTGATACAAATATTTTTTACCACAAGTTCTTAATAAAACTGACACTGTTGGACTTGGTACTAGTTGACTGCAACCAGAAATAAAATGAAGTACTTTACTGTGTACTTTGTGAGTAATCCTCTGTCAGAGTCCCCTCCATAGTACATAATGCATGTTTTTTGCTATCTTTGATGAATGATAAAAATAAAATGTTACCATTAGTTCTTAATGAAATTGATACGGTTTGACTTTGTATTAGTAAGCCTACTACTAACAATACATTGAAGTACTTTTACTGTGTATTTTTTGAGAAATACTCTGTCAAAGTCCCCTCCTGTGAACAAAATCAAGCCACTTCTGCTAAGTTTGATGAGGGAATTCTTTTTTGTTGCCATTAGTTCTTCGTGAGATTGATCCTGTTGGACTCAGTACTACTGATACTACTCCCACAAGTACTATGAAGTACTTATTGTGTACTTTTCCAGTAATCCTCTGTCAATGTCCCCTCCTGAGTACAAGAATGCATGTTTTTCTTTTAATAAGCATTAAAAAACATTTCTTCCTGAGACTGATATTGTTGGACAGAGTATTTTAAGAGGATGGTAGACATGATATCAGCAATACTTCCAGTCAGTACTCCGGCAGCAGCATTTTCACACCTTGGAAAGTCTTTAGAGTCTGGCCTGGAATGGATAGCTGGTCACAAATATCCTTCAGCAAAGTAACACACTCTGTCACATGGTTGCCCTCTTATGATGCTGCTGTCTTTTAATATATAATTATTCCTCTGCCGCTAGTTCGTTCCTCGCAGATTCTTCAGTCTCATCAGCCTCATCCTTCCATCAGTCCCAGTTAACGCCTCCAGCCCACTTCCAGTATCTGACTCCATATGATATTGTCCTGATGCTGTAAGGGTGATGCCCCATGATCACAAAATGACCCCCCTATGAGTGCCAAGGACCTCATATTATGTCTGTCATTAATGTTACATCACCCATTAAATCACCCAAAAAATATTTTTTTCCCTCATCAAACTTAGAAGAAGTGGCTTGATTTTGTTCTCAGGAGGGGACTTTGACAGAGTATTTCTCAAAAAAATACACAGTAAAAGTACTTCAATGTATTGTTAGTAGTAGGCTTACTAATACAAAGTCAAACCGTATCAATTTCATTAAGAACTAATGGTAACATTTTATTTTTGGGTCATTCCAGAATTGGAGGACATTTCATGTCCCCCATATAAAAAATCTAATAATCCATGCCCAAAAAGCTAAGACATGCACTTGTTGTGTTAAATATACTTGTCTTGAGACAAGATGCATATAAAGTTGTAGAAAAAGTGGTTTCAAAATATTATTTAAAATATCAAATAGCTCTCGAACACCCCCTAAAATTGCCCTTTTCTCTTGTCCCAGCTTCTTGGTGACCAACTTGCATGTCAACTATAACATTTAAAATAGGGTTTTTATTTACTTTTTTGGTATTATTCTATTGATATATGTGTCTTGTAATGGTAAAATCAATTTGTTAAATCATAAACACATTTTAAATAACAGTAATTTTGCACAGAAGGTGTGTCCCTCAACATGCGCGCAACCCTGTTACCGAAACCTTTTTAGCTTGGCAGAGGAAGTGAAAAAACTGTTTGCCGCATGACACAGTGGAAAGGACATCAGCAAGCCATGTGCTACTACCATGGGTAGACCAAAACTAAGTCCTCTCTTTTATTTGTAATATATTTCCAATCTTGTCACTCTTGAAGGAGTGTGGCACTCATACAAACGCAACCCTGTTACTCAAATTATGAAACAAAAACAAATTAATTTCAAATGTATCTTTCTTTTGTTAAATATATATAAATATAAATATAATATAAAGTGTGTCCATTCCTTGACAATAGCATTACATTGTGCAGCTAGCATTAATTCCTGAGGTAAAAGCTAAAATTAGCATTGATTTTCAACCCTGTTACTTGCAACCCTGTTACTATAATTAGAGTAACAGGGTTAATTCTTCATTGGAAAATATACATTTGATGCCTTAGCTGGGCAAATCACTTTTTTTTATGGTTTATTATCTGTTTTTCCTAAATACATAACAAAAAATAATAAAATGAAAGGTTCATTTTTCAAAAATGTTGGTGTCTAAATTGTCCTCCAATTCTGGAATGACCCTTTTATCATTCATCAAAGATAGCAAAAAACATGCATTATGTACTATGGAGGGGACTCTGACAGAGGATTACTCACAAAGTACACAGTAAAGTACTTCCTTTTATTTCTGGTAGCAGTCAACTAGTACCGAGTCCAACAGTATCAGTTTTATTCAGAACGTATGGTAAAAAATATTTGTATCACTCATTGAATATAGCAGGAAAGAAAATGAAGAGCAGCTGATTGACCGAGTGCAGAATCGCTGTATAGTTTAAATCTCCTTAGTTACAATGTTGTCTATTTTAGACAAAGGCTTATTATATTTACAGCCCTAAGAACATTCATTTTCTGGGCTCAATATGTGTCTTGGCTGTTTTCGTTGTGATCGCTAAATTCAGATGCTGGATCGCTAGAAACACGGCTGTCATGATCAGGCTGGCAAGAGCTGTTCCATGCTCTGCTCAACCTCCCGCCTTCCCAATGGACTCAGTAGTGCCCCCTGCTGCCGTGGAGCATGTGTGAGTGAGCATGTGTGAGTGTGTATGAGCACAACCACGGCGGAATATTACTGCCAAAAGTCACGTGACTCAGTCACGTGACTTTTGGCAGTAATATTCCAGTCACGTGACTTTTGGCAGTAATATTCCGCCGTGAGAAGAAAAAGTTTTGTACTTGTAAAAAAAAGTTTTGTAGTTGTAAAACAAAGTATTGTAGTTGTAAAACAAATTTGTGCACTTGTAAAAAAAAGTTGTGTACTTGTAAAACCTAAGCTGAATTTGTCTCTGAAACATGATTTATTAGAAAAATGTTATGTGTTTGTTTGATAGATACGTTTTTTCTTTGCAAAACTAAATTCATTAGTTGGTAGATGGTGTTTTGTATTTGCAAACCACATTGTGTTTGTTAGTGAATCATAAGGCATTTGTAAAACCTGTTTAGTTTGTTTGTGGAGTTATGGCAGGAAATTAGCTCCATACCATTGCAGATAGACTGGCACATTGGTGAAAGGTGCTGAACCAGTAAACAAACACACTATTCTCTACTCTAATTTAAATTAACAGACAATCAGCAGGAGAAAAACAAATAAAATACAAGCAAAACAAATATCCGCCCAGAGCAATAACTGTTGTTCCAAGAACCCAAAATAAAATGCAAACACACTAAACAAATCAATCCCTACTCAGTCCACAAAGAAAAAACGGGCGCCTAAAGCTGTTAACACAGCCGTTTACAGAATGTCTCAATAGAAAATAGTTTAAATAACAAAAACGTATTGGAACATATAACAACATCCTGTGTCTCACCTTATTTTTATTTCCACGTCTTCATATCACACCAGGCTATCTGGATCAATGTATGCCTGGTGGCATGTTATGTGGGAGGGCAACACATTCTTACTAAACACTCTTCCTTTATAATGGATTTAATAAAGCTGCTGAACCAGTAAATACAAATCACATTATTCTCTACTCTAACTTAAATGAACAGACAATCTGCACTCTTCCTTTATAAATACCAGTTTATGTTTTTAAAGAGGCAAAGCATGGTTTTATGTGCACACATCGTCTATACATCTTGCCTTAATCAAACATTATATTGACAGTAGCTTCAAACTGTTTCTGGATAGATGTTTGGTCAATGGAACTGTTCAACAAGGCACATGTTTAGCCTGCATCCAGCAGATACAAAACTATTCCCCTGGCAGGAAGGCAAGTGTCCTTCCTAGGCTTGGTTTGTGGATGTACGAAGCTTTGTTGAGATCCTGATTTTGGTAATGATCAGCCAATCCTTCTGCGCAGCTGTGATCTGTATCCTCAGACAGGAAGAGGCAGAGGTGTACTTTTTGTCCATCTCTTGGATCTCAAACAACCCATTTTTGAACGTCCCAACTGTCTGGAACTCTTTACAACTCCTGTCTTTCTCTGTGGTGATCACGTCATGGCCTATCTCCACCTGAGCTGACTCTAGGAGGTCTTTGCCCCCTGACCCTGTTTCTACCATAATCCCTGTCACTAGTGTAGGGCCTCTGAACACCACAGTCAGGTGATTACCCTTTTCTGGGGAGCGTCCCCAAAAGAAATCCTCCCCAGCGTCCCAGGCCAGTTTGGGAAAATGTTTTTTGTAGGAGGACATATCAGTATAAACCTCAGCGGAAGGATTGGTATACTGCTCCTCAAAGTCCTTGTCCTTAAGCTTGTTGTATGTGCCTTGGAACGAGGAGTAGGTTCCCATGTGTTGGAACAGCGAGGGTTTGAAAAGGATTGGCTCTTTCTGAGTCATCAAATCTCGGAAGCGACCCATTAACCAGTCGCAAGGCATTTCCTGGTAGAAGAGGAAGAGAAAGCGTGCCAGGAGAGGAAGCTGGGCTGATTTGTAGAGCTTGCCGATGTAACCGAGGGCCGAGAACTCCAGCATCGCCCAGGTGGTCTTCTTCGCCTCTTGCTCCGCCACACGCCTCTTGATGGTGGAAAGGAAATTCTTGGCAGAGAAAACGTCGTCCTCGATCTGGAGGTAGTATTGACCAAGACTAGCACTGTAGAGGATCAGGAAGGAGTAATCCAGGTTCTGCTTGGAGCGAAACGATACCCTTTCTGGAAGATCGTTGTAGTTCCTCTTAAGACCTGCAGGATAACCACAGAGACTTTGATCAGAATCACAGCATCGAACAGGAGGGAGACCAGGTGTCCCACCTTTGCGGGCCTGCAAAGCATTTTTATCATTTGTTCCAGAAATGAGACAATTTCCTGCATTTGATTGACAGTTGCCAGAACAGTCGAAACTTGGCTTTTATCCAATGGCTGTTCAGAAAGCAAAAGAGGGCTATTAGCATTAGCTCTGTCAGATGTCAGTCAATCAAAAGTCTGGAAATGTATTTACTTATAGGTTAAGCGGGCGGGGGGCGATTCCCAGAGAGTTTTTGTCAGATTTGCCAGAGTTTTTTTCTCCAGCTCCAGGGTCAGAGATTGCAAAAAAATATTGTGTGAACATGTTTTGTTGGAAAAAAAAATCAATGTACAGTATAAATGTCCTCTAGACTAGAGCGATGGAGGAAGTATTCAGATGCTTTACTTGAGTAAAGTACCAATACATTATTGTCAAAATACTTCATTACAAGTAAAAGTACTGCATTCAAAATCTTTAAGTAAAAGTACAAAAGTTTTATCAGCAAAATGAACTTAAAGCATAAAAACTAAAAATAATAGTTGTGCAGAGTTACATAAAGACCTTTATGTGTGTATATAATTATATTTATACATGACATTTCCAGATAATATTGTTGCATCACGTAGAATTTGACTAACAACATTAACATTTTGTTAAATATGTATATAATTTGACTCTCTTGTAACTCCACTAGTTTAATTTGAAGAGATGCATTTTGTTAAAAGAAGATAAAGCTGTTAAATGAATGTAGTGGAGTCAAATTACATTATTTCCATTTTGAATTTGGTGGAATAGAAGTATAAAGTAGCATTAAATGGCTATACTTAATATAGTACCTCAAAATTGTATTTAAGTACAGTACTTTAGTAAATGTACTTAGTTACTTCCCACCTCTGGTCCTTTACTTGCATAGTTTGTGCAAACAAATCAATCTATAAAGCGTTATATTCATAAGCTAATAGTTTCAATAGAATTTTTGATTTTTTAAGGGTCAGAAGGACATTACTGAAATCTAAACCACCTCTTAGCATCGCAGTAACTTGTCCCACATTGTCCCACACAAACTCTTTGCCCCACATGTGTCCTGTGGCATTTTTTTCCCATCACATCTCAAAACACATCACTTCACACTGGCTTATCCACCCTGATCATATCACTCGTCGTCTGTTTTTATGATTATATTGTGTTGTTTTTGCGCTAATTTGTTTTGTTTGGTGTTTTGTGTACATTGTCGGCAACCTTGAGAGCCTTGAAAGGCGCCTTTCTAAATAAAGTGTATTATTATTATGAATGAATGTGTCCACTGGTAGGAGCACACATGTACTACACCTGTATAAGGAGGGTACATCTCCTGAGGAACGTGGAGGACCACCAGCTGGCCTTGCTCCAGCTCCAAGGAAAATGCAGTTTTGATCTCAGTCACTGTGCTGACTCTCCAACTGACATCGAAGTCTGCTAGCAGCACCACCACCACCATGGAAGAGCGCTCTTCAGGAGAAGACTGGGAGAAGAGGGACTGCAGGGTGGGGATGAGATAGCTTCCCTTCGCCCTCTTCACAGAGGACAGTCCTACTGATAAAAACCCTGAGACAAGTTAAAAATATTTGTAAAGCAATTAATATTAACATTAGCAGCAAGTATATAAAAACTCATAATAGAAAGGACATATATCACTAAAGTATCTAAATAATGCACAATATAAAGAAAATATTGAATAAAATATAAAAAAATATACAATCTCGCTAAGCTACAGACATATAGAAATATACTACAGACACATATTGGCATTGAATTATATATACATTACAATTATAACATGCATGCAACTTGATCCCTACTAATTAATCTATTTGGCATATCTCTATTACCACATCTTTTTAGAAGCTTAAATGCAACATCCTGAAGTAAATAGCTACTGTGAAGCGTGGTTTTGTATTTCACCCAACAAACTTCCATGTGAAATGCAAAACAGTGTTTGTGTAACCTGATCTGCCTGAAGTCGGCTGTGTGTTTGGTATGCAACCGTAATTTAGTTCCTTTATAGCAAAACGTTAGCTTTTTACTTCTAGCTTTTGCATTCAAGCTTTACAAAATATAAAACGGGTGTTAATATGTGGAGATATTTAAGTATCATAAACGTGTTTGTGCCATAAATGTATTTTTTGCCATTCTTTTGAAAACCAATGTAAAAATCCCATTGGATTTTGTGGAGGGCACGATGGTAACCTTCACGAATACATCACCAATGCACCGTGATTGTGATATATGCAATGTGAAGGGATGTGTACAAAAATGCATTCCATATTTCTCTCTGTCAGATCTAAGGCACTTTGCACGCCTAGAAAGCGTAACGATGATTTGGAAACAATTTTTAT
Source organism: Trematomus bernacchii (assembly GCF_902827165.1). Classification (NCBI taxonomy): domain Eukaryota; kingdom Metazoa; phylum Chordata; class Actinopteri; order Perciformes; family Nototheniidae; genus Trematomus; species Trematomus bernacchii. The sequence continues at coordinate 3,756,510 of NW_022987710.1, forward strand.
TTTCAACTCTTTCAATAGCCTTTTGTTTTCAAAAAGACGGCAGGTTGGAACCAACTTTTGTTCACAGTTAATGAAGATTGCATCACTTTAACTTTATATGAACAAAAAGGGTCCGACATTATGATACTCACTCTGTTGAGTAGATGGTGCTCCAGCCAGCAGCTGGTAGGACACATTGAGAGGGAGGTAATCCCCCTGCTCCACCCAGGACTCCTTACTAACCAGCCTCTGTACGCTCCATGTTAACTCATTTGTAATCACCTTCTGTGACTGGCCCTGCAAAACAAATACAAGCATGTTTGATTAGAATCTGCATACATGACCTCCCCTGCTTTGTGATGAAGCGTTATGACATCGTTTACATTCCAGTGAAGGGCATGAAACAGAGATCAACCTTTGATGTTTTGCTCTTTGTAAAGCAACAGCAGAACAGCTGAGGTTTTCTTTTAAGGCCACACCTTCAAGTCTCATTATAAAATAGGGTGCGTGTACTTACAGTAATAAGGAAGTTTGATTGGCTCATGTAGTACAATCCTCCGACAAGAAGCAGCACTGCCAAAATGTTTTTCCAAAAAATACGCATTTCCTGTTGTATACCCACGGGCACACACAAACAAAAACACACACACAGGATACTTGGTTACGCTGGTGTGTAACTCAGTCAGCACCACAGTAAATAATTCAGCTAACAGTTAATGAATGTTTTAGAAGGCTCAGAAACAGCAACAAGTCATTCTGAACCTAAAACCAGCAGCTCTGCTCTGTGTTGCTTTAGAGCCTCATTTACAACATCATCAGTCAAACGAGTATCAGTATTGTTACAACCCTGGGTCGTTATGTCATTTGTGTGCAGATATTTGTCCCTCCTCCTGTGTCTGTGAGTGAGCAAGCAGGTGGTGCCCGTTAGCTGATTAGCTGCCTTCCACCTGCTGATTGGTCCACCTGAAGAAGAGGGGAGCATATTAAGCTGCAGCCGTGCAGTCTCTCTGACTCGACTTCTCCTACTCCCACTCCCAACACTGTTGCGTATTTATATCTGTCCTGTTGTGCTGTAGGTGTACTTATACCGTACACCGGTCCTCTTGCTTGTTTTGAAACCTCCGAAATAGAAACTACGTTAACCTGTCCTTGTGGACGCTTTAATTTGTGTGAAAGTGTGAAACCCTTTTCTTTTGGTTAATTCTCGTTTTCTACTGTTTTTACGTCCGAGTAGGTAAGAAGCCTGCACGTTTATTTTTCTTATTTGTTAGGCAAGATTTATGTGTTCAAAGATTTGTTTGTTTTGTGGGTTATTGCGCCGCTTTGTAAAACCTTTGGTAATTAAAATTACCAAATGGCATTCTCTGTCTCGGTGTCCATGTTCTTGGGAGTGGGGAGAGTGCACATTTTGTGCTGCGCCTAGGTTCCCCTAGGCCTGGGCGTAAAAGTATAACAAGGGATGTTTTATAGTAATACTATATGTTAGGGAAATATTTCCCTAGGCCCATAACTTTGACCCAGTTTATCAGTCTGTACTGCCCTCACTGAGCACCTTTAACCTTTGGTGCTGTGCTCTCAGGGTTTTGTCTCCCTGTTCCTGCCTGTTGGCGTCAGCTGATAGAGGTTATAGTGTTTTAACTTGTTATGCACAAGGTTGATCATTCTCTCAGTTAAATACATGGGCCTAGGGAAATATGTCCCCAACACTATAGAATTAGACAATGCTTATAATACACTCAGAAATATTGAGTAAAATACACTTTTTTGACTATCACAATACGGCCCCTCGTTTTTTACATTATTTGTCAATTGATATGTTCTTTGTAATGTGTTGTTTAATTTGCTCTTTGTACTGCACTGTTAGTGTACAGTTTTATTATAAGTGTTACTATTATTATTATGCTGCTGTGTATTCTATATTTTGTAACTGGCACAAGAAGTTCCTTGGAGATAAATAAAGTCTTAGCCTCTTATTTTTCAAAAGTGACTGCTGTCTTTTACTTTCTAGGTTAGATATAAACATGTTTCTAGGTTTACATGACTTAATCCCAGCATACAGTGGAGTTTTTTTTCTTAAATGTACAGATGTTATTTACAGTAAATTCTGTATATGAGATGTTAATCTGTCAACTGTAACTCACCAGCATTATTTTGTACTGTAGTTACCATAAATGGCCAACAATGCGGGTAGTGTAAAATAAAGTCTACTTGAGCTACTATCTAATAACCTCTTGGGGCAACAACAACTATTAAAAAAGATCTACACAAAAACGTGTTATGTACTTTTTGCAGTTTTTATTCCCTATTTCCACCGTTGTTCACTTTGTGTTTCATTGTATCTTCTCTAGTTGCATTTGGATTATGGCTCTGTTGCCAAAATAATGTTTAAGAGACAAAAGAGGTAGGGCGTTTATAGTAGAGAACGGGGAAGCAGAGGAACTGTACATCTAAAGAGAATTCACTGGAAGGTCACCCTTCGATTTATATTTAGCAAAGACAGGCAGCTCCCCCCTGCTCTGTTCCAACTCACTGGCAGACATGGATTACATTATAGTGCAGTGATCGAGGTATAATGTCTTAATGTCTGTCCAACAATGAGAACATGACTTTATTCAGGTTCACACTGTATTTGTTTTAATCCAATTTACCTAGCCTCTATTGCCGTCATAAACTATAAATTCAGACTTCTTTCTTATCTTTAATTATATTCATCTACTTCAAATTGAAAATCAAAACGATACTTACAGCAGAGCGGATATTAAATCGTGTTGCCTAAACATGATTGACAGGACAGGTGTGCCTTTGTGGGTTGAAGGGCAGAAGAGTTTTCTTTTTTTGCGCAATATCTATAATAAAGCAACCAAAGAATACTGTATTCTGAAGGGACGTTTTAAAGCGATAGCCCAGATATGACCGCCTGCTGTTTTCAGTGGTACAGTAAGTTACATTAGGAACTTTTGTGGAGTTATGAAATGCGTGTGTTGGTTATAACAGAGAAAACCATGTTCATTCTCTACATGAATAGGCTTATTTGTAATTGTACCTACGTTTCAACTGCGAACTGAGCCAACTACGTTAACTACGCCAGCCTCATTACGTTTAACGCTAATCACATACAGCAGCCTCGCGACAGTATAAACAGTAGGCTATGTATCGGTAATGCAATATCAGCTAATAAACATAACGAAAGCACGTACGACTTTCCATAAAGTAACAACATAAACAAAGACAGCTTAATGTATTACGCTAAACACATAAGTGTCCGCTACGAGCAGTTACGGAAACATTTCTGCTGATATAGAAACTTCTATCCATGACGCCACTCACCGTCCGCGGGTCCTGCTCCTTGAAATGTCACTTGTAATGGGACGGCAGCATCGCAGCGGGGAAATGACTCGCCTGTTGACTGTAACACATTAACCGTTGTTAACACCCACTGTCTACTGCACTGAAACCCCTATATGGAGGTTACCACATCCTCTCTTTCTACCACCCTTTCTTCACCACGCTGCACGCTGTATGGGCGCGAGGACATTGAGCCAGCAGGTGGCCGCGTGGCTTCAGAAGAGCAGGTATGTCGTCACTGTCAATGTTGTCGCGACTGTAGGCCACTGGATGAAGTAACTAAGTACTAAAGGTGGAAAGTAACTCAGTACCAGAGGAGGAAAGTAACTGAGTACCAGAGGAGGAAGAATACTCAGTATTGTACAAGTAAAAGTAAAAATACTACAGTGTGAAAATACTCTGTTACAGGCAAGAGGGTGGTGGTGGCGAAGTCCATAGGGACTTGCAACTGGAAGGTCACCAGTTGAAGTCCCGGAAAGACCAAGTGCTACCGAGGTGTCCCCTACACTGCTCCCCGGGCGCCGTACATAATGGCAGCCCACTGCTCCTAACACTAGGATGGGTCAAATGCAGAGACCTATTTTTTTAGTCCGGCAGTGGCTCAGTCAGTAGGGGCTTGGACTGTGGGGTCGCCGGTTCAAGTCCCCGAACAGACCTAAATATGGAGTGTGGACTGCTACTTGGAGAGGTCCCAGTTCACCTCGTGCCCTGCCGTGGTGCCCTTGAGCAAGGCACCGGACACCCCCCTTCCCCCCTCACTCCCATTGCTCCCCGGGCGCTGTACAATAGCTGCCCACTGCTCCTAGTACTAGACTCCTGGTGCTAGGATGGGTTAAATGCAGAGTTTCACTGTGTGCTGTGTGCTCTGCATGTGTGACCATTAAAGAGGGGTTTCATCCCTCCGATTCAATTAAAAAAAGTCCTGCATTCAAAACAATACTTAAGTAAAAGTATTGGTATCAAAATATACTTGAAAGTACCTATTATATATATGAAATGAATGGACTTCATTTTTGTAAGCATTAATGTGTTCATCCCAGCTGGTAAAAGTGGAGCGAATTCTCACCACTTTATCAAATCAAATCAAGCTTTATTTATATAGCACCTTTCATACACAGTGGTAACACAAAGTGCTTCTCAAAAACAATTCACAAATCGAAACAATACTTTATCCCCCTTCCCGGTTAATACATACTGTATATACATACACACATACTCTATGTACTGCTGCTGGCTGTCTTAACCTATAATTATATCTGATAGTTAATTTATATTGTGTTTAAGCACATATTCTGAATCTGTAAAATAACTACTAAGTAATTATGTCAAATGAATAAAAAGTACAATATTGGCTTCCAAATTGTACTAAGGTAAAGTACAGGTGCCCCAAATCGTACTCAAGTACAATACTTAAGCAAATGTACTGTGTTACTTTCCACCACAGCTAATAACTGAAGGTACTCAACAGGCAAACTGATAACAGTTCTTGCTGAAAAAAGGGTTGACCAGGCTGGATTTAGCTCACTATGGTTTTAGAAGGGGTCTGGACATTTATAACTAGAATAGCTGATTGAGCTGGAAATAGCTAGGAAAGCAATCCACATGTTTTATTTGTTTTTAATCAGTTCATTTACATGTCTCCAAGAGCCCTCCAAAAAAATCTGGTATATATTGTCTGCATTTGGGCACTGGGGTACACAATCCTCCCTTGTCAAGCTCTGCCTCCTGTGAAAGGTGGTTTCCATCATGTTTGTCTTTGAGCATTATTTTTCTCTCAATCCCAAAATAAAAGAGAAGTATACATTTGTGCAGTGATGCTAGTCCTCCATATGGCCCCTAAAGTGGCCAGCCAGATTCTTTTTCCCGTAAATACAGGAAAGCTATTAGAGTGTGGTTAAAACCAGGCCAAATGCTAACCTGACTGGTTTCTGTCATTCTGTCTGTGGTTTACGCAAGTTCAGTTTGAGAGGGAATGATTGTGATCAGTGAGGGACTTCTTAAAGACATAGTGAGTTTCAGAGAAGTGGTCTTCAGTTCTAGTTTGTTTCAGTTTTAATTAAGAAGAAATGAAGAAAACATATTTTTTAAAGTTTTGATAATTTTTTTTCTCTAAATATCTATAATATTAATAAACAATCGTCATAGTTTTTGAACATGTTAGATGAATTGGCCAATATTATTATGATGAGACGGGTACTAATTACTTTTTTTTTTGTAAGACAGATAAGTGGGGTGGGGCTTTATCTGAGACTTGGACCGAATGACTCAACACATCTAGGTAGGTCCAATGATGCTTGTGTGTGTGTATGCATGTGTCATGCATATTTACGCCCTCTCTGAGGACAGTGTGTGCAGTACGGTGGTGAGGATGGAGAGAAACCCCTTCAGAGCGCTGTCATCTCTTGGTTGCTGCTTCAGAGTCACTTTCACTTCCTCCTCTTCTCCATTTTCTCTGGCAGACTCTCTCAGCCCAGCAGATGTGGGGTCTCCTCCCTCTCTCACATGCTCCTCTTCGCTGCCCTCCACCAAGTCTCCATCATCCGAGCCTGTCTTTACCAACCTCACCCTCCGATTTGCCTCTCCGGTGTACAGCAGCTCCCCGACTATGAGCGTGCTGTGTGGTGCGTTGCCACTGTGTGTGTGCTGGGTGTGTGTGAACAGGTACACCCTCCAGGGGAGTGTGTGCGGCGGGGTGAAGGCCAGTGTCTGGATGTTGACCAGCTGCATTGCAGCCTGAAGGCTTTGAGGGGAGCAGTGTGCTATTGCAGGGCCTCGGATGTGTTCCACAAGACATGCACAATCCTCCTCCTCTTCTCGCTTCTCAGCATCTAGCCGCAACAGTCAGAGAAACTGATGTCAGACAGACAAATGGAAGTTGAAATATAAAGTGGCCAGCCAGAAAATAATTCCCGTAAAGACAAATATTTATTTCAAATCCTGAGTGCTGCTAGCAGGAAATCCATTACTAGAGTGTGGTTAAAACCAGGAAAGACCTACAGTGGATTGACAGTGTTTTTGATATGTATTTTTGTTATAATATTTTTCTATGTCCGCCTTACCTCACTTACACTTCCATAACCTTGTTTATGTTCATAATACATTTTTATTTATAGCATGTTTAACAGTCATGGAGTCATGCCTCTGTATTGTACACACAATTTGTAATACATTGATGTGTGCATTCATTGTAAACTACAGAAAGCTAAAAGAGAATATTGATATGTATTGTCAATGAATGTATAGACTTGAATAAAAAGACAATACAAAAAAAATACTTGTATGGCACTCTGTTTTAAAATGAGGTTCTAAATCTACATGATATGCAGATATTTATTGTTAATTTGTTTGCTATTTGAGTAGTCAAAATAGAAACAGAGAAGCTTTCCTTCCATCTCGTTACCTTGCTCAGTATGCAAATCCTGTCGCTGCAACCACAGACGCTCAAACTCCTCCGGGCTGAGAACCGGAGTGAGGGACAAACTGAGCGGGGGGGCTACACTGGATGCCAGTCCCTCAGCCGAGGAGTCCGAACACCCACTGGCTCTGTCTGAGGCTGGAGAACACATGGAAGCATGAAGACGGGAAAGATGGGAGGTCACAGGGAATGAAGGGAAGAAGGTCAAAGAAGAAAGGATAAGGATGCAGCTACAGGTGGACAGACGGAGCGTTTGGTTTTTCTAAAAAACAGATTGGCCTTTATTGTCATTGAGCTAAGAACACAGTTACAGTCAGCCACTCTAATAGATGATCATCTTGGCTACAACAACAGTTTTGCTTGTGATAAAAAAGGTTGAACAAAATGTGTTCCATACAGGTAGGTGCTTAATTTTATATGATATGTCTACTCCCAAGAGGCTGAGACATAAAGTACAGCAAAGACTGATGACCCTTAAAATAAGGGAGAAGAAAAGAAACTGAATAATCATTAAGAATTAAATACCAACACATAGAACACACCATTTGTATTTTACATAGCTCCTTTATTATTTATTGGTAATTGTTTTTGTTTCATACTAAAGCCAATTAGGGGCCGGTGTGTAGGAGCCCTTTTATGGGTGTTGTTGGTGTCTCAGTTTACTTTAATTTATATGTATAGTGCAATATTATTTTTGAACACTTGGTGGCGGGGTTAAGCTGCACCGGGTGTATAAAAGGGGTCATAGGTGACAGGAGAGGACGAGGACACAGGAGGAAGAGCACACCGATTCTACCAGCCCGGCAGATGCTCATACCACAACTATTGACTGTAATTAAACCTTAGTATGTAAACGCTAAATAAAACGTCATTCTAAACTGCAGCAAAAGACCGGAAAATCATCTGTTTGTGTCTGCGTCTGGATCACTCTAAACCCTCCTGTGAAGTAATGGCAAAAGGATATAGGACATTGGAACAGTTAAAATTGCCATTACAACTGATATGAACCTGAACATTTGATAGACTTTTCTAGGCCTGTCTATTTCGGTTTTCCCTTGAAGTGTTAAAGGGGGTTTACTGCAGGAGATGTGACTCCTGCTTTCTTACAGTGCAGACGCTTTTCTGCTTGCTCTTGCCTCTGCTTACTTTTCTATGCTGATTTTCCTATTTTTCTTTTCTGAAAACTTTGAGCAGCGGCTCCTGGACATTAACTTATCACCGGGACAGTTATTCTTCGTAAATAGATGGAGGATTTCAGCCATATTTCAATATTTTTACGACGACCTCAGTCTTACAGTAGCGTGGCCTAGCAACAGCTAAAGCCTGGTACTGCATGCTATTTAGCTTAAGCTAGTTAGCAGCAAAATGCCTCCGTTCTCTACAGATGACTTCCACAAACTTCTACAGAAGATGGCCGTGTTGGAAATGAAAATGCAACGGTTGGAAGTTAACGTGGAAGTGAATGGACTATTTTGGAATGACACCACTTTACCAGTGCTGCAAAAGAATGGACAAAGGCATGCTAACTCACAGCTAGTTAGCAGCTACAAGGATTCCAAGGAACAGGAGGGCTGTGTACCGGGTAATAAATCTACAAGTGGTAGTCCTCCCTGGAACTCTCTGGGTGCAAAGCCTAAGAGTAAATCATTTCCATGGGATTTGGGAGGACGAATAACAGGCAGAGCCTAGCGCTCTGAAATCTGTGATGCGACCGGCTGGCCTGCATTGTTATCACCCAGTAAAAGCGCCTCTTCAACCCCTATTCATACTAGGAAACAGCAGTGGACAGCTGCTAAAGGGAGAACTACAAACAATCCTCCTAAACCACAGAGTGTGCCAATCCAGAACAGATACGCTCTGCTGACCCAGAACCGGAGATCTCTTTCTGATGACCTGGATAACCTGTCCTCTTCACACAGCAGGGTAAGGACCAATAGCTACTCCAAAAGTAAAAGGCTAGAGGGAAAGCTAATGACTGGGCCTGAAACTCTTGATTGTGGGTGACTCTGCTGTAAGAGATGTAAAAAGTCTGTGTAGTAAGAACAACACCAAAGTACTCTGTTTTCCCAAGGATATGGTCTCTGACTTGGCTGAGAAGATCCTGCATATTGGGGTTGAACATCCGACTGTGAAGAATGTGGTACTACATATTGGAACAAATGATGTTGTGAAACAACAGTCAGAAGTGCTGAAAGAAGACCTTAAAATGTTTGTTGGAAACTGTCAGCTCTCTAAATGCGGAGGTGTTCATCAGTGGCCCTCTACCGCCAGTCAGAAGAGGAGTGGAGAGATTCAGCAGATTGTTTGCACTGAACATGTGGCTTTCAACTGCCTGTACTGACCATTCTGTCCATTTTATTGACAATTTTAACTTTTTCTGCAGACATCTTTTTAAGGCAGATGGAGTTTGCCTGAACAAATCAGGAGTGAAATTGTTTATATCTCAAATATTCAACTGCCTGCGTCATCAATCTGTTCCCTCTGCCAAGGACAAGCGAGAAGAGGAATTAAAACAGCAGAAAGACACAACACATCGCGCAGAAAACCTTGAAGAAGTATCACTGTACCCGCCTGAGGAATGTCTTGATTATGGGAGACCTATGACACAAATGGAGGAGTCTCCACCGCCCCTCACCCCCTCTACCAACACCTTTGAGGATACTCTTCCTTCATCCCCCAGCGCTCTCTTCTCTCCGCTCACCCTTTCACACTCGCCCCCCCTCCTGGAGTTCGATGACCACATGAAGGAGATACACAGGGTTGCCACCAATTCCTTCCTGGAGTTCACTGAAAATATGAAGGCGATACAAAGGGTTAGCAGCATATCCTTGACCCCCGTCCCTTAACGACGCCCACCAGAATCATCGAAGCAGAGACGCGCACCATCTCCCCCGTCTTCATCACCATGCCTACCACAATCATCCGTACCAAAACGTCCTCCCCCCCTTCAAGAAAGCATCTGCGGTCTCGGATGTGCTGGGTCCAGGCTCAAGGGCGTATGGCACTCTCAACTCTTTCCAGGACAAGCCGGGGCCCTGCCTGCCAGTAGCTTTGCCGATATCTGTGTTGATAGGTAATAGATTAAGAGCGGTGAATCAGCTTAGAAACAGGAAGTGCTCAAACGTTTGTGTGAGTTTATCACATTTAGCAGTGACTCCATATCAGCCACAGCTTGTCACAAAAAATCTGACTGATAGTGTATTTAACAAACTTAAAGTGGACCTATCATGCTATATTTGAAACATATATTGTAGGGCCATACCTATACAAAACATGTCTGTGAATTTTTTTTTTCAAAATACCAAACAGTTCACCCATTGTAGCCATCCCTCATACTGCTCAAACCCCTCTTTTGAAGCCCTGTTAGAGAAACGCTGATCTTCGGTCCTTAGCTTGAAAAAAAAGAAAGAAGAGGAGGCGGAGCTAATGCCTGATTAGAATTCTACCGGAGATAAAGTTAAATTCTGCTGTGATAAAACGCCATCCTGTTTAAACCACGTCAAGGATTATTTCTGAAATAGTATGGAGCTCAAATGCTTTTTCTCTTGCAGGTTTATCACAAGGTGAGTTCTTTTTTTATGTCCTGCTTTTTAAACACATGTGCTCTACAGTACAGGTTAGCTCTGAGTGTTAGCGAGGCTTGCTAATGTAAACAAAGATGAGATTACGTCCAAAACACGTCAGGTATTGTTTCTGATAGCAACTTTCGGTGGGTCCGCCGCCGCTATTACGTCACAGCGGATGGAATCTGTATCCGCTCGTTGTACACCCGTTTTTAAAATATTTAGGTACGGAGGAAAAGAGAGAGATTTATTTTCTGACGCTGCGTGAGTTCCCAGACGCACCGGGGACACATATCTATGTATAAAAGACATCACAAAGTGCATTTTGCATGATAGGTCCCCTTTAAACTAGCTTTATTAAATGTCAGATCTTTGCCTGGAAAAACATTTTTAATCAATGATTTTATCACTGAGCACAATCTCGGTTTTATGTTTTTAACGGAAACTTGGATTGAACAAAATAACAGTGCAGCTGTTCTTATCGAATCAACCCCTCCCAACTTTAGTTTTATGAGCCAGGAAAGAATGCATACTGTAAGAAAGGAGGTGGAGTTGCTATTTTGTTCACTGATTCCCTTCAATGCAGGAAGACATCTTATGGGAACTTTGCTTCTTTTGAATATGTGGCCCTTCAGCTGAAATGCTCCTCTCGAGCTCTGTTCCTAAATATCTATAGACCACCCAAATACTGTGCAAGCTTTTTTGATGACTTTACTGAACTGCTGTCTATAGTGTGTATTGACTTTGACCGTCTAGTCATTGTTGGTGATTTTAACATCCATGTTGACAACCCCCAGGACAGAGGGGCTAAAGAACTGTTTTGTGCTCTTGATAACTATGGAATGACTCAGCATGTGACGGAGCCCACGCACAATAAGGACTCTGGACTTAATTATCTCAAAGGGTCTGAATATCTCAAAGGTTGTGGTGACTGATGTTGCACTCTCTGATCATTCCTGTGTTCTCTTTGAGAGCTCTATTTCTGTTCACAAATGTTCAAAAAGAGGTAACCACAAAGCGATATTTAACTGAAGATACTAGGGAAATGTTTACTCATAATTTTTCTTCCACACTTGCCCCTGCTAACATCTCAGTAAATGAGCTAGTAGATCATTTTAATTAAAAAATTAAAAATGTTATAGATGCCATTGCTCTAACTAAGATAAAGAAAGTGACTGGCAAGAAAATATCTCCATGGAGAAAGGCCATGACCGTGAAAATAGAAAAAAGAGAGTGTCGAAAAGCTGAACGTAGGTGGCGAAAAACAAATCTCCAGGTTCATTTTGAAATCTATAAAGAGAGACCTGGCCTTTATAATTTTGAATTGAAAAACGCACGACAGTCTTTCTTCTCTGACATCATTACCAAAACCAAAAACAACGCACGTGCCTTATTTGCTACTGTCGACAGACTAACAAACCCCCCAGTGTCAGTAGCCTCTGAATTTCTATCCACCAGGGCCTGCAATGACTTTGCCTTCTTCACTGACAAAATTCAGAAAATCAGACAAGCAGTCAGTGCCTCTGTATCAGGTACAGCAAATGTGTTGTCCCTATGTCCACCTAATATCAATTCAAACACCATGACACAATTCCATCAGATTAATGATAAAAACCTAGAGGACATTATTCAACATCTGAAATCATCCTCCTGCTGCCTTGATATTATTCCAACAGGATTTTTCAAAAATGTTTTTCATTGCTTGGCCTCAGATCTACTTCATATAGTAAACAAGTTTCTTCACTCAGGTGTTTTTCCACAGGCCCTGAACACTGCAGTCATTAAACCGCTCTTAAAAAAGAATAATCTAGATGCTTCAGTAATGAACAATTACAGGCCCATATCAAACCTCCCATTTCTAGGTAAAATCATTGAAAAAGTTGTTTTTCAACAGTTGAGTAATTTCTTGCATTTAAATAACGGTTTCGATGTGTTCCAGTCAGGCTTTCGTCCAAACCACAGCACTGAGACTGCTCTTGTAAAGGTCTTCAATGACATCCACTTAAACACAGACAGTGGCTTCAGTGTTAGTATTATTAGATCTGAGTGCTGCGTTTGACACTGTGGACCACAACATATTACTAGACCGACTAGAAAACTGGATGGGAGTTTCGGCAACAGTTCTAAATTGGTTTGAATCCTACTTAAAGGACAGGAAAAACTTTGTTTCTATAGGTACATACACATCTGAGTTGACAAATATGACATGTGGGGTACCTCAAGGCTCCATCTTGGGGCCTCTTCTCTTTAACATCTACATGCTAGCACTGGCTCAGATAATGAAAAACAACAAAATAAGTTACCATAGCTATGCGGATGACACCCACATTTACATAACCATTTCACCAGGAGACTATTCTCCAGTTAAAACACTGAGTAAGTGCATTGAACAAATCAATGAGTGGATGTGTCAGAACTTTCTCCAATTAAACAAAGATAAAACTGAGGTAATGGTTTTTGGAGCCAAGGCAGAACGTATAAAAGTTAGCGCTGAGCTTCAGTCTGCAATGTTCAAAACAACAGATAAAGCCAGAAATCTAGGTGTAGTCATGGACTCTGACCTGAGTTTCAACAGTCACATTAAAACAGTTACTAAATCAGCCTACTATCACCTAAAGAATATATCTAGGATTAAAAGACTAATGTCACAGCAGGATTTGGAAAAACTTGTCCATGCTTTTATCTTCAGTAGACTGGACTACTGTAATGGTGTCTTCACAGGTCTCACTAAAAGATATATTAGAAAGCTGCAGCTAATTCAGAACGTCGCTGCTCGAGTCCTCACTAACACTAAGAAAGTGGATCACTTCACTCCTGTTCTGAAGCTTTGAATGGTTTAGGCCCAAAATACATTTCTGACCTACTGCTAAATTATGAACCATCCAGAACCCTCAGACCAGGCCCGGCTCCAGGATTAAATGAATGAGGGGGCTGTTAAAAAATCAGAGGAGGTAATTTTTTTTTCACAACAATGAAAAATACTGGCAATGTAATGAATTGACACACCAAGCTTTTTTCCTTCTCACTGCTCTACAATCTCTTTGCTTCTTTATTTGTATTCTGGGTTTACCCCTCTCATTCTGTTCTTTTCCTCTGATCTTTAATAATAGATAGTACATTATTAGATGGCTGCACTTTGGTTAACAGACTTGGTTAAGCTGCAGCTAATTCAGAACGCCGCTGCTCGAGTTCTCACTAACACTAAGAAAGTGGATCACATCACTCCTGTTCTGAAGTCCTTACACTGGCTTCCTGTGTGTCAAAGAATAGATTTCAAAATACTGTTGCTGGTTTATAAAGCTTTGCATGGTTTAGGCCCAAAATACATGTCTGACCTACTGCTAAATTATGAACCATCCAGAACTCTCAGGTCTTCAGGGACTGGTCAGCTTTCTGTCCCCAGAGTCAGAACTAAACATGGAGAAGCAGCATTCAGTTATTATGCTCCAAATATCTGGAACAAACTCCCAGAAACCTGCAGGTCCGCTGCAACTCTTACTACTTTTAAATCCAGGCTGAAGACTTTTCTTTTTGCCGCTGCTTTTAATTGAACTATTCACATCTTAAACTGCACTGTAACTTTTATCCATGTATTTTTTCTTTTAATGTTTATTTTATTATATATTTTTTTTAATGACTGATTTTAAATGCCATTTTCTTAATGTCTTCCATTTTTGTAAAGCACTTTGAATTGCCTTGTGTTGAAAGGTGCTATATAAATAAACTTGCCTTGCCTTGCCTTGCCTAACATTGATTTCCTCAATTTATAAATTGACAGGCTCTGTAATTATACCATAACCTTTTCTCCTCTATCCCTTAACTCGTCTTCCTATACAGATTTACTTACTATCTACTCTATATCAGGATTAAAGAAAAATTAATCTGGTTGATTTTTTATTTCCAGGATTGAATGTTCAAACCAAGGCCTAAAACCTGGCATTTCATAAGAAAGTGACTAATATATAAACCAAATGTAATATTGGATGAAATACTACACCAAATGGACAGACACAGATTAAAAATAAAGTCCCCTGGTTTGTCTCTAGAGTCTAACTGCCATGAGAAAAATCAAATCAATGTTCCAAAATCCATCACTAGATGTCGCTCATTGTACCAATACGGTTTATATAATACATAACATATTATTATTATAGTAAAAGGGCTCGCTTTGGCAAAATCCTGATCCATACAGGCAGCCCTAAATAATAACAAGTAACCATCAAGTGTGGTGCTATCTGTAGATGTCTGTCTTATTTTTTGTTGATTTCATATTGTTTTCACAGAGATGTGAACATGAATTTCCCCCTGGGGACAATACAGATGGGGCATCTTATTTCGGACGCCAGCATACAGCTTCCTGCCTACTGCCAGCCAGTTACCTGCCTAAGACCTGCCAAAGACCAGTATCCAGGAATGTTAAGCCCTCCCACTATTCTCCAATTTCAGGGTTTAACCAGGAGATGGCGCTATATATTAAATAACTATGGCCAAACTAAGACTTAGTTTTTCACAAGAGAAAATGCAGATATTATATAAAAAACTAAAGTTAAAATCTTGTTTTTAATGCCCCAAGAGCAATAAATCACCGACCCCCCTCTGAGTGAATACCTGTTAACTTAACATCTTTTCACAAGCTTTTTGGAAGAAAAGACTGACCCAAGAGACCTGTAGTTGACTAATTACAGGCCTCAATAAAGTTCTGCCATTGGTTGTGAAAAACAACGGTGGACATAGTGGAAAGTGAAATTGACATTGTCGAAAAACACTTGTTAAAAAAATCCTGAGTGAGGCTTTCATAAATTGCATTTAGCTGATGCTTTTATCCAAAGCAACTTACTATTTGATAAATGATTATTCATAACAAATATGAGTGATGTGTGATTATTATTCATGCTATATACTGATATAGGGCTAAGTAAGCAATCAATCCTGCAAATGAACCCTTAGTTGTTCAATATATTTATTCAGACAATGTGAGTAGAAATACAGAAATTCTGCTCCCACCTAAGGCCAACGTTGCAATATTACAACATTTCCCTAAAAACTTACCAAAACGTAAACATTTTTAAAACTCTTTCATTTCTGCTCCAGAGCAGTTAAATTGGGATTTGATATGTGGGGGGGTTCTGTTAGAAGGTGCGACGGGGGAGGGGGGAGAGACGCTCGTGAATTGTCAACGGGGGGGGGGGGGCTCTCTGCACGGAGGAGCCGCGGAGAAGAGACACACGTTCACTAAGCCGAATCACAGTGATCTGCTATTTTAAAGTAAATTCAACACATATCGACCCTAAATATAGCATATATTAAGAACGAGAAAGTGTTAACATCGTTTTTTGTAAACATATGACAAATGTGCGAGGGTGATGACATCAGAGCATCGTCCTATGGGCTTAGCCCCGGACAGGTACAACAGGTATTCACTCAGAGGGGGGTAGTTATCCATTTACATGTCAAAAAGCAACATACAGTAGGCGGGTGGGGGATGGTGAACGTTTACATTTAATTTAAGGGGAGCAGTTACTGAGAAGTATATAATGAGAACTGCTACCAATGGTGGCCTATTTAGTTAAAACAAATGAATAACGACTATATATTATAATAAAATAAACACCGGCTGTTGTTATGCCTGCTGTAACGTTAACTTACTCCGTTCTCCGCTTAAGTAATTATGCCGTTACAAGCTCCATAGTTGTATTTATCATCTAAATTTGCCGAAACAAGTTTAATATTCTGAAAGCCAAGACTTTGTTTATTTGAAATCAGATGAAAACAAACTGTAACGGACCCTGCCGTGTTATCTTGATATTTCCGGCACAGACCCTTTCATACCGGCAATGCGCGATAGAAACAAGAGGAACTGCGACAGCATAAATATGCGAACACAAACCTACAGACTGCTGGAGAAGAGATATCACAGGGGGGGGGGTTGGGATGGTTGGGACACACACATTCCGATGGCCAATTCGTTTTAAACAAAGAGTAGGCTATATTCAACATAGGGGGGTGGGGGCTGGTGAACGGTATGGTCAATGTTTGTAAACACTGTGACATTTTGACTTTATTTGATCATTTCAGTTAAAAACTAACGTTCATATTTCATATTACTGTTTTGCCTGGCTGGACCTGTAATTTACAGGAAAGGAGTGCACGCTACTAAAGAGACACGCTACCATGGAAACCAAACAATGGTGTTGCTGTATTGAAGTCCGAGTGGAAACAGTCGTATTTGGAGCGTTATGTTAGAATGAAACAGCGAGGTTGTGACTCACAAAAAAAAAGTGTTACTTCACTAACTGTAAGCTTGTCACTCAGAGTAACCTACAGTTAACTTAACTGTTGGAAAAGAAAGATCAAGGGGGGGGGAGAGAGCTGTGATGGGCCATTAGGAGTGTAAACACACAGCTGAGAGCTGCCGTTTCATTCTGACTGTTTAAAAAACGGTAACAACGGACTATTTTTCTTAGCGGATGCATGTAAATTTAAATCAATACATACAACTATTTTTTAAATCAATAAAAATATTTTGTAAATCCATAAAAGCATTTTAATTAATATTGGGAGTCATGTCGTTACTTTGTTGAGAATGTGGCCATGTAATAAGCGGGATAATTTGCAGCGACTTGGTCATTATGGGGAAAAATAACACCCAGGGATCAGTAATATTTAGTGAATTACTGAGTTTAGGCACGTTAATAACATTTTAATGAAGTTGAATACAGTCAACTGTAAATAAAAAGTCATGAAAGAGATAAGGAGGAGAAAAGGTTTAAGGAAGTAAGCAAGGAATACAGAATGTTTCGTTACGTAACTTTGTTGAGAATGTGGCCATGTAATACACGGGAAAAATAACACCCATCCTGATCGTTTCAATGAAGTTGAATACAGAATATTCATATTTGTCAGTGATTTCATGTCAATTCGGCGAACATAAACAATGATGATGATTAAATTAGGATTAAAAATCGGGAGAGCCGGCTCGTTCGTTTTTTTCGACTAAACAACATTATTTTGTTAAATAACAACATGGTGATGTTTTGTAAATGATTACATGTCTTATTTAGCACAGACTATGATCCTATCCGTGACATATGGATCTTAACAAAGATCCGCTATACATTAGTACCAGACATACTGTACAAGACTCCACACATGACTCCAGTGTGGAACCCCACTGCACCCCCTGGTGGATCAATGATCCATTGCAGCTGGCTTCACAATAATTAAATGTATTTATCACGGGGGCGGTATCAAGTCAGACTGGGGGCCGGCCGGCCATCACGGACCGTGCACGAACCAATCACGACCCTCGCGTTTTAAACTGTCCAAAATAAGACGCTCCATCTGTAGAGCAGCATTTAATTGCCAAAAATATACAATTTATGAAGATGATGGCATTGCCCAAAGGTGGGCAA
>NW_022987711.1:0-25000 GCF_902827165.1 Trematomus bernacchii
TGGTAGTGGTGAAAACAGTCTTGCTGCTGATCAGAGCAATATCATTATGATACAAGGCACACCTGAAGAAGCCTTTGTTCAACATCTCGAGCATAATGACATTCCAACAGTCAATGCTTGTGAGGATGTTGGTTTGGGTAGCAGCAGCCAACAAACAAAACAAATTGGAAAACAGGCAGACTCCGCCTCTGTTCACTCTTACACCATGACAACACAGCTGGCTAGCGGCTCTCTGAGTGATCACTGCTACATTATTTCTGAGTCTCCAAAAACACTAAAAAGAAAACATTCCCAAGTTGAGGTTAAGCTATGCGCAGCTCGCAAAAAAACTGAGGTTGATGGCCCAGCAGACAAGGAGACTGAAGGCACGAGTTTCTTCCTTGGCAGGTGTAATAAAAGTACTTCAGAAGAAACTCCTTATTTCAACTGACTGTGCCTCTCTTCTTGATGGTCTTGATGAGGTTCCCCGAGAGGTCTTTGAGAGAATACAAAAAAAGAAGAAGTCAGTGTTTTCTGAAAACATGAAGCAATTTGCCACCACATTGCACTTCTACTCTCCAAAGGCCTATGACTATGTCAGAGAGAAGTTTCACTTGTCTTTGCCTCATCCTCAGACCATTCGAAAATGGTACAGTAGCATCTCGGCAGATCCTGGATTTACTGTTGCAGCATTCACAGCTTTAAAAAGTCATGTTGCTGAAAGGAAAGAAGCAGGGAAAGACACAGTTTGCTCATTAATGATGGATGAAATGTACATCCATAAGCAAACTGAGTTTGGGGGGGACCAAATTCATGGGTTCATGACATTGGCTCTGGAGAAATTGAAAATGTGATTGCAACCCAAGCATTGGTCCTTATGGTTGTTGCAATCAACGAGTCTTGGAAGATCCCCATTGCTTACTTCCTCATAAACAGCATGACTGGAAGCGAGAGAGCAAACCTCATCCGAGAGAGCCTTGTTAGGCTTCATGCAATTGGAGTAAGGGTTATCTCTTTGACATGCGATGGACCCTCCCAAAACTTTGCCATGATCAGGGAGCTTGGTGCCGAATTGGACATTTTTGACATGAGATCATTTTTTCTCCATCCTGAGGATCACACACAAAAGATCTATGTGATCCTGGATCCATGTCATATGCTCAAGCTTCTTCGAAATGTCTTCTCAACAGTTGGGGTTCTGGTAAGAGAAGATGGCCAGCAGATAATGTGGAAGTACATTGAGGAGCTCCACAAGCTGCAGGAGAAGGAGGGCTTGCGTCTTGGCAACAAGCTAAAAATGGCGCACATCCAGTGGAGAAATCAGAAAATGAAGGTCAATCTTGCAGCCCAACTATTTAGCAGCAGTGTGGCAGATGCCCTTGAATATTCCGAAAAGGAGCTTAAGTATCCTCAGTTTACTGGAAGTGCAGCCACAGTTCAGTTCCTGCGCACAATTGATGCAGCCTTTGACGTCCTTAACAGCCGAAACCCACTCGGAAGAGGACACAAAGCACCCATCAAGCCAGTAACTAAACACCGTGCCATCGGTATTCTAGAAGAAGCTGAGTCCCTTCTCCGTGGGCTTAAAGTGAAAGG
Organism: Trematomus bernacchii; assembly: GCF_902827165.1. Lineage (NCBI taxonomy): Eukaryota > Metazoa > Chordata > Actinopteri > Perciformes > Nototheniidae > Trematomus > Trematomus bernacchii. The sequence goes on from NW_022987711.1 coordinate 1,576, forward strand.
AAAGGACAACAAACGTGTTCCTTTACATGCCACACAGAAGAAAACACCCATCTGTGGTTTCATTGCTTGTGGGAGAAGTGTTATTGGCATCTACGAAGACCTGGTAGAGCAGCCAGCTGCCCCCTGTCGATACCTTCTGACCTACAAGCTAAGTCAGGATCATTTGGAGCTGTTTTTCTCTGCAATCAGAGCGCGTGGAGGTTACAACAACAACCCCAATGTCAGGCAGTTCCGAGGGGCATACAAGCGAGGGGCATACAAGCGTCTCCTTGTAAGGCACCAGGTGAAAAAAGGCACAGGTAACTGTCTTCTTCGTGACAACACAACCATCCTTGACTCAACACCGGCAAATATCAACATGGCACGCAGGTTGGGTATTGAGCCGTTGGAAGAGATTGTGACTGAGGATGACACCCTTGCTAACCTTCCTGATGTTAACCATCTATCTGAGTACAAAGAAGCAGCGATCTCATACATCGCAGGCTTCATTGTCAAAAAGATAGAACAGAAGGTCACCTGCATGCCTTGCTCACATGCACTGACATCAGCTGACTCTGTGCATCCATTTGTAACTTTGAAGAACAGAGGTGGCCTACAGAAACCATCACCAGGCATCACTTCAGTGTGTCAAGTTACCGAAAGATGTTTTCAGCGGCTTCTAAATGCCAATGAAGGAAAGGCTCCACAGGGAAGAGGAACAACAACAGCAATTGTCCACCAGGTGCTTTCTGAGTGTTCTGAGAAAAATCTCTTCCCACAGCTGCACAACCACTTGTTTGACATGTGTGTTGAAGCTAACCATGTCCATGTTCTGGTAAAGATGGCTTCTGCCTTGTACTACAAAGTCAGATTAAATCATATAGCAAGGCGGCAGACGGATAAGATTAAAGAAGGCAAAGTAGTCCGTAGAAAACTGACCAAATTAATCCATTTTTACGGAGACAAAAAAAAAGGTTGTTGGCCATTTCTGTGTTTTGCAGGTGTACGTTTATTATCTCTGTTTGTCTATACTTGTGTGTGCATATTTGTAAATATCTGTAAATATATTTATACATCTATATAATATATATTAAATTATTGGTTTGTTGTTTTCAGTGTTTATTGTGATTATCAGTTGGAGTCTGCATGAACGGGGCCCAACTGTAAAATACTCTCAAAAATCCAAGCCGGGATGCTACTCAAAGACAAAAACATTGGAATGTAACATACTAAATTGTTCAAAGAGCCTTAACATATTGCCTACCTCAACTGTTCAGTATATCTTAGAGTCTGCATGAACGGGGCCTAAGTTTATATTGATCTGTTATCCATAAACCACATTTGCAACCTCCATATTCATGTTTTTGTAGATAGTTTCATAAGTTGTGTGTCAAAGTTAAGCAACTGTTCATTGCCAAACGAGTAAGCATATGGGAAACTGTTCAATATGTCTTAGAGTCTGCATGAACGGGGCCTAATCTCATATTGATTTGTTAAACATATGCTTATTCAAATACATGTATAAGCTCACATATTCATTTGTATGCTATGGTTTCTTGATGTGTTTGTCCAAGTTAAGGACCAGTTCAATGCAAATTAAAAAAAAATATATATATATCTATAAAATGTAAAACTTTTATAAAAAACATACTTTTGTAATGTATCAGTGTTCTTTTGTTCATTGTTTACCTCTTTTTGATTGTTCATCAAATTCACGTTCCTATTACATTTTTATCGAACATTTATCTCAGCTCTATCTTTCAAGAGTTTGACAACTGCCTTAACCTGTGTTTTCTTCTTGACCCTTATGCACTAGTTTTTAGCATTGTGTGCAGACTTTGTTGTGTGTGTTTGTCTCATTTTTATTTTTTGTTTGTCCATGTCCTGTGTCCATGCTTTTTAGTTTCTTTTGCATTTTTGTCCCGTCTTATATGTTCCCATTCCTGACCTGCACCTTGTCGTGGTGAGTGGGCTTTAAACTAAGACGGGTCATACTGAATAGTCTGTGCACACATTTTTAACATGTGATCTTTCTTTCATGTAGGACGCTTGAGGGAAGTTGCAACGCCTCGGCCAATGTGATGTCTTCCCCACGTGAAAGAGATTGAAGGCATCATTTATAACTTGAGACAATTTTCCAAAAATTATGACTTTTATTGGCTTAGGTAGTAATGGATTACATCCAACACGAATCAAGATCGTATAGAAAAAAAGGAAAGTGTAATCCTTAGTTACATAGGAAAAGATGTAATCGGATTAGTTTGACTTTTTTTAATAATAGGGAAACTCAGGATTACAATCTTATTCAAAACCTGAAAAGAGCATATAGTGTTTGTTGTAAAATGATCAGATGTTCTCTCTTCTCTGGAAGCGGTACTGTTCTGTAGGCTAATACTTTAATTGTGAATCTATACACCTACTGCCTGAGTCAGCTTTATGTATATTATACATTTAAGTAAAAGAATCATATTAATATTTCTTCTCTCCTGTGTTTATTTGCATTGCATTTGATATTGAGGTAATCCAAAAGAAAAATAAAGTGATCAGGTTACAGTACTTTTATATCTTGATACTCACATTAAGTTACTGGTTGCGTTTTTGGCAAGTAGCCCTCCCAACCCTGAACATAAGTTATATCATTTTAATTACTGATACAGTTGTTGCACATCTTTAATTTATTTTCTAGTGTACTTAAGTCGTACATTTTCAATGTGAAATAGATCGGATTAAATATAGAGCACAATCTTAAATTATACATTTATAATTTTCCTATGCTTATTGTTAATGTAGTGGTGTTATAAACTAAATGTTGTCGTAAAGGAAATTAAGATGTTTTTTATTTGTTGACAAAAGATTTAAAGTTGATGCTCACAACATGTGGGAACATTTATTGAGAAAAATGTTTCTATTGTAAAACAAATAATTATCTGCATACTGAACAATTTAGAAACTCTCTAAAAGGTATTATTTTCTGTGATGTTACGACCCTGTAGGGATTGTGGGTATTGCATTTCATAATTACATTCTATGGTATGCTTATGACATATTTGATGCTAAAATACATGGGATTAGGGAAGACCTTCTTGGTGTTTGCATTGTCACTGATAAATGACAAGGTAGTATTCATTGTCAAGATTTTGTGTTTTTAAACTTGGGACTCTTTTCAGACTGCTACGGCTTGGGAAAAGATTTGAGCCTTAATGTGTAATGTTTTCTGTATTGTATGGTTAGCTTATCCTTTCATTTGATAGTCAGATTTGGATGTGATAGCTAACATTTTCAGTAAGCAGTAGAGAAAAGAAGTGAAAATATGAATGTGATTTATTTTAAATATTTACAGAATTATTTTAACAAATAAAATAACAAAAAACATAATAACAAATTAAAAAAAAAAGTTTGACAGACAGCCATGCCCAGCATGGGCCTGGAGAGCTACAGAGTCCATTGGGGGGAAGAGGGGGGGGTGGGATGTGGGGAAGAGGAAGAGCAGCCATGTTAACAGTGTTATGGCTACAGATGTAATATCTAACTCAACATTAGCCATGACAGTCTGGGCTTAGCAAGGGCCTTAGAAAACATACTCTAAAGGCCAAATCCAAAAACAGTGATACTGACATTTTAGCAGTTCACAGTCTTTGGAGATGGTCTTTCAGGCAATTGGCTAGTGACTTTAAAAAAATATCATTTCCCCTAGGGGTGAAATGAACTCTATCTCGCAAAAAAAGCCCAGGACTGTCATGTCTAATGTTGGAGTGGTCAACAATGGCACCATTTAGGCTATGAACAAAAGTAGCCATAACACTGTTAACAAACTTCCGGGCCTTGTCAATTTTGACAGGATTTGCACCAGCCCTCCATCGGCACCTCTGGTTGATCTGGGAGAGCATGATCTTCATGCCAGGGTGCCGATGGTGAAGCTGGTGCAGGTCCTCCTTCATCTGATTCACCAAGTGAACACTGGGCGCATCCCCCAAGTCGTTGCCGCCACAGTGGATGAGGAGGACATCCGGGGCTGCTCTTCCTCGCAGGGAGTTGGAAAAGAAGGGGAGGAGACCTCTCCAGCGCAGTCCACCCCAACCGAACCAGCAGGCGCGAAGGTCGAGGCCAAGGTTGCTGCCGATGGTCTCTGTAGCTCTCTGGGCTCCACGCCGGACATAGCTGTCTCCGATTATCCATACAGTCACTATGGGAGGAAAATAAATGAGAGTAACAAATGCTTCAGATAATGAGGAATATCAAATTAAGTATAAAGGGTTGCTCATTTTGTTCCTTTGACAATAACATACAACATAACATATGAAATCACACCTGACGTATATATATATATATATATATATATATATGTATATATCAGTGACGTGCGGTGAGGTTCATGGCTGGTGAGGCACTGACTCTTTCAGAGTCAGATTTACAAATATTATAGCCTATTTTGACCTTAATCGAAATATTATGTTATTTTCAAAAGCTTTTTTAGTCTGATGCTATGATTCATTTTAAACAGACCGATCAACAAAAGGATACCCACAATCTAAATATTGGATTGTTCTTTCTCAGTAAGATCCCATTTTCATTACAGTTGTGGTTTTACCTTGACTTGAAGATGAAGTCCATGCTATCCTTCTGGACAACAATCTCTATTACTGTTTTGTAAAAGTCGTCCTTATCTTCCTGTAGTTTCAAAAGTCTAGTTTGTTGTTACGTCTACCGTCTCTGTGTAGAATAACAGTAGCAACAAGAACCTGTGGGCTCACGTGCGCCCCCTTCAGTGCGGCAGAGGTTATGGCTGCCTCACCTGGTGATTTTTTCATTGCCGTTGTACGATGAGACCAGCGAGCCTAAATATCATATATACGTGAAATAAGTTATTTAGAGACTATGGATGGCGAGGATAAATGTAATAAAGGGATCTACAAACATTACATTGGTGACCTACAGTGAGATGGGAACAGGCATGCGCTTAGGGCCCGCTTTCCAGCCAGTTTCTGTGGGGTCACGCATTCTGAAGTGAGGCAGATCTCATCTGTGCCTCACCTACCCCACAGTAAATGGCTTGAGCGCACTCACAAAATAAGTGGCCGCGCTAAATTAGTGCCCGCGCTCCAGCAAGTTACTGTGGGCTTACGAGAGGCAGTGCTCGTGCCTGCCTCACTTCTCATCGCTCCCGTAGCGGAGCTCGGCCAATTTGCTGATTTTGACTATAAAATGCAATTGGAATCAAACAGAAATCACATTTACAACACAGATCAGTGGAGACATTTTATTATTATTATTATTTAGTTTTTCTTTAATTGTTTTTCCGTTACATTGGAGTATGACAGGTGAGGCTCTGCCTCCCCTGCCTCCGCTGACTGCACGTCGCTGGTATATATATATATATATATGTATATAGATATAGTATGTTTGTGTGTAATGTCAACCATCTGAAGTCATGTAAAGTAAGCCAGGACCATCAACTTACAGGTTGTGGAGGAGGTTGCCATCTTTTTTTCTTAATGCTGAAAGAAATAAAAATGGTTTAATCAATATAAAAGCGCCTTTCTTTTTCTACAGTCATATTTAATTTATACTCTCACAGCGCTGTTGAAACAGTAACGTTGGATTAAATGTATATACAATTGATGGTCAAAAAGTATAAATATGCACATTTTGCATTTGTTAGCCCATGCATATTACACTGTTTATATTTGAATCATGGACAAGCGTTTTTAAACTTGTATAGTGTAATATCAAGAACAGTTAAATCATAGGGAAAAGCTTTGTTTAATTCACAATACGCTAATTCCTTTACATACTGTATAGGCCACAGTTTATGGCTAATTCCATAGGCTAATTCACGCAACACTGGCCATATCTCTGCTAGTTTACAAAGTTGTTACAAATGACATTTATATTTGAAAAACGGTGAAGCACTTAAAAAACAATTGTATAGTGTAGGTTCAAGAACATTTAAATCAAAAGGACAAGTTTTGTAAAGTTACAGGGGATCTTACCTTCAGAACGCCGGGAACGAGGAGCAGTGACCGCAAGCTGGGTTGTTAGCTTAATACTGTGAGCATGTTAGCTTAGCTTCTTAGCCTGAGCTAGGTCTGGAACTTGACGGCCGTTGGCAGAAGGTCCCGCCCTGTCCCGCCTCGTCTCCGCCACGGCTCCGCCTCTTTGCCCTTATTTGGATCAGGATGTAGCAGGCGGGAGTTAGACTCTGACGCCACTGTCGAGCCGTTAGTGGCCGACTCCGCCTACTAAGGGCTTCTCGGCAACTCTGCAGAATCCTATGGGTGACGTCACGGACCCTACGTCCATTTATATATACAGTCTATGGTGATAACACCTCGAACAAAGAGGCTCATTAGCATAGCAAAGGGGCTCATTAGCATAAGTAGTAGTAGGTGTGACCTGTCACAGCACCTGTCACTTTTTATGCTTACTAATGTGATTGAAACAGTATATGTATAACTACTTCTGTCTCTGAATTTACTCTAAAGTCTGAAGTAACTAAAGTCACAAAGAGCTGTTCTTATTCTCTGAGCAATGATTGATAAGAATTGTCTCTAAAAGCTCTAAAGTCAAAAAGAGTTACAAACCTTAGAGAGAAGCAGAAGGTGCGACACGAGGAGCACGAAGTGAAACTTAACAGCAAACAGGAAGCACTTCAAAACGAGTCGGGCTGCAGGTCTATTAACTGTGATGTTATAGCATGTCTGCACTTTATGTGCTCATTTCATCATTCATGTATTTTATATTCTAAAACATGTTTTCGATGGACGAGAGTGAAAATGGAACGCACACGCTATTTGTTTGTTTATATCACAGTCTGTTCTTCTTCTCTGTCTTCCGGTTGTTGCCTCTTTTGAGTGACGAATACACACTACCGCCGCCTGCTGGTAAGGAGAGTTATTGCCACTCACGCATGCGCAGTTCGTACGTGCTCGGCTGAAGTCTTTGCGGTGTGTTCCAGTGCGACACACGGCCAAGACGCAGGAGAACTCGTCGATGGAACAGTCGGCGTCGGTGAGTTCTCTGGTGACTGCCTGGTGTGTCAGGGCCTTAAGTTGTGTTTCCCTCCTCCTGCTCTTCTCTCCTCCCCCTCTGATCAGAACCTGCCTGTGCACCTCGGACTGACGGCTGATTGGTCCCCTCTCCCTCAGCTGGCCTATCAGCAGCCAGAGCCAGTCATGAAGGAGGAGCTCCACTCCCCTCTAGATAAACTCTTTATCATTACAACACACACAGATAACAAGCGAGGCGCTGTGGGGACATTTATTTGGGTTCCTGCCCACATGGGAATTGTGGGAAATGGAAGTAGACAGATTAGCAAAACAGGCTGTAAAGGCCCTGACACACCAAGCAGTCACCAGAGAACTCGCCGACACCGACATCGACTGTTGCATCGACGTGTTCTCATTTTGGAGAAATCGGCTCGAGATCGCTAGAATTTGAAAATACACAGCCGGAACAAATCTGCCACTTCCTTACAGAGCCCCTCCTCCAACACACACGAACGCGCACATGACCAATGAGGGCACGAGATAAGTTTGTGCACAGATGGAAGGCTGACAGGCAGGTAGGCCATCCAGTTATTTTAGCCGGGCCGGCTCAAATGATTGGTCGTGCTTTTTACAGTACTACAGCTTCCACAGATGATATTTATTTATGGATTTGTTGTCAAAGCACTTCAGATATTCATTGCTATCGGGATGTTAAGAGCATTCCATGGAATATAACAACAAGTGTATCTCGAGCCGGTTTCTCAAACTTACCTACCCCACCTTTAAGTTGTCAGTTGTTGGCGTTATTGTTTTGGTGTAAATAAAAACACCTTCACGGTGACTCTCTTGATGTCATTGGTTGTTGTCTCGACGTAACAGCACGTTATGTTTCTCATACTGCCTGAGCTGCAGCTCCTCTTTTCACCCTCCGTCTGAAACCAGAGCCCAGTCAATGGAAATGATGAAACAGAAGTCAAAGGATGAGGGCAGTGACCCACACATGAAACTCAGTGTATTATTAGTATTTATTAAACTGTAACTCCATTGATATAGTGTTTTATTTAAATATTGCACATTCATTAGATACTTTTTACATTTTAATTACATCTTCATATTTCATTCATAAAGCACAGAATGATATTATAATTCATCTCAAAGACTATGAGACTAGAATCCTCTTCAGTCGAGCATCTGTCCTCTCATTGGCTGTAAACAATACTCACTGTTTATTTATGAAACATCTGTAATTGATGCAGAGTTACCCTCTTTCTATCTTTAAAGAAGACTTGATGTTATTGATTAGAATCAGAGGTATTTGACGTTGGGGAGGACGCAGAGCATCTCGAACAGGAGGTTAGCTCCGGTCAGCGCCGTGTTTCCTGAGGGGGGGGGAAATATAGAAATATAATGATTTAAACATAATTCAATATATGAATGATGAAATAGAGTGTGTAGTACCGGTGGTGTCGTAGGGGGGAGACACCTCCACCAGGTCACAGCCCACCAGGTTCAAACCCCGACAGCCGCGGATTATCTCCACTCCCTGAAAACAGAACAATAAATCAGAATCATCTAAAAACGATGCTGGCCGACAGGAGAAACATGCTCTTTCTGAAAATCACAATTATCACTTTTTTCAGAAAATCTCTCTGAAAATGTTGACTTTTTACAAAAATTCTCAAAATAAAGACTTTTCCCGAAAATCACTGAATTTTCCCTTTTTCTGAAATTCTCACTTTTTTTCGGAAAATCTCTAAATTCCGACTTCTTTCTAAAAATCTCAGAATTCTCCCTTTCTTCCCCCCACTATAAATCCAGTAGAAGTGGTAGTATATATAGAAGTGTCAAATAAGAACCGATGTAATATAGCAGTAAGCAGTAGTTACAGTAGTCTACCTGTATGGGGGTGAGCCCGGCGATCTCGGGGGTCCCGGTGCCCGGAGCGAAGCCGGGGTCCAGAGCATCGATATCAAAACTCAGGTACACCGGACCCCCTCCCATCTGACCCCTGACCTCCTCCATGAGGGGAGCCAGAGACTTGAACCAGCACTCCTCCACCTGCACTACACGGAAACCCTACACACACACACACACACACACAGTCAGTCAGGCCCAATTCCAAACCGCCCCCTACACACTAACCCTGTCACGATTCTTAGTTTTGTGTGTTTAGTTTCCAGTTTTATTTTGAAATTCTGTTCTCCCTGCGTCTGGTCTTCCTTCCTGTGTTTGCCTCCTGTGTCTGATTGTCTCTTTGTGTTTCTGCCTCCCCTGCCCAGCTGTGTCTTGTCCTGTGATAAACCTTACGAAAAGTTACGGGGTTGCAAGGGGGAGTGGGTAGGGTGAGGTTTGGAATTGGGCCTCAGTCAGTTAGTCAGTACCCTGTGTTACAGGAAGTAGCTGGCATCAGAGGTACGTAGAACTAGATCTTATTGATCTCCGGTACCTGAGCACGGCTCCAGGCGTAGGAGTCGGCGGAGTAACCGGACCCCCGCAGGCCGATCTGCACCACCCGGCTGCAGTCCAGCAGCCCCTCCTCCACACAGCGTCTGAAGGGGGTCCCGTGTCCGATCCGCTCCCCCAGAACCACATCACTGGTGTCAGCGTGAGCGTCAACGTGGACCAGACCCACCGGGCCGTGCCTGCAGGGAACCACAGAGTATTATTTTTATTTTTTTATTTATTTATTATTATTTTATTTATTTATTTATTATTATTATTATTATTATTATTATTATTATTATTATTAATTTATTTATTTATTATTATTACAGAGTACCACAGAGTACCACAGAGTATTACAGGGTATTACAGAGTTACCTACATTTCAGACTTGTTTCTATATTTTCTGACATTTTAACATATGTATTTATTTATTTTATACAGTCTTTTTGTACATTTCTTTAAACAATGTTTTTTACAACATTTTCCGCATATTATTTGAACAGTTTTCACATTATTTTGGAGAATCTTTCCATATTTGCTGAAAAAGAAATACCACAATATTCAACATTTAAAGGGGACCTATCATGCAAAATGCACTTGTGTACGTCTTTTCTACATGAATATGTGTCCCCGGTGTTCCAGGGAACTCACCAAGTGTCAGAAAACACAACCCTCTCTATTTTCCTCCATACCCAAATCTCTAAAAAAGGGGCTGCAACGGATCTGATAAAAACTGATCCAGATTTGAACACTGTCCTGACGTCAGGACGGTGGCGCTACGGCTATTGGGCCAACTCCACCAATCAGGAGGAGACAGCCACGGCCATTGCCGTTCGAAAGCGCTGGAGACGCTGTAGTACATATGCCAGGCCTGTAGGTGGTGCTGTTCTCACTGAATCAGCCCTTGCTAAAACAGAGCTAGAAATTGTCAAATTGAGCAAAATGAGGCATGGCTAAAATGCATGAGCTGTTTGGTATTTTGAAAAAAAAAAAGTATAAATATGCCTTATATAGGTATGGTCCTACACTATATTATTATAATATAGCATGATAGGTCCACTTTAATATAGAATTTAGGAGAACAAAAGGTCTAAAGTCTCAGATTGCAGCTTCTCAAATGTATTTCCTAACCCTCTGTGACAGTAAGCTAAATATCTTTGGAGAGGTCTTCTTAGGCTCTCTCTCAGTTTACAGACCCACCAACCAGCTTGGTCTATAAAGATGTTGCAGCCATATCTCTCAGTGTGTCGGACTCTGTACTCGCTCATGAAGTAAATGTGTTTTGTACGTTTGAAGCATTACAGATTACAGCGTGCATTTTGTTGAGCAACAGCGCATTGATGAATAGCAATAAAAGATCTCCAGTAATAAACTGAAACAGAAACAGGAGATGAATCTGTTGATCATTCACTAAACCTGCAAACATATCCATTGGTTCCAGCTTCTTGAATCTGAGGCGTCACTGCTTCTCTTGATCTTTAAGAACCTTTGAAAACTGAAAATCTTTGTTTTCATTTGGACAGACTTACTTCTCAGCCACCGCCTGCAGGATGGGGTATGCAATGGTGTGGTCTCCACCTGCAGGGAAAGCAGCTGTTAGAGAGCCACCATGGACCCAATGAGAGCAGGAACAGATCTTTGTACCGAGTAAGAATAATTATAAATGTTCACCATTGACATGCTCCCCCTCGGTCAGATCATCTGCCATCATGGACTCAACTTCCACTGCTACGCTGATGATACCCAAATCTATCTCAGCACTACTCCATCCTCCCAGCTCCCCCCTCAGTCTCTCATCAACTGCCTGCACGACATCAAAACCTGGATGTCCTCCAACTACCTCAAACAGCAGGAAAACAGAGCTCATGGCTGTGGCCCCCAAGGCGCTGCTCCAGAAGGTTGGTGACTTCATCCTTGAGGTTGACGGCTGCTCCATCTCCCCATCTCCTGAAGTCTGCAACCTGGGTGTCATCTTTGACTCCACCCTTTCCTTCCACTCCCACATCAAGTCTGTCACCAAATCCGCCTTTTTCCATCTAAAGAACGACTCCGACCGTCACTCTCGGAGTCGGTTGCAGAAACCTTAGTCCATGCTTTCGTCACCTCCCGCTTGGACTACTGCAATGGTGTCCTGTTTGGGGTCCCCAACAAAACCCTGGACAGGCTCCAGTACGTTCAACACTGTGCTGCTAGGGTACTCACACATACAAAGCCGTGTCAGCACATCACTCCCAACCTCATCCACCTCCACTGGCTGCCGGTGAAGTCCCTACAAAGTCCTCCTCCTCACCTACAAGTCCCTCTATGCCCTTGCCCCCCAGTACCTATAGGACCTCCTCCGCCCACATGCCCCACCCCGGAACCTGCGGTCTTCAGACTCTGGCCTGCTCACCATCGCCTGCACCAACCTGCGAACCTTCAGGGACCGAGCCTTCAGTGTGGCAGCCCACCCCCCCCTCTGGAACGCTCTCACTGCGGAGATCTGCAACATCCCCACGCTTGACGCCTTCAAAAGGGCCCTCAAGTCCCACCTGTTTGCCAAGGCCTTCGGCCCCTAATTGATTTGTTGCTTAGTCTGTCTGACTGTTTGTCTGACTGCCTTTTGTTTTTGGACGTTTGTTTTTACTCCTGTTTTTCTTTGTAAAGCGACCTAGGGTCCCATGAAAGGCGCTAAATAAATCCAAGCTATTATTATTATTAGAATAAACTGATACAGAGACAGGAGATTCATCAGCAACCATTCCTGTTGATCATTAACTACATCTGCAAACATATTCATACTTTGAACTGAGTACTTCTTGTACCTCTGTTGCAGACCCTGAACGCAGCACAGTGAAGTAACAGTAGTGCAGACCCTGAACGCAGCATAGTGAAGTAACAGTAGTGCAGACCCTGAACGCAGCACAGTGAAGTAACAGTAGTGCAGACCCTGAACGCAGCATAGTGAAGTAACAGTAGTGCAGACCCTGAACGCAGCATAGTGAAGTAACAGTAGTGCAGACCCTGAACGCAGCATAGTGAAGTAACAGTAGTGCAGACCCTGAACGCAGCATCGTGAAGTAACAGTAGTGCAGACCCTGAACGCAGCATAGTGAAGTAACAGTAGTGCAGACCCTGAACGCAGCATAGTGAAGTAAACAGTAGTGCAGACCCTGAACGCAGCATAGTGAAGTAACAGTAGTGCAGACCCTGAACGCAGCATAGTGAAGTAACAGTAGTGCAGACCCTGAACGCAGCATAGTGAAGTAACAGTAGTGCAGACCCTGAACGCAGCATAGTGAAGTAACAGTAGTGCAGACCCTGAACGCAGCATCGTGAAGTAACAGTAGTGCAGACCCTGAACGCAGCATAGTGAAGTAACAGTAGTGCAGACCCTGAACGCAGCATAGTGAAGTAACAGTAGTGCAGACCCTGAACGCAGCATAGTGAAGTAACAGTAGTGCAGACCCTGAACGCAGCATAGTGAAGTAACAGTAGTGCAGACCCTGAACGCAGCATAGTGAAGTAACAGTAGTGCAGACCCTGAACGCAGCATAGTGAAGTAACAGTAGTGCAGACCCTGAACGCAGCATAGTGAAGTAACAGTAGTGCAGACCCTGAACGCAGCATAGTGAAGTAACAGTAGTGCAGACCAATGGTTTCTGAATGTGTTTTTGACTCAGAGATTATTTTCTGACATAATCCAAAATCACATGGAGGAATCTCATTGGAGGGGGGAGATGCTGCCTTCAGGGACACACAGAAATATGATATAATATAGTACTCCTCACCCATGGTGAGGGGGATGCACCCTGCAGACAGGACCCTCCTGTAGAACTCTCTGATGCGCGTGCACGTGTCCTTCAGGTCGTATAGGTTCACGTTCACGTCTCCGATGTCGGCCACCATCAGCGAGTCGTACGGAGCCGCTCTGGTTCCACTGTTGAAGCTGCGCAGCATGGCCGACTCCACGCGGATCTGCCGGGGCCCGAACCTGCAGACAAATAACACTCTGTGTTCAGTTCTCTACTGCTGCAGACCCTGTACTTTTCTATAAATAGTTATCACCGCAGTTAACGTATTTAATTTGGTCTTAATGTACATTATTTAATACCTGCAGGGGTTAATAAATAACATTCACTCTGTGTACAGTTCTCTTGTGTAAACATAGTGTGGACCCTGAACGCAGCACATTATAGTATTCAGTAAAGGCAGACCAGAGGTGTAAAGTAACACAGTACATTTAAAACATTGAGGTACTTTTACTTTACTTGAGTATCTTCTTATTGTAATACTTCATACTTTATATCCACTACATTTATTTTACAGATTTAGTTACTGGTAACTGGTTGATATCATAAATACAAAATATAAAATGTTGGTACTTAAAGTTTATGTTGATGCTAATACTTTTATACTTTGTTAATTTGAAATGCTGGACTTTTACTTTGAACTGAGTACTTCTTGCACCTCTGCTGCAGACCCTGAACGCAGCACAGTACAGTAAAGCTGTGCAAACCCTGAACGCAGCACATTAGTTTAACAGTTTTGCAGAACAGTAAAGTCAAAGTTGTGCAGACCCTGAACGCTTCACAGTAACAGTAGTACTCTGAATGCAGCACAGTAAAGCAACAGTTCCGCGGACCCTGAACGCAGCACAGTAAAGCAACAGTTCCGCGGACCCTGAACGCAGCACAGGAGTGTATAGTCTGTATAAAGGCTGAACGGTCACCTGGCCCCGGGTCTGTTGGAGGTCCCGGTGTCGATGGGGACCCCGATGAAGGCCGCGTCCAGCCCCTCCGCGCTCTCCTGGTGGGGCAGCTTGTTCATGGTGGGGATCCCCGAGACCCGGGACACGAACTCTGCGCTGGGGGGGACATTGAAGCGGGTCCCGTAGCTCCTGCTGACCGGGGGTGCGACCACAGACCTGCGGAGGGACGGGAGCCCCCCTGTGGAGAGAGCGGGTCTAATGAAGGTCCTGCACAGAGACCACATGCTGAGATCCTGAACAAGCTGTCTGTCAGAGGAGACGTTAGTTACTGCTGAGGATACTTCAGGTGCTCACAGGAGGAGCGGAATTTATACTGTATTCCGCTGTGAAGGAAACATTAAAAGTTCATTCAAAATGCTATATTTTTTGTTTGTCTCTTTACGTATTTTCTTCGTTTTTATGAAGTAAGGCAAGGCAAGTAAGACTTCCCATTAAGTGAAGAAATATTATATAACATATGTTTTCTGCTTTATATTTCGGTCATACACTTGTCATTCTCAAAGTTACTCAGTGTGCCTGAAGGCAGCACGAGTTCATACGGGAGCAACAAGTGGATCTTTTTTTTTATTATTACATAAAATATTGAGTAATCCAAAGATAATGACGCAATTCAAAAACGTCAAAACTTCCTGGCATGATATGATGGCTAACAATGATGATAGGAGAAAAGTGAACTCTAAGGTTTCTGACTGTTAAGCGAGATTAGAAACCCTTTGTGACTCAGAGGACACAGGTTCAAACGGCACGAGGGCAAAGAGTTCATGTTAAAGTAAGCGGAGAATTGAAGTTCTTTGTTTCAAGATTCAAAGGTTTATTGTCACACAACTGGTGTTATTAGGTAATGTATGAAACACTTAGATCAGGTTCCTCAACAGTGCAATTTACAAGATATAAAACAATACATATAAACAACAACAAAATAAAGACAGTTGTGGTCATTTAACATCTTGCCAAGGACAACAGTTGAAAATGAGCCTGCTGGCTAATACTGGCTCATTTACAGCAAAGTGGATTCATGTGCACTGTCCTTTAAATACATAAACAAACACAACAGGTGTTTAATAGTCTTATAGCTTTCAGTTTGAAGGTTTTACACTTTAGTTTATTCTGCTATTGACACTAATGTACGTGTGTGTGTGTGTGTGTGTGTGTGTGTGTGTGTGTGTGTGTGTGTGTGTGTGTGTGTGTGTGTGTGTGTGTGTGTGTGTGTGTGTGGAGATAAAGTTATCTGTTAATGACTCTGACACGGAGTCAGAGTCCAGAGGGCGGCGCTGACAGAGGATCAGATGTTACATCTCCTTTGAAGCACCAACTGGTTTCTTTTAAACACGATGATGTATGACCTATTCTTTTATTTTGCTGTCTTTGTGAACCACCATCACCAGACCCAGGGCATCACCAGACCCAGGGCATCACCAGACCCAGGGCATCACCAGACCCAGGGCATCACCAGACCCAGGGCATCACCAGACCCAGGGCATCACCAGACCCAGGGCATCACCAGACCCAGGGCATCACCAGAACCCAGGGCAAGCACCAGACCCAGGGTATCATCAGACCCAGGGCATCACCAGACCCAGGGTATCACCAGAGCCCAGGGCAATCACCAGACCACAGGGCCATCACCAGACCCAGGGGTATCATCAGACCCAGGGCATCACCAGACCCTAGGGCATCCACCAGACCCAGGGCATCACCAGACCCAGGGCATCACCTACCAGGGCATCACAAGGGCATCACCAGACCCAGGGTATCATCAGACCCAGGGTCATACCAGACCCAGGGTATCATCAGACCCAGGGTTTCATCAGACCCCAGGGCATCACCAGACCCAGGGTATCACCAGACCCAGGGCATCACCAGACCCAGGGCATCACCAGACCCAGGGCATCATCAGACCCAGGGCATCACCAGACCCAGGGCATCACCAGACCCAGGGCATCACCAGACCCAGGGTTTCATCAGACCCAGGGCATCACCAGACCCAGGGTATCACCAGACCCAGGGCATCACCAGACCCAGGGTATCATCAGACCCAGGGCATCACCAGACCCAGGGTATCATCAGACCCAGGGCATCACCAGACCCAGGGTATCACCAGACCCAGGGTATCACCGGACCCAGGGCATCACCCGGATCCAGGGCATCACCGGATCCAGGGTATCCCCGGACCCAGGGCATCATCAGACCCAGGGTATCACCGGACCCAGGGCATCATCAGACCCAGGGTATCACCAGACCCAGGGCATCACCGGACCCAGGGTATCACCGGACCCAGGGCATCACCGGACCCAGGGCATCACCGGACCCAGGGTATTACCGGACCCAGGGTATCACCAGACCCAGGGTATCACCAGGCCCAGGGTATCACCAGACCCAGGGTATCACCAGGCCCAGGGCATCACCAGACCCAGGGTATCACCAGACCCAGGGTATCACCAGGCCCAGGGTATCACCAGACCCAGGGCATCACCAGACCCAGGGTATCACCAGACCCAGGGTATCACCAGGCCCAGGGCATCACCAGACCCAGGGCATCACCGGACCCAGGGTATCATCAGACCCAGGGTATTACTTAGTATTTCTAAGTATCTGGAAACATGCAGAGGGCGTCTGTAAGTAGCATCACAGCGTCTGCAGTGTATTTATATTTAAAATCTCACAGCATACCAACGCACGATAATCTCTCTGCATTTATTCTAGTGGGAAAGTGAGACGAGTTGCTCCTGAAATACACACACACACACACACACACACACACACACACACACACACACACACACACACACACACAGGTCTGAGTGTGTGGTGTAATGCCTCTCTGTCTCCAGCAGAGGGCACTACATGTCAAATAAAGAGAAACCTTTATTTAATATTTTTTAAATAAAGTCTAAAGTACTTCACGCGTCGTCTGGTATCAAGTCAATTAGATTCTTAATGCACTTTACTTCAAGAAATACTTTATTGTTACCTTTACTCAGGAAACAACTATATATCATTGTATACTTTTAATTTAGTAAGTGCATGTACGGAAGAGGATTAGGGTCATGTCAACATTTTTTTTTTTTTTTAGATCTGACCAAAAGTAAAAAGAATTCTCTCTGATTTCAGAAAAGATTTTCTCCAAATCTCAGAATTTGCAAACAAATCGAGAATTCTGAAAAAAAGTCATACTTTCTTTTCCCACAAAACAAAAGAAAAATGCACTTTTGCTAATCCTCTTCTGAATGCATGAAGAGAGTAACATCTCTCCCTCTCTCTCTCTCTCTCTCTCCTCCCTCCCTCTCTCTCTTACTCCTCCCTCCCTCCCTCTCTCTCCCCTCCCTCCCTCCCTCTCTCTCCCCCCTCCCTCCCTCTCTCTCTCTCCCTCCCTCCCTCTCTCTCTCTCCCTCCCTCCCTCTCTCTCTCCCCCCTCCCTCCCTCCCTCTCTCTCTTACTCCTCCCCCCTCCCTGAGCCTCCTCACTAACTTTCGGAGCTCAGGAGGACTTTGGACATGTTCCGCAGCTCCTCTGCACTAAAGAAAGGACTCGTTGTATTAAAGGAACCCGTGTTGAAGGATCTTAGTTTGGAGCCGCTGGTTCCCCCGGTGCGGGAGCAGAGGAGCAGCCGGGATTCTTCTCTTTTCTCCGGCTAACAGAGGCACAGCAGGCCGGGCAGCGCTCCGGAGCTCAGATCACTTTCTCCTCGCAGAAAGAGCCTCATTATGGGCTGCGAGACACCCAGGACCCCCAGGACCCTCTGGACCCTCTGCCTGCTGCTCAGCGTGAGTTATATCACTTTAACACTTTATTGATCACTTTATTGATCACTTTATTGATCACTTTATCAGCTCTTTAGTCCTCTCACGGTAGGACCAGTTCATTCAGACCAGCGGGACATGTCTCCAGCAGAGGAGAGTCTCAAACCCACTGTTTCTGGGGGGTCAGCAGTGTGTGTGTGTGTGTGTGTGCTCACTTTGAGTCCTCATACATCACTCTATATATCACTTTATTGATCTCTTTATCAGCTCTTTAGTCCTCTACCTGTTCATTCAGACCAGTGGGACATGTCTCCAGCAGACGAGAGGTCAGTGTCTCAAACACTGGGTTTCTGGGGGGTCAGAAGTGTGTGTGTGCTCACTGTGAACACACACTTAATGTTACTTTATTACCACTGTGTTCCTCTCAATGATGTGTACCAGCAGACAGTGAAGGGTGTCATATGGGGGGGGGGGGGGGGGTCTGAGGAGTGTTGATGGGATATTTCTGGTTGGTAAAGAGTGTGTGTTGCTCACAGTGTAACACACACTCCTATCATGCCATGCTGTGAAGATGCGTGTGTGTGTGTGTGTGTGTGTGTGTGTGTGTGTGTGTGTGTGTGTGTGTGTGTGTGTGTGTGTGTGTGTGTGTGTGTGTGTGTGTGTGTGTGTGTGTGTGTGTGTGTGTGTGTGTGTGTGTGTGTGTGTGTGTGTGTGTGTGTGTGTGTGTGTGTGTGTGTGTGTGTGTGTGTGTGTGTGTGTGTGAAGCTAAGTTTGTCCACAGAAACTGAAGCTATTCATAGGGTGTCCTCTCTGAGCACTGCCTGTTAAATATGTATTCAGCTATGCTGTGTGTGTGTGTGTGTGTGTGTGTGTGACGCGTGTGTGTGTTCAACATGTGAAGGTGTGTGTGTGTGTGTGAGCTCAACATGTGAAGGTGGGTGTGAGCTCAACATGTGAAGGTGTGTGTGAGCTCAACATGTGAAGGTGTGTGTGAGCTCAACATGTGAAGGTGTGTGTGTGTGAGCTCAACATGTGAAGGTGTGTGTGTGTGTGCGCTCAACATGTGACGGTGTGTGTGTGTTTACCCTCCCAGTTCCTCAGAGTCTAAGGAG
Organism: Trematomus bernacchii; assembly: GCF_902827165.1. Classification (NCBI taxonomy): domain Eukaryota; kingdom Metazoa; phylum Chordata; class Actinopteri; order Perciformes; family Nototheniidae; genus Trematomus; species Trematomus bernacchii. The sequence continues at coordinate 20,588 of NW_022987711.1, forward strand.
ATGTCTCTAGACGTCTTGTCCGTCCGTCTAAACTCCAGAATGCTAACCTGTGTATGACAAACAGAGACAGACGGAAGTCCCATCATCAAGAGACTGAAAAACTGCGTTTTCTGACAGTTTTGCAGAAGAACTATTCCCAAACATCATTACATTTAGATAAAAGTTGATGATTTGTTTTCTGTCTAAGAATCGGTTCAACTGCGACCAGAAGTAGTTTGAGTGATCGGAGGGTTCCTCGGTCTGAGGATGTATCTAACATCAGGTGTGTTTATTACCCTCTGAATTATGTCGTTTCTTCCATCATGAAGCACAGCACAGTGTTGTAGTCAAGTCACCAATTCACGAGTCCATGTCGCTCTCGAGTCACCACTCTTCGAGTCCGAGTCCAAGTCCGAGTCACCCAAGGAGTGTCCGAGTCGAGTCCGAGTCATCATTACCTAGGGATGGGTATCGTTAAGGTTTTAACGGTACTACTACTTTTATCGATACCGCTTATCGGTCCGGTCTTTTAACGGTACTCTTATCGGTTCTTTTGGAGAGAAAAATGAGGTAAACTAACTATATGTTGTTTGTCAGGGACTACGGATGGAAATTAGCTCAAAGCTAAAATCTGGCATATTTACACTTGAAGCATTATTTGTCTAAAGTGTTCATTAATGTGCATTGTCCCTATTCAAATAAACGATTAAATGACAAATGAAAATAAACAAATTGTGAACAAAACTAACATTGCTTTTTATTTAAATTAAATACATAATATTTCACATCAACAGAAACAACAACGTTTTAACAAATCATATTAAATAATGTGATGACAGAACTGTGAACAGAATGGCTGAAACTTTAACAAACTAAATAACTCAGTTACCTCTAATCATCAACCCATGTTTTTGTATCATTGAGTTAGCTCCGTGTGTTGCTGCTAGCATACATATCACCTGACGTGGAAACGTTACTCGTGGATGGGGCTACAGAGCTACTAGAGAGACAGTCGAACCCGGTGCATTTCTCCGTCTGAACGTGGAGCACTTTTGCTAAATGTTTAGACAAATTGCTCGTGTTACCGCCCTGACATGCTAAACTCTTATTGCACTTTAGGCAACGAGCGAGACGGGTAAAGTTGAACCACACCTCGGAGCGCTTTCTCTCCGCCATCTCCTCCGTGTGTGTGTGTGTGTGCATGTAGCAGCTGTGTGTGTGTGTGTGTTGCTGCATGTAGCAGCTGCGTGTGTGTAAACCGCCCCGCCCCCTCGCACACAGGCGGGGGAGAGAGATCTCTCGTCTGGATTGGAGAGATCGAAAATACAAAAAATGACGCATTTTGCAGTCTTTTTGCGTATTAGAAACGGAGTTGGCGACACTAAAACTGCAATATAATGTTTGTGTAGCAATAATACACATGACATATTTTTTAGATGTCTCCAGTACCGATAAAAAGACCGATAACGTCGGAGATTAACGGTACCACGATCTTTAATAATTCAGCCCCGGGGCCCGTTTAATACCGGGGCTCGGTACCCATCAAGGGCGCCGGAAGTGGGGGGGCCAGGGGGCCAATTGGCCCCCCCACTTTTCAGCCCTGCCCCACATTTTCGCAGCGCGGATGCCGTGGAACACTGTACAAATCCCGTTTCAATAATTCTCCTCTACTCTAAAGTCGCATCTAAAACGCGATCTGATAGCTGTGTATATTTTGTTATGTTTGATTGTTATATTCAATCTCATTAGCTACAGGCATGTTTGAAGCTTGTAAAGCTCTCACTCCACTCTGCTGTTCCACACGCCGCTTCCCCTCCCTCTGCTGACATTATGAATGTAAGGCGTATAGTAATCATAGATAACACGGCAGGGTCCGTTACAGTTTGTTTTTATCTGATTTCAAATAAACAAAGTCTTGGCTTTCAGAATATTAAACTTGTTTTGGCAAATTCAGATGATAAATACAACTTTGAAGCTAACGGCATAATTACAAGCAACGGAGTAACTTGACGTCAATGCAGGCATAACAGCCGGTGTTTCTCGTGAGTGTTTTCCCCGGGAAACAAACACAATACACACAAACGCAAAAATACACAAACGTATACACACACACACGTATACACACACACACGTATACACACACACACGTATACACACTCTCACTCGCGGGCTTTCCCTATCTTCCCTTCGTACTATTTTGATCATTTGCTCCGCTAATAATCAATCAGATGGATCCAGAGAAGAGGAAACTTTAAAGGCCTTTTTCTCAAAATGATGACTCTGTAACAGTCATTATATAATGTGACATATTTTGCTTAATATTTGGAGTAGCCTACAACAACAATCCTGATATCATTAGAAAGCTATGAATCTCCTCTTTCCAGCAGTGTATACAACTCAAAATGTGTCTTCGGGTCAATGCGACTGATTTCGATAGAGCAGGTCACTTTGCATTAGGTAAAATAAAGCAGACATAACAGGAAGAATATGTACATTTTAACCCAATCAAATAGGACATTGCCACACCATTCAAATGTATCCATGTAAATTACAACCAATAAAAAAGCTTAGATGTGTTTATTCGTTACGTTGTTTACTTTATTTGTTACGTTGTTCTGTGTGTGTCAGCCGTTAACCAGATAGAAAGAATATACACTTGCAAACAAGTCAGAAGAACCAGCGCAGAAGAAAACTAAATACAGTCAATCTAAACTTAAATTAACAACTGGAAGGTCACATCCCTGACATCCACGTCTCCGGAGCCTGGACCTTCATCAATCACAGAACCAGCGAAGCCAGATGAACCCAAAAGCAGCAGCTCTGCGGCCGCAGAGACTGTCAAAACCGCCGCCACCGCCGTCGTTGAACCGAAACAGGCTGGTTCCGACTGCATGGAGGTTTGTTGTCGGGACATTGAGACGGGTAAAGCTGCAGCTAACTGACCGCTAGATTATTTGGGCAAAGAGAAAGGTACTTCAACGCAGAATGGTACAAAAACAGAGAGTGGTTAATTCTTTGCAAAACCACTAAACGGACCTTCTGTGAAATATGCAGATTTGCTGTCAAACGGCTTGTAACTTTCTCAAAATGTGGAGATGATAGCTTTGTTAATATCGGAGTTAATAACTGGAAAAAGTGCCCAAGCCTCCTGGACAGCCACGAAAAGTCTAATTTCCACAGAGAGTGTATTAAAGTGCGCTTTCTTCAGTCAAACACCAGTCAACATACAGCTTGTCAAACAACAGCGTATTGAGCAGGAACAAAGAAGAGATGAAATGATGGAGCAACTGCGCTGTCTGCAGTTTCTAACCCGACAGGGCCTAGCAATCAGGGGCATGCGGATAAGGAGAGCAATTTCCAAAAGAACTCGTAGCTGAGAAAAACCCCACTCTGAAAAACTTCATGCTCACCGGGAAATATGCATCATGAGACAATTAATGAACTTATAAATCTAATGTATCGGGAGTCTCTCACCACTATATTAACTGACATGTAAAAGCAATGCAAAACATGCAGTTATTGTGCTTCCAGCAAACATCCACTGATAAACTGCGATGTTAACAACCTCATGATAACCTCATATGTTTTTAACTGAGGATCTACCTGTGTTTAGTCTAGAAAAAGGTAAATGTGTGCATTTTATTATAAAGTTGTGTATATTTACAGACTGTTGCAAAAACTAAGAAACTTATAAACATCAGGTTTAAAACTAAAAGAGCTTTACAAAACAGTAACACAATTAGAGATGTTTGGAGTTTTATTTTAGTTATTAATTTACATGTTTTGTCAAAGAGATGCTGATTTGATACCGTTAGTTACGGCATTTCCTGTTTCTGCCGGAGAGAGGGGAGTTTGTCCCAAAGCTTGCCGCTGTGTCTACTCCCTCCATCTGACAGGAGGGAGCCTCATGTGTCACTCCACGGAGTTCACTCCGTCACGGAGGGGGAGTGTGTCGGGGTAGGGTGTAGGGCGTGGTTTGGGATTGGGCCATACACACGCACTTTTTTGGCCCCCCCACTTCTAAAATGAATCCGGCGCGCCTGGTACCCATCCCTATCATTACCTGTGTTCGAGTCCGAGTCCAAGTCCGAGTCACCTAAGAAGAGTCCGAGTCCAAGTCCGAGTCACCTAAGAAGAGTCCAAGTCAAGTCCGAGTCCCAAGTCTTCATGTATTAATCTTCGTGGATATATGTGTTGAAATGTAGCTGCTCCTCTACATTGCTTTCATCCTGTCATGTTATACTAATCTGTCTATTGAACTGCTGTGAAGCCAGTTTGGCTACAAGTCTTGTAATAGGTGCTATACAAATATAAAGCTTATTACTAATATTAATATTATTATTATTATTATTGTAAATTACCCATAATATGTCTAACTATATTTAAAATTAGTTACCTTTTAGAGAAGTGATTATATTTGTAAGCCAATATTTT
>NW_022987711.1:30000-45000 GCF_902827165.1 Trematomus bernacchii
TATATATATACAAATATACAAATATATATATATTCAAAATATATGGAATTATGGAGTATTAAATATGAAACAGATTATGTGTGAGTAAAATGTACAAGGTGGTTTTATTTCTAGAGAAACTATGGAGCAGAGAGTTCTCTTCCAGCCAGAGGTGATTTGTTGTACAGAGTTATTGCAGTGGGCAGGAATGTTTTCCAGTATCTGTCCTTGAGACAGTGGAGCTGCAGCAGTCTGTAGGAGAAGGAGCTGCAGCAGTCTGTAGGAGAAGGAGCTGCAGCAGTCTGTAGGAGAAGGAGCTGCAGCAGTCTGTAGGAGAAGGAGCTGCAGCAGTCTGTAGGAGAAGGAGCTGCAGCAGTCTGTAGGAGAAGGAGCTGCAGCAGTCTGTAGGAGAAGGAGCTGCAGCAGTCTGTTGGAGAAGGAGCTCCGTTGACTGTCCAGCTGCAGGTGGAGAGGATGGGTGGGGTTATCCATGATGGACAACAGCCTGTTCAGTGTCCTCCTCTCCACCACAGCTTCAAAGGGGTCCAGCTTGATGCCGATGACTGACCCAGCTTTCCTACACTGCGTTACTATAGTAACTACCCCAGTTCCTAAACTGTAATGGAAGCGCAGCATGAAGTGAGCTGGCCCTGTTAAGGCCCAACGCGGCCAAGCAGTACCGAGCCGTACCGAGTGTGGCCGAGGCCGACCGTGTAGTGGAAATGCGCCATAATGAAGTGTCTCCTCCATCTCTCCTCCTCTCTCCTCCTCTCTCCTCCTCTCTCCTCCATCTCTCCTCCTCTCTCCTCCTCTCTCCTCCTCTCTCTTTGTCTGGCACTCCCAGGCTGGCTCTTATTCAAATGCTGATCAGTGTTTCCTTTGAAGGCTCTCTGTGGTCGTCTGCCTTTGTCTTTGCTCGATCATGGATGTGAAGTCATTGGGTCTCTGCTTTGTCCCCCCCCCCCCCCCCCCCCACCTCTCTGATGGGGGTTTCTGTCTTTTTTCCGGGTACTTAAGTTTGCTAAAGGAATGCTATCCTTCTTTCTGCCTCTCCATTGTGTTTGAGAGCCGGACATCCTGTGAAGTGTTTGCAGAGATCCTCCCTGATGAGGCTCCACTTCCTGCCTCTGTCACACGAGTCCATACCTGTGCAAACACACGGGCGGCCATCTTTACACCACTCTGTTGTAGTTTGTAAGAAGATGCAAAAACACCTGAGCTGTTGTTAAACCCTTAATGTGGTCAGAGGAGATCTGAGAGGATCAGAGACAAGTGCAGACTGTTAGTTTGATTCAGGAGCTTTTTGGGAGGCAGATATACAGACTAGTTACTCTACTTTAAAGAGTCCTCCTGCTGATGTTCAGGTATATATCAGTATGTAGTGTCTCTACTTTAAAGAGTCCTCTCCTGCTGATGTTCAGGTGTATATCAGTATGTAGAGTCTCTACTTTAAAGAGTCCTCTCCTGCTGATGTTCAGGTGTATATCAGTATGTAGTGTCTCTACTTTAAAGAGTCCTCTCCTGCTGATGTTCAGGTGTATATCAGTATGTAGAGTCTCTACTTTAAAGAGTCCTCTCCTGCTGATGTTCAGGTGTATATCAGTATGTAGTGTCTCTACTTTAAAGAGTCCTCTCCTGCTGATGTTCAGGTGTATATCAGTATGTAGTGTCCTCTACTTTAAAGAGTCCTCTCCTGCTGATGTTCAGGTGTATATCAGTATGTAGTGTCTCTACTTTAAAGAGTCCTCTCCTGCTGATGTTCAGGTGTATATCAGTATGTAGTTGTCTCTACTTTAAAGAGTCCTCTCCTGCTGATGTTCAGGTGTATATCAGTATGTAGTGTCTCTACTTTAAAGAGTCCTCTCCTGCTGATGTTCATGGTGTATATCAGTATGTAGTGTCTCTACTTTAAAGAGTCCTCCTCCTGCTGATGTTCAGGTGTATATCAGTATGTAGTGTCTCTACTTTAAAGAGTCCTCTCCTGCTGATGTTCAGGTGTATATCAGTGTGTAGTTGTCTCTACTTTAAAGAGTCCTCTCCTGCTGATGTTCAGGTGTATATCAGTATGTAGTGTCTCTACTTTAAAGAGTCCTCTCCTGCTGATGTTCAGGTGTATATCAGTATGTAGTTGTCTCTACTTTAAAGAGTCCTCTCCTGCTGATGTTCAGGTGTATATCAGTTGTAGTGTCTCTACTTTAAAGAGTCCTCTCCTGCTGATGTTCAGGTGTATATCAGTATGTAGTGTCTCTACTTTAAAGAGTCCTCTCCTGCTGATGTTCAGGTGTATATCAGTATGTAGTGTCTCTACTTTAAAGAGTCCTCTCCTGCTGATGTTCAGGTGTATATCAGTATGTAGTGTCTCTACTTTAAAGAGTCCTCTCCTGCTGATGTTCAGGTGTATATCAGTATGTAGTGTCTCTACTTTAAAGAGTCCTCTCCTGCTGATGTTCAGGTGTATATCAGTATGTAGTGTCTCTACTTTAAGAGTCCTCTCCTGCTGATGTTCAGGTGTATATCAGTATGTAGTGTCTCTACTTTAAAGAGTCCTCTCCTGCTGATGTTCAGGTGTATATCAGTATGTAGTGTCTCTACTTTAAAGAGTCCTCTCCTGCTGATGTTCAGGTGTATATCAGTATGTAGTGTCTCTACTTTAAAGAGTCCTCTCCTGCTGATGTTCAGGTGTATATCAGTATGTAGTGTCTCTACTTTAAAGAGTCCTCTCCTGCTGATGTTCAGGTGTATATCAGTATGTAGTGTCTCTACTTTAAAGAGTCCTCTCCTGCTGATGTTCAGTGTGTATATCAGTATGTAGTGTCTCTACTTTAAAGAGTCCTCTCCTGCTGATGTTTCAGGTGTATATCAGTTAGTGTCTCTACTTAAAGAGTATGAGTGTCTCTACTTAAAGAGTCCTCTCCTGCTGATTGTTCAGGTGTATATTCAGTATGTAATGTCCTTACTTTAAAGATGTTCCTCTCCCTGCTGATGTTTCAGGTGTATATCAGTTGTTAGTTGTCTCTACTTTTAAAGAGTCCTCTCCTGCTGATGTTCAGGTGTATATCAGTATGTAGTTGTCTCTACTTTTAAAGAGTCCTCTCCTGCTGATGTTCAGGTGTTATATCAGTATGTAGTGTCTCTACTTTAAAGAGTAATCTCTGCTGATGTTCAGGTGTATATCAGTATGTAGTGTCTCTACTTTAAAGAGTCCTCTGTGTTATCATGTCTTCCCTCGAGACATAACAACTCTTCTCTTTGTTTAACCCACAACATGTTCTCACATTCCTCTCGGCTCGTCTTCCTCACCCTCTGCCTCTTCCTCAGAGTCCCTGAACCTATCACAGTCTGTAAAACATGTCTGCTCCGTTCTCACCGTCTGCTCCTCCCAACACAACGAAGCGTCTGTTGTTTTTAAAACCCAGTTCAGTCAAAGTGAAGCGTAACCGCATGAAGAGAACCATGCTATCAGCGCTAAAGCATCATCCCACACTGCAGCTTGGGCTATCAGTCAGTGCAGATCAGAAGATGGTTAGCTAGTTTATTATTCTTAAACCCATGGTGAATTGATATTAAAACATTCATAAATATTTACTCAGCTCTCACAAAAAAAAAAGCTCTTTTCATCTACTTTGAAAAAGATGCTCGATGAAGCGACTGTAGCTGAAAACACCGCGGTGACGTTTAGACGCTGCGCCGATGCTGTCGCCATGCGTACAAAGGTCCGTCTGCTCCGTGATGAGATGTGTTAAACGTGTCTGTGGTTTAGACGTGGCGGCGGCCTTTGCTTCGGACCTTTGCGAGGGTCTCGTCTCCTGCTCACTCAGCTTCCTGTTGGGAAATGAAACCTGGAATAATGTGCCGCTCCGTTTACTCAGCCTTTCCTGTTCCATATACGCCGTCTGTTTGTCGTTCCTCCCTCCCTCACTACTTAAAGAAGTTTCCCTCTGAAGCATGTTTACGTTAGAAAACCCCCGTAATCTGTAGTCAGGCGAGGCCTAATCTGGATTTGAGGATTAATGAATTCCCCTGGAGCAAATGATTATGTTAGAGAACGTGCCGGACTGTTTTGAATTCCCTCTCTCAGCGAGGATCTGACATTTGGTTTTCCTTCTCAGTGAGTTCCAGCCGAGCACAGAAACATTTTCCACTCCGGCTTCTGAGGATGCATGTTCCATAACCGCAGCCAACAAGAGCTGTCATGGAAAGTCTCACACACACACACACACACACACACACACACACACACACACACACACACACACACACACACACACACACACACACACTCTCATTCACATACTGTGTGTTTAATGAAAGGTAAATATGCTGCAGGGCTTTGAGGCACTTTGATGAAGCTGAACACTTTTATCCATTCTTAAAGTTCTGTAAATCTGAGTCTGCATCAGAACCGACCCGTCCTGTTTCTTATTAGAATACATCTAATTATATAAAATAATGTTTTCATTGGTGTTTAAATTGAATAAAGAGCACAGTTCACCTGGGTTGAGAACATGAGAAAAATGTGCAAATGGTTGATTTCCTTAAATAAACACTACATTCAAACGTTCCCAGTCTCCTCACCTGGCCTTCAAACGTTCCCCGTCTCCTCACCTGGCCTTCAAACGTTCCCAGTCTCCTCACCTGGCCTTCAAACGTTCCCAGTCTCCTCACCTGGCCTTCAAACGTTCCCAGTCTCCTCACCTGGCCTTCAAACGTTCCCCGTCTCCTCACCTGGCCTTCAAACGTTCCCCGTCTCCTCACCTGGCCTTCAAACGTTCCCAGTCTCCTCACCTGGCCTTCAAACGTTCCCAGTCTCCTCACCTGGCGTTCAAACGTTCCCAGTCTCCTCACCTGGCCTTCAAACGTTCCCAGTCTCCTCACCTGGCCTTCAAACGTTCCCAGTCTCCTCACCTGGCGTTCAAACGTTCCCAGTCTCCTCACCTGGCCTTCAAACGTTCCCAGTCTCCTCACCTGGCCTTCAAACGTTCCCAGTCTCCTCACCTGGCGTTCAAACGTTCCCAGTCTCCTCACCTGGCCTTCAAACGTTCCCAGTCTCCTCACCTGGCCTTCAAACGTTCCCAGTCTCCTCACCTGGCCTTCAAACGTTCCCAGTCTCCTCACCTGGCGTTCAAACGTTCCCAGTCTCCTCACCTGGCCTTCAAACGTTCCCCGTCTCCTCACCTGGCCTTCAAACGTTCCCAGTCTCCTCACCTGGCCTTCAAACGTTCCCAGTCTCCTCACCTGGCCTTCAAACGTTCCCAGTCTCCTCACCTGGCCTTCAAACGTTCCCAGTCTCCTCACCTGGCCTTCAAACGTTCCCAGTCTCCTCACCTGGCCTTCAAACGTTCCCCGTCTCCTCACCTGGCCTTCAAACGTTCCCCGTCTCCTCACCTGGCCTTCAAACGTTCCCAGTCTCCTCACCTGGCCTTCAAACGTTCCCAGTCTCCTCACCTGGCGTTCAAACGTTCCCAGTCTCCTCACCTGGCCTTCAAACGTTCCCAGTCTCCTCACCTGGCCTTCAAACGTTCCCAGTCTCCTCACCTGGCGTTCAAACGTTCCCAGTCTCCTCACCTGGCCTTCAAACGTTCCCAGTCTCCTCACCTGGCCTTCAAACGTTCCCAGTCTCCTCACCTGGCGTTCAAACGTTCCCAGTCTCCTCACCTGGCCTTCAAACGTTCCCAGTCTCCTCACCTGGCCTTCAAACGTTCCCAGTCTCCTCACCTGGCCTTCAAACGTTCCCAGTCTCCTCACCTGGCCTTCAAACGTTCCCCGTCTCCTCACCTGGCCTTCAAACGTTCCCAGTCTCCTCACCTGGCCTTCAAACGTTCCCAGTCTCCTCACACCTTTAGGAGAGGGAACACATCAGAAAGAGGAAAAGGGACTCTTTAAAAAGATTTTAAACAGTGCAGCTCTGCCACAAAGTCTTATCTCTGATGGCTTCTAAAACACACTTCCACAAAGTCTCTACACAGTAGACGCACTTCCACAGGTCTTTTTTAACATCACCTTTCACCCCATGCACTTAAGCACTTGGTTAAAGTTGAACTACTTGAGGTAGTAAGGCAGCTGTTGTTGGGAGTAAGCCTTGGTCTTTAAGAGAGGTGAGAAAAGGGTGTTTCCTGAAGCCCACGCAGACGTCTTCACATGTCTCAAAGACCTTCAGTTCAGTCTCAAGTTGAAACAGAAGCTGAAACAGAGACTTGTTCTGGATGAAATTAGAGTGGCCGACAAATCTGTGCCGCTCTACTTGGAGCAGACAGGCCTGCTGTTTAATCCGTCCCTTACACTTAGGCAGTTTTTGGTTTTGGAAAACCTAAAAAAGAAATGACATGGCTCTCCAAACTGCGCGCCACTCAGCCTCGGCATGTTTATAACCGCAGAAAGGTCAGCTGCTCGCTTTGCACTTCCCTGCATGCTTTACTGTGTGGTACAGTGGAGTGCGTCTGCCTGCTGGCTTTCTGTGGACCAGAGGGGTGGAGAGCAGGACTCTGCACAGGACTCTGCACAGGACTCTGCACAGGACTCTGCACAGGACTCTGCACAGGACTCTGCACAGGACTCTGCACAGGACTCTGCACAGGACTCTGCACAGGACTCTGCACAGGACTCTGCACAGGAATGAAGGCCATTGATGAGACAGGAATGTGGCCCCTGTTGGTGCTGAAGCGTTTAAAGCAGATTAAATTCACAGCGTCTCAAAAGCTGCTGGAAACCATTCAGCCTTCTGATCATCTTTAGGAAAAGGAAGATAAGCATCAGGGAGAAGTGGGGTGAAGGATTTCTGATTTGATCTCTGGAGAAGCCTCTTTAACCGCGGCGGGACTGTTTAAAGTGGCATCATGTCCTCAGGCTGCAGTCTACCTGGCACAGCAGCTGAAGCCTGCTCTGAGGCACAGTTGGTACTCGGAGGGGAATTTCTGTGGCTGCAGATTAAAGTGTGTATAATTTACTCTCCACCCAAAGCATCTGTTGATCCGGGGGAACGAGGAGTCATCTAAACACGTAGCTTAAAGGCTTCCTCTGAGAGTCGGTTTGATCCATACCCGGCAGATCTGATGGAAAAAACACACAGATCTGAAACTAAGCGTTCGCCGCTGTGCACGTCTGATGTGATATTAATATTCTGAGTCAGCTTCAGAGGAGACAGTTTACAGTCAGAAGCTGGTGACCACCAACGATGCCTTAACAACTGAGAGAGAGTTGCAGCAGCTGTTTAGCTGTGGAGATGTGATAGGTCAGTGCCAGGCAACAACACGGTCTGACAAGCAAAGCAATGAAGACGTATCTCAAAGCTGCATCCTCTCTAATATCGAGCTGAGACACATGCTCCTACTTCTCTCTTGATTTACTACCTTTTTAAAACATATTTCTGATGATTGAATTTCCCAATCTCTACTTACCGTCTTCTTCAACACAGCAAGATGTTTCTCTAAATGTGTTGTTCAGTCACTGGTGGCCAAGATTGTTACGACAAAGAAAGGTGTTAGACCAAATAACCAAGATAAGGCCAAAAGAAGGCGACGAGCAAAATCCCAAATGTTACACTAAAAACAGTTTGACAGCGAGACATCGCCACAACGCAACGAGTCAAAATTCTCCGCTATGTCCACTGCAAACAGCGCTCTGCATCTCAGACTGTTCCACTGTCTGTGTGTGTCTGTCAACGCTTTGGTCCAATCACATTCAGCATCCCGTCAGCGTTTCCCCCCCCCCACCAACAGTCTGCGAATCAGAGGCACAGTAGGGCGGGTCTTCGCGGAATGCGGGTGGGAAAAATGCGTGTGTCGTCTCGTCTCTTTCAACCTGTCTGAGTCAGAGCGAGAGTTTAAAAAAAAAATATTTGCGGTCTACAATGACAGAGAAGAGACTGTGAAGTTTGGCTGTACTCAGCATTGAATCAAAACGCACTAAAGCTGTTGATCTTAATCAGTTTGAGGCGTTTTGCTGAACAAACTGGTAATCGCCGCATTCAGCTGTAATAGGCATGTCAACTTGATGCTCTGCTCACAGATGAGCATAAAACACTGTTAAGATGATGACCTTACGTGTGTAAATATATCTTTTTCTTTGTGGGGGTCTGCCCCCAAAAAACAGTTTTAAGTCCTGAGAAAGTCAAATTAGACGGTGTGTAAAACTACACTGCCCAGCCAACAGAAAGGAACCACTTTGATTGAACTAGGCCAGTAGGTAAGGACTCTCCACTGGATAATAACTGGAGTATAAAAGAATGCATGACTGAAGTGATGGAGACCATGTTTGAAGGCAAACAAAAAGAGGAAATAACAGGTCAAATCAAACCCCTCTCAGATTCCACAGCAACCAGAAGAACATAAATACTGGCTGGTGATTTGATGAATCAGCTTTGTGATGGAATAAAAAATGCACAGTGCATTTCCTTAGCTGTGGATGAGTCCACTGACACCACTGACAATGCTCAGTTGCTGGTGTTTGTGAGTTTTTATGATGAGGCAAAGGGGGAGTTTGTTGAAGATGTGTTGGGCCTGACGAACCTCAGTGGACACAGAGGGGGAAGACATTTATAAAGCAATAATGGGAATGCTGAATGAAAGAGGGTGCAGCTGCCTTTATTCATAACTGTGCAGCTCTCACACTGCGACTCTGAGGGATCAAGCACAGACACAATAACAATGAAAACTGCTGCAGACAGAGACTTTTTGTTTTTGCAACCTCGTGTTAAGAATCTTGTTGCAATTGTTTAAAAGTTTGAATGACCGTAATAAACTGACCTTTGTTATTAGCCGCGTTCACACCAAGTACTTTGCCGTACTCAGTGCCGGCACTTATTACCCCAGGGCACTTAGTACAGATCACGTTCACACCGGAATAAGTCCCTGAGGGAGGATTAGGCAAATGAAGCCGCTGACGTCACTTCTTCTTCTGCTTTGGGTTTACTGGCAGGCCGCAAACCACTTCACGGCGTATACTGCCACCGGAGTCCCCGGAGTTGGGGAAGGCTTCAGTAGAAGCTGCTGTAAATCGCCAGAACGCCGACACCTCCTCATCTCCACCGCTCCCATGTTTTCTTTTGTGTTGCCATAAGTTAGTCTCTCTGCGTTTGTGCGCTGGGCTAATGCTAATGCTAATAATGCTAATGCCAGGATAATAAAATGGCGGGGCGTGGTTTGCAATTCGCCCAGCCAATCAGAACTGGGGCACTTTCTTCCCCAGGAAAGTACCATCTCTCAGCAGGCACTAAAAATGGGGGTAAAAGTTCCCGGCACTAAGTTCTCTTTTTGGTGTGAACGCGACATAAGGGGTACTAACGGAACTAAACGGGAAAAGTACGGGGAAAGTACTGTACGGTGTGAACGCCGCTATTGAAACATTTTTTTTGGACCTTTAAGATTTGTATTTGAGTACCCCTGATGTAAGGTATATATATATTTGATTTGCTCATCTACGGATCTCTGGTTGTTCCTCGCTGACGATCAGACTTTTCTATCTCTCGTTTCAAGTCTTCTTCAACACAGCAAGATGTTCTTTTAAATATGTTGTTCAGTCACCGGTTGCCAAGACTGTTACGACAAAGAAAGGATAAGATGATAGACCAAATAACCAAGATAACTACGGCCCAAATCCCAAATGTTACGCTTTAAACAGTTCACTGTGACTAAGTCCACTTCCTATAAACAGTGTGTCGTCGGTGCTGAGGCTCCTAAATCTACTTCAGATGTCTTTCCTTGCTTTGTTGTTGTTACCATGTAAGGTATATATTTGATTTGCTCATCTCTGGATCTCTGGATGTTCCTCGCTGACGATCAGAAAGCTCTTCTCTGTGGCTCTTCATGCAGGCAGGCCTCCAGCCAAGTCAGCATTATTCCTTTAAAAGGCTAATTAAAGGCTTCTCGCTGGGCCGAGGGCCGGAGAGCCGAGGCTTTACGTCTCTGCTAATAACTCACCTCTCTGCACTGGCTTTCAATACTATGAACATGACATTTTGACATTTCTATATGTTTTTGTAGGTTTCTAGTTATTGTGCTTTTTATCTTGGTTTAATTATTGTTTTATTATTCAAGATTCAAGGCTTTTATTGTCATGTGTGCACAGCTACAGCGTAGATATGACAATGAGAATCTGAGGTCACAGGCTCCTCCAACAGTGCAACACAATAACACAGATATATTTGACTCCTATTGTGTTATTATATATTGTGTGTGTTCACTCTGCAGCACTCTGGTCCACTGAGGTTCTTTTGAATGTGCTATATAAATGAATAAAGATGGAGATTGAGGCCGAACTCTGGCTCCAGACTGCAGTCAGATTCTTTGGCCCAGACAGCCGCTCTGCCTGGGGCGAACCTCTCTGTGTTGTTTCACCAGAGCTTTCCTGGTGCACGAATAATGGGAAACAAGATTTGAGGGAGATAATAGAAGAGTTGTTTTTTCATGCCTATTTGTTTTTGAGAACAGGCCGGCCAGACGGGGGGAGATTAGGCTGTGAGGACAGGTCAGCATTATTTCTGCAGCCCAGAGCCGGAGTAAGTCCCAAACCCACCCGTAACATGAGACTAGTGCACGTAACAATGGCACCATTTAACTGCTGTAGATGTGTTTCTGCAGACCTGCTCTGTCCCTGATAGATACCTTTCAGACGAGCTGTATTATTCCTGAATCTGCAGCGCTACATTTGCTGAATGCCAAATATGTGTAAGATTGTTAGCACATAAGGTCAGATTGGCACTTCAAATGTTGCATAGTTTAGCAGAAACACATAACTCTAATACGTTTTTACAAAGAGTTTCAGGAATAAGTCCTTAAACCCTGACATGAGTCAGCATTTTAGCATTTAGCACGTTTTGTTCTATGACATAAAATACGTTAGTAAATACCCCATGGTGAATAAAAAGATGGCACTAGCAAACAAGTGACTAAATGAGACGACTAAACGTCATCACGTCCAACATTAGTCTTTAGCTTAGCGGTGGTGACGTGAAGTCATGTGACCGTGCTGTAGTTCCTTTATAGCCCAACATTAGCCTCCTTTAGCTTAGCGGTGGTGACGTGAAGTCATGTGACCGTGCTGTACTTCCTTTATAGCCCAACATTAGCCACCTTTAGCTTAGCGGTGGTGAAGTGAAGTCATGTGACCGTGCTGTAGTTCCTTTATAGCCCAACATTAGCCACCTTTAGCTTAGCGGTGGTGAAGTGAAGTCATGTGACCGTGCTGTAGTTCCTTTATAGCCCAACATTAGCCCCCTTTAGCTTAGTGGTGGTGACGTGAAGTCATGTGACCGTGCTGTAGTTCCTTTATAGCCCAACATTAGCCACCTTTAGCTTAGCGGTGGTGACGTGAAGTCATGTGACCGTGCTGTAGTTCCTTTATAGCCCAACGTTAGCCCCCTTTAGCTTAGCGTTAGTGACGTGAAGTCATGTGACCGTGCTGTAGTTCCTTCATAGCCCAACATTAGCCACCATTAGCTTAGCGGTGGTGAAGTGAAGTCATGTGACCGTGCTGTAGTTCCTTTATAGCCCAACATTAGCCCCCTTTAGCTTAGTGGTGGTGACGTGAAGTCATGTGACCGTGCTGTAGTTCCTTTATAGCCCAACGTTAGCCCCCTTTAGCTTAGCGTTAGTGACGTGAAGTCATGTGACCGTGCTGTAGTTCCTTCATAGCCCAACATTAGCCACCTTTAGCTTAGCGGTGGTGACGTGAAGTCATGTGACCGTGCTGTAGTTCCTTTATAACCCAACATTAGCCACCTTTAGCTTAGCGGTGGTGAAGTGAAGTCATGTGACCGTGCTGTAGTTCCTTTATAGCCCAACATTAGCTTTTTAATACAAAAATGATAACGTGGTGTTAATAATGTAATAGTATCATTAAGTATCCCAATGGAGCAGGGAGATGCTGCCTTCAGGGACCAACACTAACAGTAGCACAAGTGAAAGCATGCGTTGTCAGTCTTGCAGCCTCGGGGCAGGAATACTTTGGTGCTGAGGAATGATTATTAGTGGATATAAATAACTTCAAAGTTCACTTGAAAAAATGCACCCAAGATGATAATGCATTTGATTTCCAACACGTATTCCTGTGTGAAAGCTGCTGTGTTCCCTCTTGTAGAGACAGAAAGTGTTTCTGGGAGGAGTGATGTAATGTGGAGGTGAAAGCGGACTCTGAAGTGATCCTTTGTGCCTCCTTCAGAGGTCATGAACCTGTGCTGGCTTGTCCATTATCTGGCTGATGAGTCAGACTGCAGTTAGTTTTACAGCCGTCTCTCTGCTGATGAACCACCGGTGTATTTTCACACGAAGGCGTGGGGCCCTGCCTATAATTACCTCTTATTACCGTCGGAAATGCATCCCTCACATCTGCTTCCAATGAATGGCCAGGTTCGCTGCTGTTGTTGCATAAACTCCTGGCAAACAGATGTCTTTGTAGCTGCGAGCACCCCTTCAAATGAAGGCCTGCAGGTGAGTTATGAGGACAGGTGAGAGGTGTCTGTCAGCTGCAGAGAGGAAGACTCCAGACGCTGTTTACGGTGCGTTTGTTGTGCAGTTGGTACAAAGCCAAGCACCTTCTCTGAAGTCTGTTCAACGCAGAGTGTTATTAAAGTGAATTAGCTGCTGCACCTTTGTTCGCCTGCAGCCTCGCTTTAATCCAGAGCTGCAGGATGAAGCGCGAGCATGACGTCGATGCACGATGAAACAAGGACAACTTTCACTGTTCTCCTTTTCCATGACACCTTGTCTCTTGTTTAGGGCTGTGCAATTAATCGTATTTTAATCGCAATTACGATTTTAGCCTGCCACAATTATGAAAACAACATAATCGAAAAAAACGATTATTTTGCTTTGCTAGGTTGTGACATATTTGATCTAATTTATTTTTATTTATCATATTTATATATGTTTAGTAGCTTGTTGAAGTGTGCTCCAAAATATTTGTTGATCTTGTTTATTGGTATTTATCATTTATTTTTGTATTGGTTTTTCAGTTGAATTATACGTTCAGGGTAATCAACAGTTAAAAAGATACTGTTCAAATTATTATTTGTATTTGTTTTAAAGTTCAATAAATGGATGTTTTCAAAGTCAATGAATAATCGTATTTAATAATCGTGATATCAATTATTGACCAAAATAATCGTGATTATGATTTTTGCTATAATCGCACAGCCCTACTCTTGTTAGTATTCACCAGCTCCTGAAGGTTTCTACCATTGGCTCCTGTCTAAAAGCTCTCTGTGAACAAACCAGTCTTTGGTGAGAAGTTGAACCTCAAAAGAGTGTTACAGTTATCTCATAGGTCAGCACTTAAATCAAGGCCGTGTGCTTAGAGTGAACGGCGTGAAATGTGCATGTCACAGTTCACAGGAGAGTTGACCTCGCAGCAGAGGAACGGCTTCATTTGGTTTGCAGACTTTTAAATGAAGATATATACACGAGTTGTGTGAAAGCATCTACGGTGCTCAGGTTTGAAGCTTCGATTGAACATATTATTCAGTCCAATGGAGACAAATCAGGGTCAGTTTACATTTGTTATCAATCCAAAATACTAAAGGTAGTTTTATATATTATAAATAACTGTTTGTAGTTCATTCAAAAACACGTCTGATCATCTCCGAAGAGTTTAGAGCTGCTTTTTGGATCACTGAACAAGTATATCTTTCTAATTCTCTAAAGTGTGTTTTGTATATATGTATAGGGGTCTCCTTGGACTTTGAGGAAACTGGGATAGACATTTTTCAAGATTCTCTTACATTTCACAAACCAGAAAATAGTTTATTTAATCAACGATAAAAACGTGTTATCTTCAGATCTATAATGTTAAAAGAGAAGAAACGATATCATCCATATTTCTGTATTTGGTTGCATTCCCTTGTCTTTCTACCGTACTGATAGTTACATTTCATTATACATTTGGACATGTGTAGCGGTCTCCTTGGACTTTGAGGAAACTGAGATGGATATTTTTTAAGAATCTCTTACATTTTACAAACCAGAACACGCAGATGAATTGATGATGAAAACAATCGTTATTTGCAGCTCTAATAAAGTAGAAAAGAAACCAAAAAAAGTATATTTCATTCCATAAGTCTGTATTTATGTGGTGGCATACCCTTGTTTTCCTACTGCACTGATAGATACTTCTCAGTAAAGTAGAAGAGACTTGTCATTTTCTCTTGACTTATTTGTCTGTTTACACCGAGTGTCTCTACATCCAGGCATTGTCCTCTGAGCAGGCCTATCTCTCTTTGGGGGTCTCTCTGTGGGGTCTCTCTTCAGGGGGAAGTTGAAGTGGAGCAAAGGAAGTGTTTCATTTATCTAAGGATCTGGATCCAGCTGGCGTGGTCCTGTCGGGGGGGAATTCCCCCTGAAGTTCACTGAGGACGCTGTCAGAGAGAAACCCCCCCCCCCCTTATCACCGTCATCCATACAAGCAGCTTCTGGTTTAACTCTGAGTCTCTTTATGGATCTGTTTGGTTTCTGATTCAATCTGTGAGTCATGAGCTGCGAGGAAACGTCTAGACGGGGAGAGGTAATACACCGGAGGGTATTTCACTGATGCAGTCTGTCAGTCAATACAGAATGTCGTAGTGCCGAAACAAACCAGGTCTCATACTGCCTGAATCTGAAGTTGAAGGTGTTAGATGAATGGGTTCATGAGCATCTCTTGGTCACTGTTGGGGGGGGTATGTGTCCTGTGAAGCAGTTACTGACGCAGTAGCACTCAGAGACGTCTCCAGAGCTTCTCGTTGAGCTCTTGTTGATCTTGGACTTCAGTTTATCTCCATCCAGCAGCTCCCCCCCCGCCCTCTACCCTCCCCATATCTCCATCCTGCACTCTCAGTTCCTCTCTCTGAGCTGAGGCTGGATCACATTCCCACTCCTGTTTCCAAAGTCCAGAGGCGGTGCAAGGAGCTTCTTGAGCACGTGTTAGAACAACCGCTGCCAAAACCTCTCACCCTCATAGATCCAGAGGGCTTTAGGCACATGCGGAGCGGCTACAGAGAAGCAGTCGTTGGCAATGACAAGTCACCATCGTTATGTGCATGAGAAGAAAAGCATG
>NW_022987711.1:50000-68629 GCF_902827165.1 Trematomus bernacchii
GTTTGACGGCGCCCAACGTGGACTTTTGTTTTCCGATAACAGCAGCTCTT
This sequence comes from Trematomus bernacchii, assembly GCF_902827165.1. Taxonomy (NCBI): domain Eukaryota; kingdom Metazoa; phylum Chordata; class Actinopteri; order Perciformes; family Nototheniidae; genus Trematomus; species Trematomus bernacchii. The sequence continues at coordinate 50,051 of NW_022987711.1, forward strand.
GTTGTGCTGTCCCAGTGCATCTTGGGTAACCAAAACAAAGCCTCTGTGTGAGAGATGCTCAACACAGTTTCTCTCTCGTAGCGCCAGATTTTGGTTAATCTTCGTCAGGAATTGTTGGATGAAATATGGTCGAGAGACCGGTTGTGTTCTGAGGAGGAAATTCAGAATGATTTTGTGACGTCAGATGTAGCTCCTCAATATCATATATAACATTAAAAACATCACATACATCACATTAGTCCGGCAGTGTCTCAGTCACTAGGGGCTTGGACTGGGAGCTGTAGGGTCGCCGGTTCAAGTCCCCGTCCAGACCTAAAATATGGAGTGTGGACTGCTACTTGCAGAGGGCCCAGTTCACCTCCTGCCCTGCCGTGGTGTCCTTGAGCAAGGCACCAGACACCCCTCTTCCCCCCTCACTCCCATTGCTCCCCGGGCGCTGTACAATAGCTGCCCACTGCTCCTAGTGCTAGACTCCTGGTACTAGACTCCTGGTACTAGACTCCTGGTGCTAGACTCCTGGTACTAGACTCCTGGTACTAGACTCCTGGTCCTAGACTCCTGGTACTAGACTCCTGGTCCTAGACTCCTGGTACTAGACTCCTGGTTCTAGACTCCTGGTACTAGACTCCTGGTACTAGACTCCTGGTACTAGACTCCTGGTACTAGACTCCTGGTGCTAGACTCCTGGTACTAGACTCCTGGTACTAGACTCCTGGTGCTGACTCCTGGTCAGACTCCTGTACAGACTCCTGTACTAGGACTCCTAGTACTACTCTGGTACTAGACTCCTGGTACTAGACTCCTAGTACTAGACTCCTGGTACTAGACTCCTGGTACTAGACTCCTAGGTACTAGACTCCTGGTGCTAGACTCTGGGTCTAGACTCCTGGTACTAGACTCCTGGTACTAGACTCCTAGTACTAGACTCCTGGTACTAGACTCCTGGTGCTAGACTCCTGGTTCTAGACTCCTGGTACTAGACTCCTAGTACTAGACTCCTGGTGCTAGACTCCTGGTGCTAGACTCCTGGTTCTAGACTCCTGGTACTAGACTCCTAGTACTAGACTCCTAGTACTAGACTCCTGGTGCTAGACTCCTGGTTCTAGACTCCTGGTACTAGACTCCTGGTACTAGACTCCTGGTACTAGACTCCTGGTACTAGACTCCTAGTACTAGACTCCTGGTACTAGACTCCTGGTGCTAGACTCCTGGTTCTAGACTCCTGGTACTAGACTCCTAGTACTAGACTCCTGGTGCTAGACTCCTGGTGCTAGACTCCTGGTTACTAGACTCCTGGTAACTAGACTCCTGGTACTAGACTCCTGGTACTAGACTCCTGGTGCTAGACTCCTGGTGCTAGACTCCTGGTTCTAGACTCCTGGTACTAGACTCCTGGTACTAGACTCCTGGTGCTAGACTCCTGGTGCTAGACTCCTGGTACTAGACTCCTGGTACTAGACTCCTGGTACTAGACTCCTGGTGCTAGACTCCTGGTTCTAGACTCCTGGTGCTAGACTCCTGGTGCTAGACTCCTGGTACTAGACTCCTGGTACTAGACTCCTGGTACTAGACTCCTGGTGCTAGACTCCTGGTACTAGACTCCTGGTACTAGACTCCTGGTACTAGACTCCTGGTACTAGACTCCTGGTGCTAGACTCCTGGTGCTAGACTCCTGGTACTAGACTCCTGGTACTAGACTCCTGGTACTAGACTCCTGGTACTGATCATCCTGGTACTAGACTCTGGTACTAGACTCCTGGTACTAGACTCCTGGTGCTAGACTCCTGGTGCTAGACTCCTGGTACTAGACTCCTGGTACTAGACTCCTGGTGCTAGACTCCTGGTTCTAGACTCCTGGTACTAGACTCCTAGTACTAGACTCCTGGTGCTAGACTCCTGGTTCTAGACTCCTGGTACTAGACTCCTGGTACTAGACTCCTAGTACTAGACTCCTGGTACTAGACTCCTGGTACTAGACTCCTGGTACTAGACTCCTGGTACTAGACTCCTGGTACTAGACTCCTAGTACTAGACTCCTGGTACTAGACTCCTGGTACTAGACTCCTGGTGCTAGTCTCCTGGTGCTAGACTCCTGGTGCCAGACTCCTGGTACTAGACTCCTGGTGCTAGACTCCTGGTACTAGACTCCTGGTGCCAGACTCCTGGTACTAGACTCCTGGGTTCTAGACTCCTGGTACTAGACTCCTGGTACTAGATTCCTGGTTCTAGACTCCTGGTACTAGACTCCTGGTACTAGACTCCTGGTGCTAGACTCCTGGTGCTAGACTCCTGGTTCTAGACTCCTGGTACTAGACTCCTGGTACTAGACTCCTGGTACTAGACTCCTGGTACTAGACTCCTGGTGCTAGACTCCTGGTACTAGACTCCTGGTGCTAGACTCCTGGTGCTAGACTCCTGGTGCTAGACTCCTGGTGGTACTAGACTCCTGGTTCTAGACTCCTGGTACTAGACTCCTGGTGCTAGACTCCTGGTGCTAGACTCCTGGTGCTAGACTCCTGGTACTTGACTCCTGGTACCAGACTCCTGGTTCTAGACTCCTGGTGCTAGACTCCTGGTGCTAGACTCCTGGTGCTAGACTCCTGGTATTAGACTCCTGGTGCTAGACTCCCTGGTGCTAGACTCCTGGTGCTAGACTCCTGGTGCTAGACTCCTGGTATTAGACTCCTGGTGCTAGACTCCTGGTGCTAGACTCCTGGTATTAGACTCCTGGTGCTAGACTCCTGGTGCTAGACTCCTGGTATTAGACTCCTGGTTCTAGACTCCTGGTGCTAGACTCCTGGTGCTAGACTCCTGGTTCTTGACTCCTGGTGCTAGACTCCTGGTACTAGACTCCTGGTTCTAGACTCCTGGTGCTAGACTCCTGGTGCTAGACTCCTGGTTCTTGACTCCTGGTGCTAGACTCCTGGTTCTAGACTCCTGGTACTAGACTCCTGGTGCTAGACTCCTGGTGCTAGACTCCTGGTGCTAGACTCCTGGTAGTAGACTCCTGGTACTAGACTCCTGGTGCTAGACTCCTGGTGCTAGACTCCTGGTGCTAGACTACACATACATCACATACACCCAGGGCCGTCCCTCCAGGCCGATCATGCAGACTGCGTGGGGCCTCATCTTGCGGAGGGTGCCTCAACTGAGCCGAAAATGCACCTATGCGCTTATGCGGCGCAATTAGTGTGGCACGGTTTCGCCGCTGCGAGGCTCCACTCGACTATTTTCTACTTTTTTAATACTATTTTATTGAGATGTTTACATTTTGGATTGTTTATTTCTAGTCTTTTAATTTCTCTTATGTACAATGCCTTGTCTTTTTATGCTGCTGCAACGCAAACATTTCCCACATTGGGATCGATAAAGTACTAAGTATAAAATACTTCTTATCTTATTATCTTATCTTATTTTTTGAAAGTCTTTAAAGAGTTCTGAAATCTTTCGTTCTGACAGCTATAATTGACTACAATATGAACAGACAGGTTTTCTGCATCTGAGGGTTCTTTCTATCGTTTACCCTGAAAACAGAACTGGTACCTCATCTTTTCCCACTCAGTGTAACCAGGAAGTAATGCAGTATGATTCTCATGGTGGGGGGGGGGCGCAACAGGTGGGGTCACATTAGCTGGTTTTTTAAAGTGACAATGAGAGAGGAGGGTAAATGTGAGGCAGCAGAAACCAGATCTGATCGCAGCTGCTGAGACTTCCTGTTTAAAGCTCCAACACCGCTCAATCTGTGCTACATGATACATCCAGTTAGCATCCTCCCACCAATCACTGGAATATTGAAATAACCCCAGCATGGATTGTTGTGATATTTGTTCTGCATACGTTCATGTTCCCTAGAGGTTGAAGCCTAATGTACTTTCTTGTAGCGCCAACATGAGGTTTGTTGTCTTTTCATGACATTTGACGGGAATTGTTAGTTGGATAATTGGATGAAATTTGGACGAGTGTTGCATTGTATCCCGATGAAGAAATTCAGAAAGGTTTTGTGTCTCTCTGACATTAGATCTCATGCACGTTAGAGCATTTTGAATCGGCCCTCAGCTAATTCAAAAGGTGTAATGAAATGCGGCCCACAGATGAACTTGTGCTTGTCATATATTGTACTTCTTAAATAGAAATGTAAAAATATATTACACAGTAGTATTCATGAGTTAATAAGACCACTTTTCAAATAAATTCAGTCAATTCAAGTTGGGAAAAATGTCAAACAAATCTTAGTTGATTTAAAATTAAAAAAAAGCCCAAGAACTTATTTCCATAACAAGCTTGAATCCTACCCTTCCTCTTTTGATCAGCAATCTGAAGCTTCTGTTTTAAGAAATGAGCTGCTGACAAAATAAAGTAAACCCTCTGGAGAGCTGTGAGCAGTTTGTTTTCTTAAAGCATATTCAAGTATCAGGAATAATTGACCTACATTTCATTGATTTTGCTGACTTATAACTGAACTTATGAGGCGATAAACCTCTAGTGAGCGGCCCCAGACCTTCGTATGCTTTTCTGTATGTGGCCCTCGGTGGAAACGTTTGAAAGAAAGAACTTTAATATTTTCCAAAAACTTGGACGAAAACATTAGCCGCTTTCACACCAAGTACTTTGCGGGACTTAGTTCCCGGTACTTAGTTCCCGGTACTTAGTTCCCGGTACTTAGTTCCCGGTACTTAGTTCCCCCGAACTCTTTAGTCCCTGGAACTGTCCTAGTAGATCGCGTTCACACCGGAATAAGTTCCCTGAGGGAGGATTACGCAAATGAAGCCGCTGACGTCACTTCTTCTTCTTCTTCTTCTGCTTTGGGTTTACTGGCAGGCCGCAAACAACTTCACGGCGTATACTGCCACCCGAAGTCCCCGGGAGTTGGGGACTGGCTTCAGTAGAAGCTGCTGGGTCGCGTCTTCCGAGTAAATCGCCAGAAGCGCCGACACCTCCTCATCTCTGTTGGTGCGCTGGGCTAATGCTAATTCTAATAATGCTAATGCGAGCAAATAAAATGGCGGCTTCACAAAACCTTTCGGAGTTTTACGGGGCGTGGTTTGCAATCCGCCCAGCCAATCAGAAATTGTTAGTGTGGCCGACACACCCAGGAACCATTTCCTCCCCAGGAACGTACTACCTCTCTAGCAGGGACGATCTGGGGGTGAAAAGGTTTGCGGGAACTAGGTTTTAGTTCCAGATCTTTTTGGTGTGAAAGCAAAATTCCAAGAACTATCGGCCTAGTTCTTGGGCAAAGTACTCTGGTGTGAAAGCGCCTAATGTTGTTGTGACCTGTTTTGTTGTAAAACCGACGGGTCGCAGATCAGATCTCAGTCCCTCTGAGTTTCTGTATCTCAGCTCCATGTTCAGATCCTCTGTGTTATTAATACAGACGGAGCTCCAGCTGTCGTCTGGGGAACTGGAGCTGACCCCCCCCCCCCCACTTCACTCTCTCAGTAATGTTACCGGAAACACACACACTATTTATAGACCCCCCCCTTAAATACTCTCACAGTGTTTATGTTCAGACAGGACGTGCCGCTCAGGTGAAGCAGGGTTAGGCCGACATCAGGGAAGGGAAATGTGCATAAAACTATGAAATATCATGTTACCTTACATTTGAGTTAAGCAGCCACTGTTTTGTATTGCATTACAGAAAGGAAAAACTGCTTTTTCCACTGGAGCACGTTTATTTAATGAGGAGACCATGAATCATAAGGTATTCATTTTACCCTTTACCTCTCATCCTAACACAGGGTTTGATTTGAAGTCCTCGCTGCCGTGATTTAGAAATTTCAACTTAACCTTGATTTACCAATTATGAGAAACCTTACATTTTCTCACAGCTAGAGCTCCAGTAGTTTTAAGAGCAAAACCTCAAATCCAATAAATTCTTTCCCACAAACCACAGGCTGTTAAACTGTGTGTGTGTATTTGTGTTTGTTTTACTGTACGTGTGAGGACCGAGTGTTGGGAAACTACCCGTTCTGTGAGGACCTTTTGGTTGTGTGTTGTTGCTACCTGCATGTGTAAACGATGGCTGTCTGCAGGGCTTTGTTCTCTGATGGGGGGGGTCTCTTCAGGTTGGTGGTCTCGCTGGGGCCCCTGCTGGGGAGTAATTGAAAATCTTTGGGGTTTCCTGAAGGTGTCGACTGGACGTTCACGCCTCGGAGGAATGTGGTCACGCTCTGTCACAGAAAACAACGCTTTAAAAACACTTAGCTCTGGTGATTTTCCTTACAATGCAAAATACAAAACACTGAAGACATACATATAAATGATATAGACATGAGACATATATATAGTATATCAAATAAAATACAACATAATACTTTATTTATCCCGGGGTGTTTATTAGGTAAAACACACTGTCTTTGTAAATACAGTACAGTATGTTATATATAGAAGTAGTCGTGATATGTAATATATATTAATATTTGCAATAAACTCAGGAGTCTAACCGTCTCTGTCCTGGGGGGTCTCTGGTGACTGGGCTGTCATTCAAGCTGAGAAAGGCCCCACGGATAGTGTGTGTGTGTGTGGGTGTGTGTGTGTGTGTGTCAGAGTGTGTGGGTGTGTGTGTGTGTGTGTGTGTGTGTCAGGCTGTGTGTGTGTGTCAGAGTGTGTGTGTGTGTGTGTCAGCGTGTGTGGGTGTGTGTGTCAGAGTGTGTGTGTGTGTGTCAGAGAGTGTGTGTGTGTGTGTGGTGTCTGCTTTCACAGCTCTCTCTGCGTCTGGCCCTGGTGTCGCCACGCTGTGACCTTTGACCTCAGATACATGATGGTGGCTCACAGAGAGGACCATTTAGATAGTAAAACTGTATTTAATATATATGTATACAGCAGAGGTGGGACCAAGTCATTGTTTTGCAAGTCCGAGTCAAGTCTCAAGTCTTTGCGCTCAAGTCCGAGTCAAGTCTCAAGTCTTTGCGCTCAAGTCCAAGTCAAGTCTCAAGTCTTTGCGCTCAAGTCAAGTCTCAAGTCAGGATGGGAAAGTTCAAGTCAAGTCCAAGTCCTAAACTTTGACAAAACGAGTCTTAAACAAGTCATTATGTGCTTTTCACCAAATGTAATGACATCGATCAACAGAATAATACTTAATGATCAAACTGCTCTTTATTAGTCACATTAATCATTTAATAATCCATTTTCTCTCTGCTGGTAAAGTAACGTGTTTTCTTCTATTGTAAGAGGGATCAGTAAGGTAAGGCTACCGTGACGGTTTGATTCAGAAGGAGTTTAATGTATAAGATCCCTGATGTTGAGGTGACCAGAATGTTTATTTCCACTGTGTTCAACATGTTATAAGGGACCCACAACCTATCTTTATGCAAGGGATAATGTGCAGCGAGGCGTCTCTATGGGGAAAAGAACACCTGCATCTAGATCCCTCTGCAGGTGGTACTTTAACTATATTTTGATCTTTATTTAACAGGACATGAAGAGCAGAGTCTTGGTTTACGTCAGCGTGCTTTCATCGTGTTTATTCACCACAAAGCATGCAACACGTAAAGATTGAATGCCCTTTGAAATAAAGAAACGGCTTCACACACAACCTGACGCAAAGCTAGTTTAAAAACATCTTTAAAAGACCTTGATATGTGATACTTGATACTTACCTGTAGCCAGCAGAAAGCAAAAAGCCTGAGCGAGGAACAGGAGAGAACATCAGCTGGAAACAATACTCCTTCAGAAAGGATGATTCTTTTATGATGAACGCGTCTAAAGGAATACTTTAAAGTGGACCTATCATGCTATATTATAATAATATAGTGTAGGACCATACCTATATGAGGCATATTTATACTTTTTTTTTTTCAAAATACCAAACAGATCATGCATTTTAGCCATGCCTCATTTTGCTCAATTTGACCATTTATAGCTCTGTTTTAGCAAGGGCAGATTCAGTGAGAACAGCACCACCTACAGGCCTGGCATATGTACTACAGCGTCTCCAGCGCTTTCGAACGGCAATGCCGTGGTTGTCTCCTCCTGATTGGTGGAGTTGGCCCAATAGCCGTAGCGCCACCGTCCTGACGTCAGGACAGTGTTCAAATCTGGATCAGTTTTATCAGATCCGTTGCAGCCCCTTTTTTAGAGATTTGGGTATGGAGGAAAATAGAGAGGGTTGTGTTTTCTGACACTTGGTGAGTTCCCTGGAACACCGGGGACACATATTCATGTAGAAAAGACGTACAAAAGTGCATGTTGCATGATAGGTGCCCTTTAAAGTGTTTAAAGGAGTGCAATGAACATCTATATATCTTCTCTCCTAACGTCTTGAATACATGCCCCGCAGAGAAGAGACTCAACACACCTGCTGAAGGGAACAGGAAACACCAGGGCGTGTGAAAGGCTTCATTTATCCAGAGGGTGACGGAGTTTATTGTGAAAAGGTGTGAGCGTTGTTGTGTTAGGGTTAGGGGGGGGGACCGGGGGAAGGGTTCGGGGGGGACCGGGGGAAGGGTTAGGGGGGGGGGCCGGGGGAAGGGTTAGGGGGGGACCGGGGGAAGGGTTCGGGGGGGACCGGGGACGATGAAGGACCTGTGTCCTCTTCACAATGAGTGTGTGTGGTGTGTGTGTGTGTGGTGTGTGTGTGGTGTGTGTGTGTGTGTGTAGTGTGTGTGTGTGTGTGTGTGTGTGTGTGTGTGTGTGTGTGTGTGTGTGTGTGTGTGTGTGTGTGTGTGTGTGTGTGTGTGTGTGCCTCCTTGACTTCCTGTTGTCCTGCAGAGACTGAAGGGCCTCACTCATTGTTTTTGTTTTTATTCAGTTTTTAATTTTTTAATTTATTACTTATTTTTATAGTTTTCTTTGTATTTTATTTTATCAGCGTGATGGATCTTCCTCAGCGGTGTCGGGCGGTGCAGCTCTCCTCACATTCCTGTTCAAGTCTCAGCAGATACTGTGTGAGTGTGTGTGTGTGTGTGTGTGTGTGTGTGTGTGTGTGTGTGTGTGTGTGTGTGTGTGTGTGGTGTGGTGTGTGTGTGTGTGTGTGTGTGTGTTGTGTGTGTGTGTGTGTGTGTGTGTGTGTGTGTGTGTGTGTGTGGTGTGTGTGTGTGTGTGTGTGTGTGTGTGTGTGTGTGTGTGTGAGAGAGTGTGTGACGTCTTGTTTCTTAACGGCCATTAGAGCAGAAATCGGACGTCAAATATTTTGAGGAAAAGTCTTTCCTGTTTTTCATTTCCCCTGACGTTAATAATTAAATATGAACATGTTCTGCGTGCATCGTGACATGAAATGAGTGAATTCTTGGCGCGTGCATCAATGTTTTATTTATCTACATGTGAGTCCAGACGGGTCGCACAGCGTTACATATCGTTATCGTGCAGCCTCTCGTTCTGCTTCAGTTTCTCACAGATTCCTCTGCAGCTGCATCTGTGGGTTTATTAGAGGGGTGGGCGAGAGGCATTCTTCTCACGGAGATGTAACACAGAGTGTGTGTGTGCGTGTGTGTGTGTGTGTGTGTGTGCGTGTGTGACGATGTGTGTGGGTGTGTGTTAGCATGTGTCTGAGGACACTTTATATCTGTGTAGCTGCTTCTGAAGATGTGCTTGTGGGTGTTTCTCTGTGGGATTGATGGCCCTGCTGGACATGTTGAACCCACTCTCACACCCCGGTGCAGCTGTGTGATGTGTTGTTAGCGTGAGATGCACATTGTCCAGAGTTTCTCTTCTAAAGACGATGGCAGCGTAGTACCTTGGTTCTCAAATGGCGCGTTTCCACTACAGGGCCTCGCTCAGTACGGCTAGGCCTCGTTAGGACTGGCTCACTTTATGGTGCATTTCCATTACAGTTTAGGAACTGGGGTAGTATCTATAGTAACGCAGTGTAGGCGGAGCCGTGACGTCCTCTTCAATGAGAACCCCAGAAAAACAACACAGCCGTTAGCTGTTAGCACTCAGAGCTCACAGCTCCTCATATCTGTTCAGAAACTAGACAAAAGTTAAACAAGTACAAACCACAGACTGTCTGTGTCATGGTGAATACAGTCGCTGCTTTATTTATGTCTGTATAGGCCGTTGTTGTGAGTGTGGACGGTCGGAGCATATACTGCGTTAGCTTAGCCAATCTCCATTTAGAAAACACGCATTTTAAAAGGTGTTTCGCCTGCTGTCTGTCTGCAGACTTGTCAAAGCATTAATTCATGGTTTTTACTAACCGGTATCAGTATGTTGTTACTTCATCATTTTGAAACGTGTGTTACAATTAAATCACGGTCAAATATGTCCATCTTGTTGTAGTTGTAGCCCCCTTGCCAGCGACGCTCTCTCTAGTTTAGCATACTCAGCCCGACTCAGCCTCGTTGTCTCTGGCCCTAGACCCACGATTTTATGAGGCCAGAAAAACTGTGAATTAGGACCCGCCGGCCGGTACTAGGCCAAGTGGAAACGCAACCAAAGACGGGCCGCTGACGTCACAGCCCTCTTAAACCGTGCTCCGCGCTGTAGTGGAAACGCGCCATTAGAGTGTCTGTCTTTACTTTCTTACTCATTTCTCTGCTTGTATGAAACCAGCAGCTGTATCCAATGGGATTCCTCCGTTTGATTCAAACAAGTCGTTCATGATACAGGTTCTTTGGGGTTCACCAGTGGGGTGTTTACTGACTCTCTGACGTAGAACAAAACGTGTTCCCTTTCCTTTAGAGGAAGCCACGTGTCTGTAAGTAAAGGGAACTTATTGTGATCAGAACACCATTGACTTTGAGAAGAGGGAACCAGAAGTGATCAAATGCTTCTGTTACTCCATGTGTTAGGACTCCTTCCTGCACCTCTCTGTGAAGCGAGGTTAAATGGAAAAGCCACTTGAGTCACCAGGATTGAGTCGATGTTTTGATATCACATCCCGTGGAAGATCTCCCTTGGTTTATTCCCACACTGTCCGATGACGGATAATCAAGCCAACAGTTGTTGGGAATCTTTTCTGAGACATTTATCTCTCGGACAGATGAAAGCTGTGGAGAATCCTAAAGCTTTGCCTGTCATCAGGATGTTCGAGTCCTGCAGGACAGATGTTGCTGACGGAGGCTCTGCAGCTGGCCGACCATCCACAGGATCTTGGCTTTTAGATTTAGCATCTTCTTCCAGAACCTCCCGCTTGTGTTCTTGGTTTGTGAACGCGGTAAAAACAGCTGCTGTCACTCATCGTCCGGGTTGTTCTGCTTCATCCTGCAGGGCATTGTGAAAGGATCAGCCATGAGCAAACACTGAATTCCTCTCTGCAGGAATGTCCGTGTGCCACATGTGTGTGTATACTATCTGTGTGTGTGTGTGTTCGTGTGTGTGTGTTGTGTGTGTGTGTGTGTGTGTGTGTGTGTGTGTGTGTGTGTGTGTGTGTGTGTGTGTGTGTGTGTGTGTGTGTGTGTGTGTGTGTGTGTGTGTGTGTGTGTGTGTGTACCTGGCTGCCATATGTCGCTCTGGATATGAAACGGGAGCGAGGAGGTTTTCTGAGGCCAGATCTGGAGGCAGTAATATATTTTCTAACGCTTTGAAAGGAGAGTAAAGGTTGCAGAAGCTTCTGGAAAGTGTAGTGCAATAGTGAGAGATAAGATGTAGTCCTGGAGAGGAGGAAGATGCTCAGGCAGCGTTAGCATGTTAGCTCTGAGATCAGGGACTCATACGGACTGAACCAGCTGAGGCTGATGTGGATGTGGAAGTGGGGATGATTCTTAGTTTTCTGCAGGAGTGTGAACAATGTTGAAACTTTCTAAAAAACATTCCAAAAAGTTTTGAAATTAAAATTTCAAAAAAGTTTCTGAAAAATGTTTTTTTTTAAATATCTGTTGTAATTTATTGTCTTTTATTGTGATTATAGAAATGTGTTTTTATGTGATTGTAGTTATTACATGTACAGCACTTTGGCCCGACCAAAAAATCGCTTTTAAATGTGCTTTATAAATAAACCTTGATTTGATTTTTGAGTTTTTGAGAAGTTTTGAGAAAAAATTCAGAAATTTGAGGGAAAAAAACTGAAAAAAAACGTTCTAACTTTTCTTTCTTAAATCTTTCAGAAAAATGTTGAAAAAACGTTCAGAAAAACTCTGTGAAGCGAGCGATCGAACCCCTTCCCTTTGGTCGGTACACGCCCATTTACCCAGAACTGCCCGTTTCACAGAGTGGAATATTCACTATGAATTGAATCCGTATTTGGTCTGATGCCTTGCTCAACGGTAGGTGAACTAGCACCTCTCTAAGTCCTGTTGGGACTTGAACCACCGACCCTCTGGATCCCTCCGTCCTCTCAGAGTCAGTGGAGTGTTTGTGGGAAACGGTTTGATCCCAGCGAGGCTCGGACCGTCGGCTCGGACCGTCGGCTCGGACCGTCGGCTCGGATGAAAAGAATTTGCGCTAGTCAGCGTTTTGCTTTGGACACTGTTGATGTAAGGGGGGGGCGGGGGGATTTGGGATTTGGGGGGGGGGGGGGGGGGGGGTAGATGTAGTTATTTATTAGCCGGAGGCTTTAAATGGGAAACCCGCCAAGACGGAGGGGGGGGGGGGTCGATGCCAACTGGAAATACCAGGGGGGGGGGGGGGCGCAGCAGACTGCCAACCCTACAGTCTGGAGGGAGAGAGTGAGAGTATCATGTGTGTGTGTGTGTGGTGTGTGTGTGTGTGTGTGTGTGTGTGTGTGTGTGTGTGTGTGTGTGTGTGTGTGTGTGTGTGTGTGGTGTTGTGTGTGTGTGTGTGGTGTGTGTGTGTGTGTGTGTGTGTGTGTGTGTGTGTGTGTGTGTGTGTGTGTGTGTTGTGTGTCTGAAGCACAGGAAGCACATTAATCAATAACTTCATCACACCGCCAAACCAGTAGAAATGATCTGCAGATTGATCCGTCGTGATGATGAATGGAAATCCAAGGTTCAAGGTTCTTTATTGTCAAACTAACATAGCTACAGAGTAATGATGTCGTTGAAAATCTTCGGTCACAGGCTTCTCCAACAATGCAACACAATAATACAGATAAGCAGACAATATTAAAACAATATTAAAATATACTATATTGAAAGTAATAATGATGATCTTGGTGTTTGAGAAACTTTGAAGGACTTTTCAGATATTTCACCATTTTGTGAGTTTTGAAATACGCCCTGAAGATGTCCTCCCCTCCGACAGCATGTGTAATAACACACTGATCTCAGATGACAGTGTTTCCTCTGCTGCTCGAGTTTCAGTGTTTCCAGGTGACCTCATGTTTCCACAGAGGAGGCGGGGGGGCAGTTTAAACATACTTTAGCAGATTTATGTCATCTCGTCACACTGAGCTCAGCTGCTTCACTGTGTGTGTGTGTGTGTGTGTGTGTATGTGTGTGTGTGTGGTGTGTGTGTGTGGGTGTGTGTGTGTGTGTATGTGTGTGTGTGGTGTGTGTGTGTGTGTGTGTGTGTGTGTGTGTCAGCAGTGTGTGTGTGTGTGTGTGTGTGTATGTGTGTGTGTGTGTGTGTGTGTGTGTGTGTGTGTCAGAGTGTGTGTGTGTGTGTGAGATTGTCTCTGCTTGTTCTTGTGTTGAAATGTGGGCCAGTCAGCTGTGTGTGTCTGAAGCCAAACACCATCGTTCACATTATAAAATCACATCAGAAAGATATAAAACAGAAACGAGGCGAAGTGTTCCCACAGATACTTAGACAGGAGTTACGTTTTATTAATCTCAAAAAAGTCTTCATTTGTTTGTAAATGTCCAACTCAATCTTTTAAATTCTTATACATGCCAAAGACATGGACTGTTTCTTTCTGACATTGCAATATAAAACGTTAAATATCTGGTGATACATTTCTGGATTAGCATTCCTACATGGATGTTCATTCCAGCGTCACACACCACCAGTTTCAGTTACTCAAACATTTGTGCCATCGCGTCCCAAACGTTATTAACGCTGAGTCCTGAGTGTCGACGTCTCAACGATGCAAACATACGAGACGTTTTCTGACATTGCAATAACATTCTTAATCAGAATTCCTCTTGAGTTAACGGCACACAGATCAGGAGAGTTCAACCAACGACTCTCACATTCAGTTTGTTCATTTGATAATGGAGAGATTCCTTAATAGTTGTTCAACTGTCTACAAACAACCTTTAAAGTCCTCTCAATGCTTCGAGATGGAAGTTGTTTCTTCTAAGGTTTTATTCTAAAATTGGTCTTGAACTTCCGTCTGAGCTGCGATAGAGAGGTCTTAAAGAGTCCTGAATGTCTCCTGTCTTCAGCTACCCTGATGGAGCTCCCGTCCTGAAATGCCTTCCCTTCACTCTTGGAGGTTTGTTAGCGGAGGTGTTTAGTTTGTTGCCCGCGAGCTGCCGGCCTCTGGGATAATAAAGCTGAGAGTAAACACTCGACGTCGCTTCCTGTCGCTTTGTTTGCTCCACATTTAGCTCAGGGTGTGACCTCTCCTCACCTCCATACATCTGTGTTTCAGGAGATAAGGCCTCCAAGGTGTGTGTGGATGTGTGTGGTGTGTGTGTGTGTGTGTGTGGTGTGGTGTGTGTGTGTGTGTGTGTGTGTGGTAGTGTGTGTGTGTGTGTGTGTGTGTGTGTGTGGGTGTGTGTGTGTGTGTGTGTGGTGTGTGTGTGTGTGTGTGTGTGTGGGTGTGTGTCGTGTGTTGTTACACGTTGTCTTTTTGTCGAGTTTTGACAGCCATACAGACACATTTTCACGAATATTAAGATATAATATAAGATGCACAATTCAGTCTCTGCACAAAACAAAGATAACAACATAATGATACATTTGTTATAACATTTTTGAAAAAAGTTTCAGAAAATTTCGAACAAAAATTCAGAAAATGTTGAAGAAAAAATCTGGAAATCTGACCAAAAAAATCTGAAAATTTGACAACAAGTTTGACGTCCATAAATGTGTGTTGCAGGTGACGCAGGCCTCCAAGGTGTGGGGGGAGGTCCCTCTGCCCGAGGACCTGGAGGGGGCGGCGACTCTGAAGGTTTCCCACAGCCTGATGGACGACGACGAGGACTTCGCCGCAGATGAGGCGTCAGGAGGTGAAGGAGCTCAGCAGCTTCAGTGTAGAAATGGAAATGAAATTCTTCTGACCTGAGCTCCTCCAACAATGCAACATATATAATACAATCCCAAATTAAAAGTAGTGCCAGAAGTCTTAAACAGAAATACTCATCAAGCAGGATTCAAGGTTCTCAGGAGGAGTTCAAGACTAAATGACCTAATATTGGAAACTCAACCAAGTCCTGTTTCCATTTGGTGCATCTGCAATATATAAACACGTGAACTGTGAGCAGCTGGAGAAACAGATGGAGATCGAGTCAGACACGCCTTTTCAATGTTTTAAATCAAACACAAATCCACATGTACAGCAGACACATGGATTAACCACAGTTCTAGAAATCCCTGCAGTGCATGAACAGAAAACAGTGATATATTCAACTCTTTCCCAACACAGGATTCACGCTCTTCAGGAGGAATTCAGAGCAGATTTAGTTTTCTTCTTGTTGCATAACTGAACCCAACATGTGGTTTGTTTTTCCCCAACTTGCATTTCCCATGAAAACTATAAATATTTCTTGTGTTTCCTCCCCAGATCTCCCCAGTGGAGAGGATGACGGCAGCACCCCGTGGCCCCCCGTCTCCGAGAGCACAAGTAAGGGATCAGGAAATCTGAAATGCTGATTTTGTTGATGTGTTGAAGATCATTAAGTCCCATATTATAGCATATGTGTGTGTTTGTTTTTATCACTATGTGGGGACATCAGAATAGGTCCACACACACGAAATGAGGACCTCTTTCAGTGTGTGTGTGTGTGTTTGTTTTTATCAC
This sequence comes from Trematomus bernacchii, assembly GCF_902827165.1. Taxonomy (NCBI): domain Eukaryota; kingdom Metazoa; phylum Chordata; class Actinopteri; order Perciformes; family Nototheniidae; genus Trematomus; species Trematomus bernacchii. The sequence goes on from NW_022987711.1 coordinate 65,796, forward strand.
TCTTTGGGGACATCAGAATGGTTACACACACACAACATGAGGACCTCTCTCATTTTTGGTGTGTGTGTGTGTGTGTGTGTGTGTGTGTGTGTGTGTGTGTGTGTGTGTGTGGTGTGTGGGTGTGTGTGTGTGTGTGTGTGTGTGTGTGTGTGTGTGTGTGGTGTGTGTGTGTGTGTGTGGGTGTGTTGTGGTGTGTGTGTGTGTGTGTGTGTGGTGTGTGATCACATCTCACAGAGACAGGGGGGATTTATTTAAATATCATATTCAACTTTAAACGACATCTATAACTCCGTCCATTTCTCTTCGTTTACCGTCTCTGGATTATTTTTTGACACAACACACCCAGGCTTTATATGAACATGTGAGCACGCTCTGTATCATAGCAACCCTTAAGAGGCCAAAGAGACGCTAAACAGACCAGAAACAGGTTTAAATAGAGACGGTGATACAATCCAAACACAAACTAATCTGCAGCCAAAATGTATTTCTCTGTTTGAGCAGATTTAGTTATTATTACACCTTTAATTCCCCTGCAGGGTCACATGCTGCTCTCCTGACGCTCAGCTCACTTTCTTATTAAAGATTCCTCTATATTAGCTCCTGCTGTGTGTGTGTGTGTGTGTGTGAGATCATGTTTGTATAGGCGGTGACATCACAGCGTCAACGACACAGAAATAACCCTCGAGGAGCTTTTAGCACACTTCATAATAACGTCTGCAGCGTCAGCGAAGAAGTATTCAGTTGAGATCCACAGAGATGAAGTCATCACGGCACGGATAGGAACGCTTTGTAATAAACAGCCGAGCAGATGAAAGCTTTACTTATTCTGCATCAAAGCTGAGGTGGTTTATAGGTGTGTGTCTGACGGAGCGTCCACACAGCAGCGTTAAAACATCTTGGAGGTGGGCGTATCTGAAGCTTGGGAACGCGACCAACTGCCGTATGTCTCTCCCAGCATACATGCGGTTTGATTGGCTAGCGCTTGAACTGTCAGATTTGCATAAAACAGGATTTGATTGGCTGACGCTTCCACCGTCAGCTTCAAAAGTTGAACATTGCTCAACTTTTGAATCCTGAGATGCCTGGAAATCTCCGCTCTGCTTCCCACAATGCAATTCGGCGAAAAGTGAGGCAAAAGTGACGTCACCCCATTCAAAGTGAATGGGCAGAAGCGTTAGAAGATTTTTTTTAACGCTGCTGTGTGGACGGGCCGTAAGTGGGAACACAGGTAATAGGTGAGGGTTCAAGGATTCCAGGATTCAAGGATGCTAAGGATACAGGGGTTTTATTGTCATTGTACAAGAGTTAGCATAGTTTTGTAAATAAAAACCTGAAGTCTCCTCCAGCAATGAAACATACAATATACTTGAGTTTAGGGGCGGGTATCGTTCGGGTGTTATAGACGCTAATTACCAGTGCTGCTTATCGATGCTGGTATTTATGCCAAAAATAAAGTAATTGAATGAAAAGATGTGAAAAGATTCAATAACAGTTAGTGTTTTTTAATTGTTGTTGAAATAACTGTGTAGTCTTTCAGCCTCGAAGCAAAGAAACACCTTTAAAAACTAAGATTTTGGATCTGTGCTGTAATAGTTAAGAAATCCAACAGTTTTAGTCTTTAAACAAAGTGCATGTTGACGTATCTCTCCTTAGTGATTGCACCTCTTACTGGAGAACCCATTTAGTACCAGTTCTCCATCCCATCCGAACTCAAGAGATAAGATAAATACAGAAATGCCCGTTTCACAGAAATGCAGGAACACAAATCCACTTAGTGCTTTGTTTACATCACATGTCACTTGTTAGATGAGTGTTACTGAGCTCTTCTGTTTTAAACATTTAGAAACAACCTCCTTCATTACGTAATGCCGCTTTTGAGAAACACTCTCTAGAGATGTGAGTTCTCAAGCTTCACAGTGGAAATAATTACTTTCAATGTCACTAGATGGTTCAGTTATCGTACATCCGGGCACTTTCTGCATTATTTAGTGACATCGCTAAAATGGCAAAATTATCGTTGAAAGACCCAAAAATAATTTGTTAATCTGGCAATTCTTCCTGGAGGGTAATTATTTGAGGGTCCTTAAAACAAGGCTTTTCTACGTGCTGCTTATTTCTTCTGTTTCATACATTTGATTGAAAGGTTCTTCGTTAACGTTGCAACGTATTTAAACATAACCATCAATCCTGCCGCTGACACTGGCCGCCGCCGACGCTGCACATCGTCTTTGAGAAACACTTTCTAGAACTCTCCAACTTCATATCTAGGTGTATCAGAGGGAGGAGTCTGACCCCTGCAGACCCTCCCTCCTATCAGTGTCCAGGGTTTCCTTCAGTCTCCTCTGACTGTAACTGAACAGGATATGAATCAGATTTATTCTCCAGACGTCTCCTGCAGGATCTGCTCCTGATATGAAGGGGAGACGAGGAGGGGGGGGGGGGGGGATCACAGGCGCCGATAAGGGGAGATCAAAACTCAGGATATCTGAATCCTCTGCAGATGTGTTCCTGCTCCGCTGCACGCAGACAAAGAGGAATCCTCACATCAGCAGATAGCACGACAACAGGAAGGCAGGCATAAAGTGGCACCTACTTTAAAGTGAGAGGGGGGGGGGGCAGGACAGAGACCCTCAGATCAGGAAACAAACTCCCTTTCCTGTCCTGTAACACGAGCTCTATGTGGAAGCGCAATGCTAACGTCCTGAGGTGAGCCGAGGCGTCTGCAGATCCAGTGTTCACACTTTAAGGAACACGAGGTATGCAGGAAGTGCATATGTGAGACATTTAAAACAAGTTGTTTCTGATTCCTCCCACTGCTAACTGGGGAGGGGGAG
>NW_022987711.1:68729-153729 GCF_902827165.1 Trematomus bernacchii
ACACACACACACACACACACACACACACACACACACTGATTTCCACTTTCTCTCATTTTCTCTCCTGGCTTCACTTCCTGTCTCCTGACCTTTTAACCTCTCTGCCCCTAACTCGACCCCTCTCTTCTTCTGGTGTCGCTTTCCTTGTTCGGTCCTTGACCTCTGACCCCTGTCTGTGTCCTCCTCCTCTTCTTCCTCTTCCTCGCTGCTCCTCACAGAGATGGACTCTTCCTCTCCGGGGAACATTCAGAGCTCCTTTGAACCGGACCTCAGTAAGTCTCTCTCTCTCTCTCTTTACCCCCCCCCGCCCCCCCCTCAGTAATGGTCTGCAGAGATGTCAAGTAGAAGTACAGATACTCGTGTTTAAAAATACTCTGGTCAAAGTAGAAGTACTGACTAAACTTCTTTACTCAAGTCAAAGTAAAGAGGGCTTTGAAATGTACTTCAGTAAAAAGTGAATTTTCAAATCTGCCCTGGCCAAGAAGGCAACGTTACACAAACATATAACATACAGAGACATAATGAATGTTAAACGAAAAGTAATGTTTTGCCCCACCCCCCCTCCCTCAGTGACAGCATGATGACACATGGCTCAGATCTGCAGGAATGTGTCCCATAGTGTATTCTGCCACCCCCCCCCCCCCTAATGACCCGCAGATGGTTCGCCCCGGAGATATGAAGCAGCTGTTTTTGAACAACATGAGAATAAACCAGTCTCTGTTGAACACAAAGAGAGTCTGGAGGGGGGGGGGGAGTGGGGGGGGGGTCTCCTATCATGCAAAAGTCTCTCTTTGATGTCTTCTCTACATCACTGTGTGTCCCCGGTGTGTCAGGAGACACACAAAGTGTCAGAGAAGAAAACCTAAGGGCTCCAAAACAAGTCTAGCTGTGTCTGCAGATTTCTCCTATTAGCATTAGCATTAGCATTACAACTGTCTTAAGATCAGATCAGATCAGATCAGATCAGATCAGATCAGATCAGATCAGATCAGATCAGATCAGATCAAAAGTACTTTATTGATCCCAATTTGGGAAGTGTTTGCATTGCAGCAGCATAAAAAGACAATACAAATGTAAAGACAATGTAAGTAATGAAGTGTGGGGGGGTCATGGTGATGTCTGTCAGGCACAGTTTCTCTCCGCCTGTGTCTCAGTGGTTCTGGTTCCTAATAATAATAATAGATTACATTTGTATAGCGCCTTTCAATTCAATTCAAAGGTCTCTCATCAGACGCTCAGCAGCTTCAGTAGAAATGGCGTTCTTCTGACCTGAGCTCCTCCCACAACTCCCACAATGCAACATGTATCGAGCTCCTCCCACAATGCAACATGTATCGAGCTCCTCCCACAATGCAACATGTATCGAGCTCCTCCCACAATGCAACATGTATCATACAAATACAAAATAGTGCAAGAAGTCTATATTCATGTCAATAGAATATGATCTGTCCAAGACCAGAATATGAAATTAAATAATGTACATTAAGACACATTTAAATATGGTTTATAGCGGTGATAACTTCAAGAGACCAAAGGCCGCTTTACAAACAAACAAACAAGAGGGGCAAATAATAAAGTCAAAGTTAAGGTTCCTCTGTAAATGTGCGGTTCGATGCCGTGGCTGCAGTGTTTGGGGGTCAAAGGTCGTCCCGGTGGGCTTTTAAAGTCCGACTCGCTGCTCAATCAGGTCTTTGTTTCCCTGCGGGCCTCCAGAGGGGCCCGAGGCACACAAAGCCCCCACGGTGCCGCCTCTTTACCACTAAAGACGTTTGAGAGTTAAGAGGCAGGAATGTTTTACCCCGCTGTAAACAGAACAGAGCGGCTCGTTAGCGTAGCGCGCTAATCAAAGAGAGAGCGGACCCTCTCAAGTGATCAGATTATGAGCGGGTCAGAGGAGGCGCTTTGATCAGGGTCTTTGATGTTAGCCGTGCAGAATCAGGACCAACAGAGAAACCCTGCTGAGAGTAACCCAGAAACCCAGGACCCTCTGACAGAAACCCAGAAACCCAGGACCCTCTGACAGAAACCCAGAACCCTCTGACAGAAACCCAGGACCCTCTGACAGAAACCCAGAAACCCAGAACCCTCTGACAGAAACCCAGAACCCTCTGACAGAAACCCAGGACCCTCTGACAGAAACCCAGAAACCCAGGGCCCTCTGACAGAAACCCAGAACCCTCTGACAGAAACCCAGGACCCTCTGACAGAAACCCAGAAACCCAGGACCCTCTGACAGAAACCCAGAACCCTCTGACAGAAACTCAGAAACCCAGGACCCTCTGACAGAAACCCAGAACCCTCTGAGAGAAACCCAGAGACCCAGGACCCTCTGAGAGAAACCCAGGACCCTCTGAGAGAAACCCAGAAACCCAGGACCCTCTGACAGAAATCCAGAAACCCAGGACCCTCTGAGAGAAACCCAGGACCCATTGGCAGTAACCCAGGACCCTCTGACAGAAACCCAGGACCCCACTGACAGAAACCCAGGACCCTCTGAGAGAAACCCAGAAACCGAGGACCCTCTGAGTCCCAGCAGCTTCTACTGAAGCCTTCCCCAACTCCGGGGACTTCCGGCCGGGGACTCCGGGTGGCAGTATACGCCGTGAAGTGGTTTGCGGCCTGCCAGTAAACCCAAAGCAGAAGAAGAAGAAGTGACGTCAGCGGCTCATTTGCCTAATCCTCCCTCAGGGAACTTATTCCGGTGTGAACGCGATCTGTACTAAGTGCTCTGGGGTAATAAGTGCCGGGGCACTGAGTGCTCTGGGGTAATAAGTGCCGGGGCACTGAGTGCTCTGGGGTAATAAGTGCCGGGGCACTGAGTGCCCTGGGGTAATAAGCGCCGGGGCACTGAGTGCTCTGGGGTAATAAGTGCCGGGGCACTGAGTGCCCTGGGGTAATAAGTGCTGGGGCACTGAGTACGGCAAAGTACTCGGTGTGAGCGCAGCTATTGGATGTAGAGAAACACAGGTTGCAAATTCAAAGTCTAAACTTCCCATTTAAATTCGATTAATACGTAAACACACATTGTTGCTATTCTTGCTTTATGGAAGATTGAAATGCAATAGCGTGGGTTGTTAATAAGCCATGGACTAAAGCAGGGTTCTGTCTGTCAAATGTTAAAGTGATGCCAGAAAACAATATTTCTGTTCCTCAAAAACGGATAAAAATCACATTTTTGGGGATTTCCATTTTCTCTTCGATTTTTTTATCAGATTAGGATTTTTTGGGGATTCAGATATTTTGGAGGGGATTTAGATTAAACATTTTAGATTTGTATTTATTTATAATTTTTTTAGATGTATTTATTTTTTACTCCAGAAATATGAGCATCAAACAGAGCGTCAGACGGCAGAGACAGCTTGGTTTCACGGAGAACAATGATGTGATGGATGTCCGGTGGGTCTGACACTGAAACTGAGGTTTCTGTCTCTTTTCCTTTTCTCCGTAGAGGAAGTAAAGAAACCTCTGGATGTATTTGTATTTGAGGAGCAACATATGACTCGGCAGCTTTAAGACGTGAAGACACTTTTATTTCCCACTTCGCTCTGATGCTGTATTTTCACTGGAAAGTGGGCGGGGCCTAATCGCTCATCGCTCTAATACTGTATTATTCTCAGAAAAACCCTGGATAGGTAGAACAAGGTCACTTTGTCATTTCTCTAAACTGATGTACGATTGTTTTCAACACTGTGTTTGGACTCGGAGATAATAGGCTCGATTACGCTAATATACCGACATAGACCTACTTCTGTTCAGACAGAAAATAGATCAGGATTCAACAAAGACGGGAAACGGAATGAGCAGAAGTTCACCTCCCTGTTCCAGACCCTGTTCCAGACCCTGTTCCAGACCCTGTTCCAGACCCTGTCTCACGTCTGCCTTTATCAGACTGTCTGTTAGTTTCTGTGTTGTGTCCTCGTCCTCGACCCCCCAGAGAAGAAGCTTTACATCCAGGTGTTTCGGTGTCTGGGTGCAGACTGTGCCTCCCCTCAGATCAGATCAGAAGTACTTTATTCATCTCAATTTGGGAAATGTTTGGCATTGTTCATTAGAGAGATTAGAAGACTAGAAATAAACAATCCAAAATGTAAACATCTCAAATAGAAAAACAAAAGCATTACAAAAGTAGAAAATATACATGTTGAAATACAAATGTACAATAACAAAATATATTCCTCAGGGAACAGGATCCTGTGTGACAGCGTCTGTAATAAACTGAACCTCCTGATCCTGGATGTGGTTTATAATGTCTGACCCTCTGGAGTCTGGTCCTCTGGAGTCTGGTCCTCTGGGTCCTCTGGAGTCTGACCCTCTGGAGTCTGACCCTCTGGAGTCTGACCCTCTGGAGTCTGGTCCTCTGGGTCCTCTGGAGTCTGACCCTCTGGAGTCTGACCCTCTGGAGTCTGGTCCTCTGGGTCCTCTGGAGTCTGACCCTCTGGAGTCTGACCCTCTGGAGTCTGACCCTCTGGAGTCTGGTCCTCTGGAGTCTGACCCTCTGGAGTCTGACCCTCTGGAGTCTGACCCTCTGGAGTCTGACCCTCTGGAGTCTGACCCTCTGGAGTCTGATCCTCTGGGTCCTCTGGAGTCTGACCCTCTGGAGTCTGACCCTCTGGAGTCTGACCCTCTGGAGTCTGACCCTCTGGAGTCTGGTCCTCTGGGTCCTCTGGAGTCTGATCCTCTGGGTCCTCTGGAGTCTGACCCTCTGGAGTCTGACCCTCTGGAGTCTGACCCTCTGGAGTCTGATCCTCTGGGTCCTCTGGAGTCTGATCCTCTGGGTCCTCTGGAGTCTGACCCTCTGGAGTCTGGCCCTCTGGAGTCTGACCCTCTGGAGTCTGACCCTCTGGAGTCTGGCCCTCTGGAGTCTGGCCCTCTGGAGTCTGGCCCTCTGGAGTCTGACCCTCTGGAGTCTGACCCTCTGGAGTCTGGTCCTCTGGGTCCTCTGGAGTCTGACCCTCTGGAGTCTGGCCCTCTGGAGTCTGGTCCTCTGGGTCCTCTGGAGTCTGGTCCTCTGGGTCCTCTGGAGTCTGACCCTCTGGAGTCTGGCCCTCTGGAGTCTGGTCCTCTGGGTCCTCTGGAGTCTGACCCTCTGGAGTCTGACCCTCTGGAGTCTGGCCCTCTGGAGTCTAACCCTCTGGAGTCTGACCCTCTGGAGTCTGACCCTCTGGAGTCTGGTCCTCTGGAGTCTGACTCTCTGGAGTCTAACCCTCTGGAGTCTGACCCTCTGGAGTCTGACCCTCTGGAGTCTGACCCTCTGGAGTCTGACCCTCTGGAGTCTGGTCCTCTGATTCTGATTCTGATTCTCTCTGTGTTTCAGTTTACTACCGGGCGCTCGTTAACTTCACCAACTCTCTGGTGTACGGCCCAGAGCTCGATGACATCTTTTCCCCCGCCTTCAACGAGATCTCCGAGGCCGTGGTGGACACGGTACGCCCCCCCCCCCCCCCCCCCCACCCTGCATCATGCACACTCATAATGTTGATGATATAGTGGGTTATATTCACTCAAGTATTGTACTTTACCTGAGTATATTCCCACTACATTTTACAAGCACTAATTGAACTTTAACTTGTTGTTTATATACATATTTGTATTCTATTTTATTTGTATTTTACTTTTGCAATTTTTATTCTATAAAGTTTTCTTCTATTCTGACTGGTGTGTTTTCCCTGCAGCTGGAGTCAGACTACAACCGGGTCCCCGGAGTGCAGACGGTCAGCGTGGTGCTCATCAAGTAAGAGTCCTTGAGATCCATCCAAGCCATACTTCATGTGCAGAGGAGAGACATGTAGCCTTCACGTGCAGAGGAGAGACATGTAGCCTTCACGTGCAGAGGAGAGACATGTAGCCTTCATGTGCAGAGGAGAGACATGTAGCCTTCACGTGCAGAGGAGAGACATGTAGCCTTCACGTGCAGAGGAGAGACATGTAGCCTTCATGTGCAGAGGAGAGACATGTAGCCTTCATGTGCAGAGGAGAGACATGTAGCCTTCATGTGCAGAGGAGAGACATGTAGCCTTCATGTGCAGAGGAGAGACATGTAGCCTTCATGTGCAGAGGAGAGACATGTAGCCTTCATGTGCAGAGGAGAGACATGTAGCCTTCATGTGCAGAGGAGAGACATGTAGCCTTCATGTGCAGAGGAGAGACATGTAGCCTTCATGTACAGAGGAGAGACATGTAGCCTTCATGTGCAGAGGAGAGACATGTAGCCTTCATGTGCAGAGGAGAGACATGTAGCCTTCATGTGCAGAGGAGAGACATGTAGCCTTCATGTGCAGAGGAGAGACATGTAGCCTTCATGTGCAGAGGAGAGACATGTAGCCTTCATGTGCAGAGGAGAGACATGTAGCCTTCATGTGCAGAGGAGAGACATGTAGCCTTCATGTGCAGAGGAGAGACATGTAGCCTTCATGTGCAGAGGAGAGACATGTAGCCTTCATGTGCAGAGGAGAGACATGTAGCCTTCATGTGCAGAGGAGAGACGGGCGCATCGTGAAAAGTTATGGTGCATTTATGAGAAGTTGTTTTGGAATAACAAGTATCTGTAAAACGGTTACAACACTTTTTAAAAGTTTGTATTTATCTTCTTTACTTTGTTCAGTTGTATAAATAAAACACAGACACATGCCTGACGGTCCGTCCACACGGCAGCGCCGCGTGCTTCAACGGAGACGCTTCCCATTCACTTTGAACTGCTTTGCCTCCGTTCCTCGCTTTGAGAAAAGTAAAACTTTTCAAGCGTCGACGGAAGCGCCAGCCAATCAAATCCAGGGCCGGCCAATTTGCTGCCCTAGGCAAGATTTTAGCTGGCGTGAATAGATGAAAATCTATTCTCTTATTTTGTTATAACTATAATGATCATATAAAGGTGTGCCTTTACCTCCCTGAGCTGAGGTTATCAGAGCCTCTCAGTCTGTCAGGAAAGAGCTCTCTAAAGCTCCCCCCCCCCCCGCGGCCGCTTACACAGTCAATTCCAATGTTAACAAAAGCTGTATACGTTTTTTGGGAGTTTGATTTATTTTAAATGAACACAAATACAACATTAAAACCTATAATTGCACACTAAAACCATTATTTCAAAAAAAACAACTATTTCACATAAACCTCTGGGGCTGGGGTAGTTCAACTTGATTTTGGGGGGGGGGGGTGCGCCATAGTTTATGGGCGCTGTACGCAATAGAGGCGTAGTTCTGTTAGTATAAGAGAAGAAGATGTACTTTGTTGATCCAAAATCGGGAAATTGTGTTGTTATGAAATTACATAACTATGGGCGCCCCCCATAGATTGATGCGCCCTTAGCATTCGCCTATACTGCCTATGCCAAGGGCCGGCCCTGATCAAATCATATGCCAGTACAAGCTCTAGCCAATCAAACCGCATGCTTGTGTGTCTGGGGTGGGAGGTTCATGTGATTGGTTGTTGGTCGCATGCCAGACACGCCCACCGGCAAGCTTCAACGCGACGCTGCCGTGTGGACGGACCGTTAGTGTATGCCATCATCTTTCTTTTTTAATCCAGATCAAACTTCTGTATTCACTTTTTAGTTTCACGCTTTGATTCAGAGGAGATGAGGACACAGTATAGACCCCCCCCTGAAGCTGAACACTACATCTCCCATGATGCCCCTTCTCTCATTGTTTCTGACTGTTTCCTCTGCAGGAAGATGATCAGAGAGGACGGCGTGGACGTGTTCGTGGAGCTGGACGTGGGCTCGGACTACAACAGTAACGACGAGCAGATCCGCAGCGTCCTGTATAACGTGGTGAAGGAGGGCGCCATCGCCTCCTACGTCACCTCGGTGCAGGGCTTCCAGTTCAGACAGCTAGGGGAAGGTGAGGGTTCTCAGAGGAGACGTTAGTCACAGCGTCAGGATGTGTCTTTAAAGGTCATTCTCGCCTCATCCCCTCTCTTCCAGCTGTTACTAAAGAGATGATTCTGGGTCTAAAGCTTAAACAAAAGCTAAATGCTGCCGTGATGTAAACACAGACCATATTACTTCCAGAACACGTCTCATTGTTTCTGACAGTATATATATATGTATAAAAGACAAATAAAAAGTGCATTTTGCATGATAGGAGACATTTAACTTCTCCCTCTGGTTTCTAGTTAAGACTCCGCCTCCAGTGGAGCCTATAGCAGCGCCAGGTTGGTAAAGTGCTCTGCATGGAGGCTGTAGGACTGTAGCAGGACTGTAGTGCCTTTAGAGAGACAGCCCAGCGCATCCTTCCCCCCCCCCCGTGGGGAAAGATGACCTTTACTTTGAGGAATGTTTTGCATGAAAGCACCAATGTGACTTCTGAGTGTCTGAGTGTAGCCCACCGAGGATAGGAGGGTCTTTGCATGGCATGAGTTTGGAGAGGAAGGCTGCTGTTCACTGCAGGAGATTCTGTCCACAGGCATGGCAACTGATAGAGAAGCGTTTGCATGTATCTCTCCACTCAGGAGACAGGGTGCACCTCTCTCTGCTCTCTGACCACATTTAGGCTTTCTGTTTCCAAAAAGAGCGTACACTTTGAATTAAATCCCAGTTTGAATAAATAGTTCCAGGATGTTTGGAGCTAATAGTCCTTCTCGTATGTCAACGGCTTCAGAAAACAGTCATCTGCAAAGAAGTTGTTACTATTGTTCATTTTCAATACATGTAATATGTCTCTAATACATGCAGTCCATCTTTCCCTATAGCACAAAGTGAACGTTACACTTTACAGAAAACTCAATGCAAAACACATATTTATAATAAAACATGAATATATATGAATATAATAATATCCTCCTGTCCTTGAAGATCCCCTCCTCGCAATGTAACGACATGTCTGCAGCTCTGGATGTGTTTCATTGTGTTCTGATGTGACTGTAGTGTAACGGCTGTGATGTGACTGTAGTGTAACGGCTGTGATGTGACTGTAGTGTAACGGCTGTGATGTGACTGTAGTGTAACGGCTGTGATGTGACTGTAGTGATGTGACTGTAGTGATGTGACTGTAGTGTAACGGCTGTGATGTGACTGTAGTGTAACGGCTGTGATGTGACTGTAGTGATGTGACTGTAGTGTAACGGCTGTGATGTGACTGTAGTGTAACGGCTGTGATGTGACTGTAGTGTAACGGCTGTGATGTGACTGTAGTGATGTGACTGTAGTGTAACGGCTGTGATGTGACTGTAGTGTAACGGCTGTGATGTGACTGTAGTGTAACGGCTGTGATGTGACTGTAGTGTAACGGCTCTGATGTGACTGTAGTGTAACGGCTGTGATGTGACTGTAGTGTAACGGCTCTGATGTGACTGTAGTGTAACGGCTGTGATGTGACTGTAGTGTAACGGCTGTGATGTGACTGTAGTGTAACGGCTCTGATGTGACTGTAGTGTAACGGCTGTGATGTGACTGTAGTGTAACGGCTCTGATGTGACTGTAGTGTAACGGCTCTGATGTGACTGTAGTGTAACGGCTGTGATGTGACTGTAGTGTAACGGCTGTGATGTGACTGTAGTGATGTGACTGTAGTGTAACGGCTGTGATGTGACTGTAGTGTAACGGCTGTGATGTGACTGTAGTGTAACGGCTGTGATGTGACTGTAGTGATATGACTGCAGTGTAACGGCTGTGATGTGACTGTCGTGATGTGACTGTAGTGTAACGGCTGTAGCCTTGGCTTGCATGTGTCTGATGTTTCCATGCTGCCCCCCCTCTCCCTCAGTAACCCCCGCCATCAGACCCTGCATGGCAGATGAACACAGGTGTGGTGACGGCACCTGCATCCTGATGGAGTATCTGTGTGACAACCGGGCGGACTGCAGAGACATGAGTGATGAGAACAACTGTGGTGAGTGTGAGAGACAGTGGCTGTTACACGGCTGTAACTCATCTGTAACGCAGCTGTAATACGGCTGTAATATGGTTGTAATACGGCTGTAACGCGGCTGTTACACGGCTGTAGGAAGACTGTAAGAAGGCTGTAATACGGCTGTAACATGGCTGTAAAACGTCTGTAATATGGCTGTAACACGGTTATAACATGGCTGTAAGGCGGCTGTGACAAAGCTGTGAACACGGCAGGTATACGCCAGAAACACAGCTGTAACACGTCTGTAACACGTCTGTAACACGGTTGTTACGCGGCTGTTACGCGGTTGTAATACGGCTGTAAGACGGATGTAGCATGGTTGACTAACAGTTGCAGCTACGAGGCTACCTACCACTGTTTTTTAAACATATGACCATCATATCACAGGTGCATACGTTAAGTTAAATTAGAGATTTATTTCAGAAACAAGGCAGACGGTTCCTCCAATCGTCCCCACGACTCCCACCACCACCAGCACCAGCAGGAAGCCAGTGCGGCCCCCCAGCCCCCCGGGGCCCTGCAGGGCCGATCAGGCCACCTGTCAGAGCGGAGAGTGCATCCCCCGAGATTACATCTGTGACGGGGAGAGGGACTGTAACGACGGCAGCGACGAGAACAGATGTGGTGAGTGACGGTGTTTCTATACGGAGAAAAAACATCAATTCTGTCCGGCAACACGTTTTTATCCATGGCTAAGATTAGTGGACAAGAAATGACTAAAATGCAGCAGAGCCCGGTGCCTGTTCTCTCTCACATATGGCGTTATTTTTGTGCCTCTATCCTGAGCACGCAATGACACATTTTGAGCATAGAAAATGTTATTCTCTCAGACATCGCTGTTTTATACCTGTGTGAATATCTTCCTGTAACTCTCCATCTTTCCACAGGAACTCCCTCTCCATGTGAACCCAACGAGTTCAAATGTAAGAACGGCCGCTGCGCCCTGAAGCTGTGGCGCTGCGACGGAGACAACGACTGTGAGGACAACTCCGACGAGACAGACTGCCGTGAGTCTCCATTACTTTAAATATATTGGTCTTTCAAAGGGCTGCTTTGCAGGAGCAGCTCAAAATGCTATAAGTCAATAAGTCGATAATTCAAAAATGATCGGGTCATGGCTAAATGACGTCTATAAAGGTAAAATAAAACTCAAAGACATATCCATGTGCTGCACCATGAATCGAAAACTAGAAAATGTTGTATGGCAAGTCCAAACATCGACAATTAGTAAATAACAAATAACTTAAAAATACTCAAAGTCCACATTTTGTGCGATTATTTAAATTGATGAATGTCAATGTCTGTAGGGACTTGGCTTAGGAACTGGAAGGTCACCGGTTCAAGTCCCCAAAAGACCAGGTGCTACCGAGGTGTCCCTGTGCAAGGCACCGTACATATGGCAGCCCACTGCTCCTAACACTAGGATGGGTCAAATGCAGAATGTACATTTCCCCTCTGTGGGAGGGTTGAGGGTCTGTTAAGGGTTCCTTCTTCTCTTCTTACAATAAGTAAAAAACGTAAAGGAAGGTTGAGTTCATGTGGATATATCTTACAAAACGCCTACTGTCTTGTCCATAATCAGGTGATACATTTACAACATAGCTATGGGAACAGGCCGAGCCAAGTCTCCATGTATTCTGTTTTTTGAAACTGGAGTTAGTCTCCTGTGATTAGAGTTGTTTTGAATCGTTTGATTGTTTTCGTCCTGCAGCCACGAAGGGCCCCGGGGACCGCTGTGCTCCGGAGCAGTTTGAGTGTCTGAGCGACCGGACCTGCATCCCGGCCAGCTATCAGTGCGACGACGAGCCGGACTGCCCCGACCGGTCGGACGAATACGGCTGCAGTAAGTCTCAATCTGTCTTCTGTCTCTCTGAGCTGCACCAACAGGCTGTAAAGACTGATAACGATGCTCTTGAGATCAACACCAAGAAAACGGAGGAAATGTTTTTTCGCTCAGTGATTGTGCTGTTATGTTAAATGACTTGATCGTATCGTGTCGTCTGGTCCCTCTGAGATCTCTGTGACTCATTGTCTCTGAACTTCTCTTCACACTCGTCTCCTCTGAGACACTGAGCTGTTTGTGGGACGTCCATTCCTGAGAACTGAGGGTTGATTGTCCGTCCTCAGAGCAGAGTTAGGATATTCCCCTGACATCATGGTCCCCGCCGCCTCGCTGCATTCCTGTCCCGTTCCCATGTCCATTATTCTGTGTTTGAATCGTCTTCCTGGCTCTTTGCAGCCCCTCCCTCTGTGACCAGCCCGCCGGAAGAGTCCATTGAGGTGGCGCGTGGGGGGACGGTGACGTTCACCTGTCAGGCTGTGGGAGTGCCCACCCCCATCATCACCTGGAGACTCAACTGGGGGCACATCCCCCTCAGCGGCAGGTAACCCTCCCTCTGTACCCGCAATACAACTGTAGACACTTCATTTTAATCAATACAACTATTCAGGGATCGTAGAAATCCAGCTGATAAGAATGACGAAGATACGATGATAAAACTGTACACTAACAGTGCAGTAAAAAGAGCAATTAAATAACTACAAGAAACATAGACGGTCACATAATTAATATAAAAAACGTAGTGGCAGATATGTAATTGCACGTTATTATAGAACATTATTAATAACTAGAGAATGCAATTCCTGAAGTAATTGCTAGTGGGAATGCTTTATGCTGAAAAGTAATGTGTAAGAAGAAAGTGAAGAATTTAGATTGAAATGATACATGAACACTGGGGGCTTGGATGTGTGATGAGAGAAGAAAAGAAAGTAAAAAGGCTTGGAAAAGCAGCAGAATATAAATCTCAAAACTGTCCCGTAGATGTCTTCACGGCTGGACTGTTAGCACACATGTGAAGTTTGAGCACTTTTTGAACATTTTCATAGGAGTTATAGCGACATCGTCTTTTAATGGCGAGGGATGCGTTTCCATGGAAACGGCATGAGATCTCAGATTTGGCGTAGAGCTGTTGAGGCATGGACCGGTGATCTACAAGTGAAGATTGGGGGGCGATCGGACCGTGTCCATTGGACTTACAGCGACATCGTGCTTCATGGCGAGGGGTCTGTCGCCATGGCAACGGCATTTGAAGAAATCTCAAAACTGTCCCGTAGATGTCTTCACGGCTGGACTGTTAGCACACATGTGAAGTTTGAGCACTTTTTGAACATTTTCATAGGAGTTATAGCGACATCGTTTTTTATGGCGAGGGATGCGTTTCCATGGAAACGGCAGAGAGAGAGAGAGAGAGAGAGAGAGAGAGAGAGAGAGAGAGAGAGAGAGAGAGAGAGAGAGAGAGATAGAGAGCGAGAGAGAGAGAGAGAGAGAGAGATAGATCTATAGATAGAGATCCGATCTCGCTATCTCTCTCTCTCTCTCTCTCTCTACTCGCTCCGTCTCATAGCTAGCGCTCTCTATCTCTCTCTCTCTCTCTCTTCGCTGCACATTTTTAGAACTGACGCTGTCCTTGGAGTGATGACATCATCGTGTTCCATTACCATCTAGGTGTTTATAGTTGAGCTAACGAGCTCTGTAGCGATCAAAGGTTTTTGCATGTTCTGAATGAGAGATGAACCTCTTACATGCTGAACGTTTTGTGGAAGAACCATAACAGATATCTGTGAATTTCAAAACGTTGAAGCATAGTCAAGGAGTTGAGTAGCTGAAGTGTAATTTTGTGTACTTTTGGGTTAAGAATGTGGCCTTTTTGGCAGTTTAACTAAAGGTGTGCGGCTGCTGCTGTGAGGAAATATCTGCCTGAAATTACAATGGGTTTTAATGGAGACATGTTGAACGTTTTTGTCACTTCATGCCCTCAAGAGGCATTTTGTTGAATTATTTTTGCTTCATTATTTGTCATTGTTCAAGCTACAAGATGTTTTCCTACGTTTGTCAGGAAAAATTATGTCTCAGGAATGTAGGGTTTGGGAATTATGGCAGTTTTAAAAAAAGATATGAAGGGAAATTTCAAGATTTCCTACCCTCTAGCTGTGACATCACGCACTCTAACTTAACGAGCTGCGCAATGTTAAAGTTCAAATGTTAAAAATGTGATGTATTATGGGATGTATCTCTGGAATTATGAAAGTTATGAATGATAAAAGTAATAGCGCCCGATTCCTGACCGAGCTGAACGTTTTGATGTTTGAACGGAGTTTCTGCGATGTTGAATGTGGGAGGAGAAGACGGACAAAATAATTGGATGGAATAATAAACTTTTCGTCCGTAGCATAACATATAGTGGGAATGCTGTATCAGCATTCCCACTATATGTTATATAGCAGAGAGTGTTTTGTATTGATGGTAATGGTATTTATATTGCACATATATATATATTCTCAACGCATTACCTAAAGAGCACTGTCCTGTACAGAAAGCCTTTCTTAAAATACAAATCACTAATAAAGGCTGATCTAATATGCAGCAGAACATGATGATTATTTTCTACATATAAACTGATGATAACAAGCACTTAGTAACGAACATTTGTCGTTCATATTTTTCAAGTATTTATTTCACATAGGAGTACACAAAATGTGCCTCAGCATGTTGTTCTTTCTTAAACACTAGTTTTAATTACCTGAAAATACATTTGATTTAGCTGAAGCTTTATCCAAAGCGAAAAACAGTGCAATAAACCCTAACGAAACACCCTCTCCACACACTCCTGATTTAGCCCTGTGTTTCTCTAATGATTTATCTGGTCGTGTGTCTTTAATTACTGAGAGATATTTATGTTAATTCTGGGCGTCGGCTGCTGTGTGTGTGGTTAGAAACTGAGTGCTGATTTTATGGAGTTTTGTGTAACTCTACATCTGGAGATTATTATAGAGAGCTGAAGTCAGGACTCGTACTACCTGGGGACCCATAATGATTTAGAGTGAAGTCGAATGTGATCTAACCTCCTGCAAATCTGCCATTCCTGTCATAAGTGTAGGGCTAAATAAATCTTTAAAAGCTAATCAGTATTTCTATAACAGAGATGATGTGTTTCTGTGTTCCTAAGATCTCAATCAAAACTCTGTTTATTAAGTTTCATAACCAAGACGTGCAAACACATGACAATATGCTTTAAATTAAGCAGTGGAAAGCAAAGTATAAGCATATAGAAATGAGACAATAGTTTGCACTGAACCCCTCTTCATCCACTGTGTTCCCAGGATCTCGATGACCAATGAGAACGGGCACGGCACGCTGACGATCCGCGACGTGAAGGAGGCGGATCAGGGCGCCTACACCTGCGAGGCCATCAACGCCAAAGGACTCGTGTTCGGGATCCCCGACGGCGTGCTGACGCTCATCTCCTCTCCTAACCCAGGTACTTCCTCTCCTAACTTCCTCTCCTAACCCCCTTCCTACCCCTTTCTAACCCTTGTTCTAACCCTCTTTCTAACCCCCTTTCTAACCCCCTTTCTAACCCTCTTTCTAACCCTCTTTCTAACCCCCTTTCTAACCCTCTTTCTAACCCCCTTTCTAACCCTCTTTCTAACCCTGTTTCTAACCCCTTTCTAACCCCCTTCCTAACCCCCTTTCTAACCCCCTTTCTAACCCTCTTTCTAACCCCCTTCCTAACCCCCTTTCTAACCCTCTTTCTAACCCTCTTTCTAACCCTGTTTCTAACCCCCTTTCTAACCCCCTTTCTAACCCCCTTTCTAACCCTCTTTCTAACCCCCTTCCTAACCCCCTTTCTAACCCCCCTTCCTAACCCCCTTTCTAACCCTCTTTCTAACCCTTTCTAACCCCTTCTAACCCCCTTCTAACCTCTAACCCTCCTTTCTAACCCCCTTTCTAACCCTCTTTCTAACCCCCTTTCTAACCCCCTTTCTACCCCCTTTCTAACCCTCTTTCTAACCCCCTTTCTAACCCTCTTTCTAACCCCCTTTCTAACCCTCTTTCTAACCCTGTTTCTAACCCCCTTTCTAACCCCCTTTCTAACCCTCTTTCTAACCCCCCTTCCTAACCCCCTTCCTAACCCCCTTTCTAACCCTCTTTCTAACCCTCTTTCTAACCCCCTTTCTACCCCCTTTCTAACCCTCTTTCTAACCCCCTTTCTAACCCCCTTTCTAACCCCCTTTCTAACCCTCTTTCTAACCCCCTTCCTAACCCCCTTTCTAACCCCCTTCCTAACCCCCTTTCTAACCCTCTTTCTAACCCCCTTTCTAACCCCCCTTTCTAACCCCCTTTCTAACCCTGTTTCTAACCCTCTTTCTAACCCTCTTTCTAAACCCCTTTCTAACCCCCTTTCTAACCCTCTTTCTAACCCTCTTTCTAACCCCCTTTCTAACCCTCTTTCTAACCCCCTTTCTAACCCTCTTTCTAACCCTGTTTCTAACTCCCTTTCTAACCCCCTTTCTAACCCTCTTTCTAACCCCCTTTCTAACCCCTTTCTAACCCTCTTTCTAACCCTCTTTCTAACCCCTTTCTAACCCCCTTTCTACCCTCTTTCTCTACCCTCTTCTACCCCCTTTCTAACCCTCTTTCTAACCCTCTTTCTAACCCCCTTTCTAACCCCTTTCTAACCCTCTTTCTAACCCCCTTTCTAACCCCCTTCCTAACCCCCTTTCTAACCCCTTTCTAACCCTCTTTCTACCCTCTTTCTAACCCCCCTTTCTAACCCTCTTTCTAACCCCCTTTCTAACCCTCTTTCTAACCCCCTTTCTAACCCCCTTTCTAACCCCTTTCTAACCCTCTTCCTAACCCTCTTTCTAACCCTCTTTCTAAACCCCTTTCTAACCCCCTTTCTAACCCTCTTTCTAACCCCCTTTCTAACCCCCTTTCTAACCCCTTTCTAACCCTCTTCCTAACCCTCTTTCTAACCCTCTTTCTAACCCCCTTTCTAACCCCCTTTCTAACCCCCTTTCTAAACCCCTTTCTAACCCTCCTTCCTAACCCTCTTTCTAAACCCTCTTTCTTTCTAACCCTCTTGTCTAAACCCCCGTTTTTTTTCCTAACCCCCTTTCTACAACCCTTTTCTAACCCTCTTTATAACCCACGTTCTAACCCCCTTTCTACCCCCTTTCGAACCCTGTTTTCTAACCCCCTTTCTAACCCCCTTTCTAACCCCCTTTCTAACCCTCTTGTCTAACCCCCTTCTAACCCCCTTTCGAACCCCCTTGCATACCCTTGTGTTCCTCTGTATGGCTCTGCAGGGAACTGTCCCCTCGGGTCACTTCACAGCGTTCAGGGTCGCGGTGTTTGCCTGTTTCTGTGCCGGACTCCTCCAAGGAACTGCAAAGGCACCAGACGCTACCGGAAGGCCAGATCATGCCTGCGCTTCACTGAGGAGGAGGACTTCAAAGGTGCCGTGGATCAAACCTCAGACACTCGAGACGTTACAAGATATAACAGAATAGAAACAGAGACGCAGGATAGGAGACAGAACACGTGTCCGCCAAGAGCAGATGCTTCTATCTCTTCTTTTTAGTTTACACAGCACTATACCTTTGGACCGTTTACACATGTTACAAGATCCTATGCTAAATAAGACCCTATGCTAAATAAGACCCTATGCTAAATAAGACCCTATAATAAATAAGACCCTATGCTAAATAAGACCCTATGCTAAATAAGACCCTATAATAAATAAGACCCTATAATAAATAAGACCCTATGCTAAATAAGACCCTATGCTAAATAAGACCCTATGCTAAATAAGACCCTATAATAAATAAGACCCTATGCTAAATAAGACCCTATAATAAATAAGACCCTATGCTAAATAAGACCCTATAATAAATAAGACCCTATGCTAAATAAGACCCTATAATAAATAAGACCCTATGCTAAATAAGACCCTATGCTAAATAGACCCTATGCTAAATAACAGACATGTGCACATTCATGGTACAAAGGTCTCTTTAAATAAACTCAAGGATGAAACTCAGGAGCATGGCTTGCAACACATGATCAGATCCAATCCAACTTTATTTATGTCTGATACGTTATCTCCAAAAGCACGTATGAGACGTATATCTATAATATAGATTATTTCAACAAAGGTGTTCATTTAACTGATTTGAATATGACTACAATAATATACTTCCAAGTGTTCTCTGTGTTGACTGACTGATGCTGACGGTGTGGTTCTTCCTGCAGGAGTGAACGTCTCGTACCCCTCCCGCCCCGGCACCCCCCCCCTGTCCTCCACCCAGCTGCTGGTGAACCCCGAGCTGCAGGAGTTCCAGCTGGTAGACCTATCCCGACGCTTCCTCAACCTCGACTCCTTCTGGACGCTGCCCCGCCACTTCCTGGGGAGCAAGGTGAGGACCAGGTTTAAAGACCTACAGAACATACATAGCCGCTTTCACACCAAGTACTTTGCCATACTTAGTACCCAGTACTTAGTGCCCAGTACTTAGTGCCCAGTACTTAGTGCCCAGTACTTAGTACCCAGTACTTAGTGCCCAACACTTAGTACCCAGTACTTAGTGTCCAGCACTTAGTGCCCAGCACTTAGTACCCAGCACTTAGTGCCCAGTACTTAGTGCCCAGTACTTAGTGCCCAGTACTTAGTACCCAGTACTTAGTGCCCAGCACTTAGTGCCCAGCACTTAGTACCCAGTACTTAGTGTCCAGCACTTAGTGCCCAGCACTTAGTACCCAGCACTTAGTGCCCAGCACTTAGTACCCAGCACTTAGTGCCCAGCACTTAGTGCCCAGCACTTAGTGCCCAGCATTTAGTACCAGCACTTAGTACCCAGCACTTAGTGCCCAGCACTTAGTACCAGCACTTAGTACCCCCATGGAACTAAGTACAGATCGCGTTCACACCGGAATAAGTTCCCTGAGGGAAGATTACGCAAATGAAGCCGCTGACGTCACTTCTTCTTCTTCTGCTTTGGGTTTACTGGCAGGCCACAAACCACTTCACGGCGTATACTGCCACCCGGAGTCCCCGGCCGGAAGTCCCCGGAGTTGGGGAAGGCTTCAGTTGAAGCTGCTGGGACTCCCAGCAGCTTCTACTGAAGCCTTCAGAGGAAATCGCTAGAACGCCGACACCTCCTCATCTCCACCGCTCCCATGTTTTCTTTTGTGTTGCCATAAGTTAGTCTCTCTGCGTTTGTGCGCTGGGCTAATGCTAATGCTAATAATGCTAATGCCAGCAAATACAATGGCGGCTTCAAAACACTTTTCAGAGTTTTACGGGGCGTGGTTTGTAATTCGCCCAGCCAATCAGAAATTGGTACTTTTTCTCCCCAGGAAAGTACCACCTCTCTAGCAGGGACTAAAAAGGGGGGGAAAGTTTTCATGAACTAAGTTCTCTTTTTGGTTTGAACGCAAAATTCCAGGCACTATCTACTTTTCTAACTAAACGGGAAAAGTACTCCGGTGTGAAAGCGCCTCATGAGATTATTAAACACCTGGACGTTTTATAGAGCATCCATACACATTCATCTCTTTGTATCTTCCTAATTATGTATCTAATATATAATTCCATGTACTTGTATAGAGACTCTTCTTGCACTATTTCTGTTTTATTAGTTTTATGTCCTATATATATTCATGTTGCTCTGTTGGAGGAGGACTTCAGTTTTTCATTGACACATCCACACTGCAGCTGCTGAGCTCATGGTGAGAGAGACTTGAAACTTGAATTAGGGTTTGTCATCGACTTTATTCATTGCTTTGGCCTTTCCCAACCCAATCTCCAGGGGTCGTCCCTAGGTCATGCAGACGTTGTACACTTTCAAACCACCGCTGGATTAACTAATAGTGCATAAACATGATCACCCAGCTGCAGAGATCGTTTGATGATATAACCTGAAATCATTCATAAGGAGGCATGCTGTCCAAAGAGAGTCAATACGTGGTGGTGTCAGGTGGGGTCATGTCTGTCACTATATACACAAGCTCCTGTCTCCAGTCTGCTCCTTGAGATATCCAGAAGTTATACATATATACAATATATAAACTTAACAACAATGCAACAATACTTCTTGGCAATACATCGTATATCGTTGGAAAGCCTGTTTTCTACATTTGTGAGGAACAAAAAATACATTGTTACAACAAAGAAACACAAATGTCCTTACTTTTGGTGTTAAGTTTATATATACAAGCACCGTGTCTGAACTAAGGCTGAGAATATCTAAACTAAGGCCTGAGCAGGAGCTGCTGCTTTGTTTATAAGCCCAATATACAGGGACAAATACAGGTCATATTCATACTGGTTACATTACATTCCAGAGTATATCCAATGTTTGTTGAGCGACAGGTAGTACACGCCTGTCCCAGATACAGTCTGTTGGGATGAAGCTTCTGAAAGCCTCTCGAGCGATAAACCAGTTCCCAGCTAGTGTAGATTCATCAATGACAATCTGAGGTCACAGGCTCCTCCAACAGAGCAACACAATCAAACAGATGCAGTGCAAGTAAATACAAATAAAATAGAATAGAAATAGTGCAATAAGAGTGTATATACAAGTAAATGGAATATGATATATTAGATAAATCATTTCTAAGTAGCAGCCAGATGAATGTTAAGGATGTTGTTTCAAGTTCAGGTGTTTAACAGTCTTATTGCCTGTGGGATGAAACTGTCTCTGAGTCTGGTGGTTTTAGTCCGGATGCTGCGGTACCAGAACAGTTTGTGGGTGATGGGGGTCTTTTGTAAGCCTGAGGGCTTTTCAATGACACTGATGCCCCTTTCACACCAACGCGGTTCCAGGGCCGGTACGGAGCTGGAGCTTGAAAAGCACCTGTTCTTTCCTGTTCTCACCGCAGCGGAGAGCCTCTAAGCTCCGGAATCCGGTTCGTTTCAAGCACCAAAAAGTTGTCGGTCTAGAAAGCAAGCACCGCATACGTCACGCTTACGTCGGAGGGGGGGGCAGGGGCATCAGTTTGAATGTTATACCTGAAGTAATTAATGCTGCAAAGCCGGGTATTTTGAGCTTGGCGCATGCAGAGGCTAACAACAGCTAGCTCTAACGCCATCGAATAGGACGTATATGTACCTTCTTTCTCCTACGGAATCGTTGTTGAAGTTGATGATGATGATTGTAAAGCACTTTTGAATGTAGCATGTAACGGCTGTAAAGTTGGTAGTAAAGTTCTTCCATTTCGTTTCGACAGAGCAAAGCGAGTAGCGCTTCAATACAATCGGTCAATTGTTGTTGTCGATGTGAGGGGTTTCCGCGCGGTTTGGCTTTATGAAGCAGGCACGCAAACGGTTACGTCATGACGCAAAGGATGACGCAGCACCAGTTCAGGCTCTGAGCGGTGTGAACAGAGCGGGAGCTGAACCGAAGAACCGGTTCCGAACCAGAAAAGCTCACGGAGCTAGAACGGGAAAAGCCTTGGTGTGAAAGGGCATAAGATACTGACAATCAGAACTTTGACTTTTTCTAAGAAAAAAAACTGAAAAATCTGACTTTTGTTGTAAAAACTGAACATTCTTACTTTTTGGTAAAAAACAGAAAATTCGTACTTTTTGGTAAAAACAGAACATTCTGACTTTTGTTGTAAAAACTGGACATTCTTACTTTTTGGTAAAAAAACAGAACATTCTAAATGTTTTTCTCAAAACTGACAATTCTGACATTTTTTGTGAAACATTCTGACTCCAGATTGACTCGTACGGCGGCACTCTGAAGTTTAAGATCCGCTACACTCTGGCCCGCGGCCTCTCAGAGCCGGTGGAGAAGCCTGATGTGATCCTGGTGGGGAACGGACGCCGGCTGGTCTACAAACGAGGAAAACCCACCCCCTCCCGGGTGGTGAACCAGAGGGAGATCAGCTTCATTGAGGTACCAGAAACGTTATCTTAAAGGTCACCTATTGTGCAAAATCCACTTCCTCATGTCTCTTGGAAACAGGGCTAAAACAGAGGGGATTATGGGATGCTGCAATGATCTGTTTGGTGTTTCAGCCAATCAGAGACAGGTTCATATATCTGAGACCTGTAATATATTGATGAAGAACAGTATAATAGGGGACCTTTAAATGTCTCCTATTAATTAGACTATTTCTAGGCATATATTATATAATATAATAGGGGACCTTTAATATCAAATAAACTTGAACAAGTCCTTTTGTAACGATGTATATGTGTCCCGGTGTGTGATTGATAACGAGCTGTGTGTCCCGTTTGCAGGATAAGTGGCAGCACTCTAACGGGCGGCCGGTGACTCGGGACGACCTCCTGATGACCCTCGCTGACCTCGACAGCATCAGCATCAGAACCATCTACGATAGCCACATGGTCAGCGTGGCGCTCAGCGACATCATCATGGAGACCACCACCGTGGAGTTCAGCACCATGGGGCACGCGTACGACGTCGAGGAGTGCAGGTAACAGATATACATACATATATACATGTGTAGATAATAAAGGGTGTAAATCTGGTTTGAGAAGTGGGGGGGGGGTCACCAAAGAGGGGGTCTGGGGGTCCTCCACCTGAGAAATGTTCTCGATTTGAATCCAAAATCCCATTTCCTGCATTTCCACAAACATTCTGAATTGTTCGGGGGCCACTGGAGAGAAGCATTGCATTTTAAAATGTTCACAATTATTGTTGGGTTTCAAATCAAAATAATGTGAGATTCTTTTTATCATACAACTATAGACTCCAAATAATACACACTATGAAATATAAAGAATACATTTGAACTCCCTTTAATAGACCAATCTACTACCAAAACAGAAACATATGGACATAAAGATAGAAGAAGTTTGAAGGAAACTAAAGTTGTCAAATACATTTGTATTTGACAACTTGAGTTTCCTTCAATGACCCGTTGCTCAAGTCCTCTCTCTCTCGCTCTGTTCTCAGTGTCTCTGATTCTCCTCTCAGCTGTTTTTAATCACAGCACGAGGACGCTCTGTAATCTGTTAGCGGTTTGGAAACACTTTTCCTGAAGAGTTTTATTTCTGGTCCCCAGATGTCCTCCTGTTAGTAACACTGTCCATAAAACAGAGTTATCAATTATCCTTCTGTCCCTACGTGTCCCCCAAGCACAAGTTGTGTAGTATAATTCATATTAAAACGGTGTATTATTATATATTTTATAACAAGTGTCCCCCTGGTTATTCTGGTCTGTCCTGTGAGTTGTGTTAGTTATAGGATTGTTTGAAAAAAACGAATTTTTTTGAAAAAAAGTTATTCTTTTTTTATTTGAAAAAAGTCAAGTAAAAATAAAGTGAATTTAGATTCTGAGAAAAAGTGAAAATGTTGAGAAAAAGCGAAAACTTAGAAAAAAACGTCAATTTAGACACAAAGTCAAATTCAAGAAAAAAAGCAAATTCCCCCAAAAAAATTCTATTTCTGAGAAAAATTCCACCAACAAAATGTCAAATTCTGGGAAAAAGTGTCCTGGTTATTCTGGTCTGTCCTGTGAGTCGTGTTAGTACATTTTTTTTTTAAAGTGATTTAAAAACAACAAGAAAAGTAATATTCAAAAGAAAAAGTGAATTTAGAAATGAAAAAATCAAATTCTAAGAAAAAGTGAAAACTTTGAAAAAAACGTCAATTTATGAGAAAAAGTCAACAAAAAAAAAGAAGCAAATAAAAAATAAATAAGTCTAATTCTGAAAATAAGTTGAATTCTGGTGAATCAGGTGCCCCCCCGTTTATTCTGGTGAGTTATGTTAGTAATAGTGGAAAAGTGAAAAAAATAATAAAGTAAAAAAAAAAGTAGGGTTAGAAAAAAAAATAGAAAATCTTGAGGAAAAACGTTGAATTCTGAGAAAAAGTATAGTTAAAAAAAAAGTTGAATTCTGAGAAAAATGTCAGAATACTGCGAAAAAAGGCAAATTCCACCAACAAAATTGGTGAAAAAAAGTGAAATTAAATAATCAGGTGTCAGGTCCCCCCCAGTATCAATACGTCCTCAGATGTCCCCCCGGTTACTCCGGTCTCTCCTGTGAGTCGTGTTAGTAATAGTATTGTATATTAACAGTATTAATACGTCCTCAGATGTCCCCCCGGTTACTCTGGTCTCTCCTGTGAGTCCTGTTAGTAATAGTATTTTATATTAACAGTATTAATACGTCCTCAGATGTCCCCCTGGTTACTCCGGTCTCTCCTGTGAGTCCTGTTAGTAATAGTATTGTATATTAACAGTATTAATACGTCCTCAGATGTCCCCCTGGTTACTCCGGTCTCTCCTGTGAGTCCTGTTAGTAATAGTATTGTATATTAACAGTATTAATACGTCCTCAGATGTCCCCCCGGTTACTCCGGTCTCTCCTGTGAGTCCTGCTCCTCTGGGTTCGAGCGGGTTCCTGGAGGTCAGTATTTGGGAACGTGTGCCGGCTGTAACTGCAACGGACACGCCAGCGCCTGCGACCCGATCAGCGGAAACTGCCTGGTGAGACAAAGCTCTGTGGAAACATGATTTTAGAATTGTTATTTCTACTTTTTAATAATGTGTGTATTATTGTTTTGTTATAAAGTAACATTTTATCTTATGTTATTATTATAATGACTGTACTGAATACTTTGTTAGAGTCATAAAGTTGTTATTTGTTATAAAGCAGGTCAGAGTATTGTTCCCTGATGTGTATGTGTGTGTTCGTGTGTGTGTGTGTGTGTGTGTGTGTGTGTGTGTGTGTGTGTGTGTGTGTGTGTGTGTGTGTGTGTGTGTGTGTGTGTGTGTGTGTGTGTGTGTGTGTGTGTGTGTGTGTGTGTGTGTGTGTGTGTGTGTGTGTGTGTGTGTGTGTGTGTGTGTGTGTTCGTGTGTGTGTGTGTAGAGCTGCCTGCACAACACCGAGGGTCCTCAGTGTGATAAATGTCGCTCCGGATACTTCGGAGACCCGAGTCGAGGCCGACCCGACGACTGCAAGCCGTGCCCCTGCCCGTACTACGAGACCTCCCGCCGGTATTATATTATATTATATTGTATTATATTATATTATATTATATTGTATTATATTATGTTATATTATAGATACTACGAGTACCTCACACCTCTTGTTTTTAAATATCTGTGTATTGAATGTTCCTCTGCTCTCTGTAGATTCTCTGACAGCTGCTTCCTGGACGTGGACAAGCAGCCGACGTGTGACGCCTGCAGGCCCGGATACACTGGGAGACGCTGCGAGAAGTGAGGACAAAAATCTAATTCTGAGAAAAAGTCAATTATCATTTATCAATTATTATTATTATAAAAATATCGAATTTTCCAAAAAAAATTCAAAAAGTCAAAAAAAAATTCAAAGGATTTTATTTTATTTTTAATTCAATAAAAAATTCAAATCCTGAGAAAAAGTCAATTTATGAGAAAAAGTCAATTTATGAGAAAAAGTCAATTTATGAGAAAAAGTCAATTTATGAGGAAAAAGTCAAATAAAAAACAATATAAAAAAATATATATTTTTTTTTAATTCTGAAAAAGACACAAGTTATAAGATAAAGGGAAATTATGAGAAAAAAGTCAAATTCTGAGAAACCGGGGAGATGCTGATAAATATGTAAATGTTACCGTTTTGTTTCAGGTGTGCTGCTGGTTTCCAGGGTAACCCCCTCCTGCCCAATGGGAAGTGTGTTCCTGTCCGTGAGTCCATTCAACTCATTACCAACATTACAGCGTAGTGGTTATTATGGTCTGTACTCTCTGGTGGTGCAGTAGGCTGTAGTCCTCAGTGAAG
This sequence comes from Trematomus bernacchii, assembly GCF_902827165.1. Taxonomy (NCBI): domain Eukaryota; kingdom Metazoa; phylum Chordata; class Actinopteri; order Perciformes; family Nototheniidae; genus Trematomus; species Trematomus bernacchii. Next base: position 94,159 of record NW_022987711.1, read on the forward strand.
ACATTATTATGGTCTGTAGTATGAGGTCATAGCTCAGGTATGCACACCTGGATCAGTCTCCTCTCCTCATGTCCTTGTCTCCTCTCCTCTCTCCTGCAGAAGGCTCTAAGTGTGACAGCAGAGGAAGCATCAGCTCCAGCAGCTCACCCTGCAGCTGCAAGGTAAACACGGCAGGACAACTGCATTAAAAACAAAGACAGAACAACTTTATCTGGGATTTCTTGTTTGTAAAAGGGGGGGGGGGGTTGTCTTTGGGTTGAGTGTGAGGGTCATTTAAAACACATCTAATCACATCCTGACAGGATTATATTATATTATATAATATTCCTCTAACCATTCACGGGGCTGTGTGTTCAGAACAACGTTGCAGGCGCCCTGTGCGACGAGTGTAAGGCGGGTTTCTTCCACCTGTCAGACCGCGCTGAGGGCTGCCTGCGCTGCTTCTGTATGGGCGTGACCAAGAGCTGCTCCAGCTCCACCTGGAGCCGCGACCAGGTGAGGGGGGGGGGGGCTGTTTACCTGTGTGGTACCTGTGTGTGTACCTGTGTGTGTACCTGTGTGTGTACCTGTGTGTGTACCTGTGTGTGTCCCTGTGTGTGTACCTGTGTGTGTACCTGTGTGTGTCCCTGTGTGTGTACCTGTGTGTGTGTACCTGTGTGTGTACCTGTGTGTGTACCTGTGTGGTACCTGTAGATTCACCTGTGTACCTGTGTGTCTCCCTATGTTTTATCTGTGTGTTTACCTGTGTGTGTACCTGTGTGTGTACCTGTGTGTCTCCCTGTGTGTGTACCTGTGTGTGTACCTGTGTGTGTACCTGTGTGTTTACCTGTGTGTGTACCTGTGTGTTTACCTGTGTGTGTACCTGTGTGTGTGTACCTGTGTGTGTACCTGTGTGTGTACCTGTGTGTGTACATGTGTGTGTGTGTCTGTGTGTGTACCTGTGTGTGTACCTGTGTGTGTGTGTGTACCTGTGTGTGTACCTGTGTGTGTGTACCTGTGTGTGTACCTGTGTGTGTCCTGTGTGTGTCCCTGTGTGTGTACCTGTGTGTGTACCTGTGTGTGTACCTGTGTGTGTCCCTGTGTGTGTCCCTGTGTGTGTACCTGTGTGTGTACCTGTGTGTGTACCTGTGTGTGTACCTGTGTGTGTACCTGTGTGTACCTGTGTGTGTACCTGTGTGTTTACCTGTGTGTGTACCTGTGTGTGTACCTGTGTGTGTACCTGTGTGTTTACCTGTGTGTGTACCTGTGTGTGTACCTGTGTGTGTACCTGTGTGTGTACCTGTGTGTGTACCTGTGTGTGTACCTGTGTGTTTACCTGTGTGTGTACCTGTGTGTGTACCTGTGTGTGTACCTGTGTGTTTACCTGTGTGTGTACCTGTGTGTGTACCTGTGTGTGTGTACCTGTGTGTGTCCCTGTGTGTGTCCCTGTGTGTGTACCTGTGTGTGTGTACCTGTGTGTGTACCTGTGTGTGTACCTGTGTGGTACCTGTAGATTCACCTGTGTACCTGTGTGTGTACCTGTGTGTCTCCCTATGTTTTATCTGTGTGTTTACCTATGTGTGTACCTGTGTGTGTACCTGTGTGTGTACCTGTGTGTGTACCTGTGTGTGTACCTGTGTGTGTACCTGTGTGTTTACCTGTGTGTGTACCTGTGTGTGTACCTGTGTGTGTTTACCTGTGTGTGTACCTGTGTGTTTACCTGTGTGTGTACCTGTGTGTGTACCTGTGTGTGTACCTGTGTGTCTCCCTATGTTTTATCTGTGTGTGTACCTGTGTGTGTACCTGTGTGTGTACCTGTGTGTGTACTTGTGTGTTTACCTGTGTGTGTACCTGTTTACCTGTGTGTGTACCTGTGTGTGTACCTGTGTGTTTACCTGTTTACCTGTGTGTGTACCTGTGTGTGTACCTGTGTGTGTACTTGTGTGTTTACCTGTGTGTGTACCTGTTTACCTGTGTGTGTACCTGTGTGTGTACCTGTGTGTTTACCTGTGTGTGTACCTGTGTGTGTACCTGTGTGTGTACCTGTGTGTGTACCTGTGTGTGTACCTGTGTGTGTACCTGTGTGTTTACCTGTGTGTGTGTACCTGTGTGTGTGTACCTGTGTGTTTACCTGTGTGTTCCCCTGTATGTTTCTCTGTGTGTGTGTACCTGTGTGTGTACCTGTGTACCTGTGTGTGTACCTGTGTGTGGTGTACCTGTGTGTGTACCTGTGTACCTGTGTGTGTACATGTGTGTGTACCTGTGTGTGGTGTACCTGTGTGTGTACCTGTGTGTGGTGTACCTGTGTGTGTACCTGTGTGTGTACCTGTGTGTTGACCTGTGTACCTGTGCTCCCTGTCTCAGGTGCGGGGGTCCGGGCAGCAGTTCTCCCTCTCTAACAGCAGGAACTCTGACACCATCACAGAGGGGATCTCTCAGAGAGGATCGGAGGTCTCGTACCGAGCCTTCAGCAGCCTCCCCAACGACGTGTACTACTGGCTGCTGCCCCCCAGCTTCAGGGGGGACAAGGTGAGGGGGGGGAGTTCACCTGAGGAGACTCACTTCATGCTGCCTTTGTTCTTGTGTGGTACAGGTTAGAGGAGCCAACATGTTTAATATTTGATTATTGAATCGGTTAATTATGCGCAAAATATGTAATATTGGTTTTGGAGTGGAATAGGTTTGTTAACGAATGTCAATTAAGCGGTTAAAAGAAACAGCTGATTGTCATGTTATGATTTGAAATGAATTTGAGTATGTGGAGTGCATTTTCCCGTCTACTACCGCTCTTGTTGGAAACTGTTGATCATATAAAGTAACAAGGTTCAGTTTGGACTCGCTTTGGTCTTCATTCCAAGCTCCTGTTACACAACACCTTTAAAGCAAACTCACAGTCTCCCCCCCTCTGTCTCCCCCCCCTCTGTCTCCCCCCTCTGTCTCCCCCCTCTGTCTCCCCCCCTCTGTCTCCCCCCTCTGTCTCCCCCCTCTGTCTCCCCCCTCTGTCTCCCCCCTCTGTCTCCCCCCTCTGTCTCCCCCCCTCTGTCTCATCCCCTCTGTCTCCCCCCTCTGTCTCCCCCCTCTTCTCCCCCCCTCTGTCTCATCCCCTCTGTCTCCCCCCTCTGTCTCCCCCCTCTGTCCCCCCCTCTGTCTCCCCCCTCTGTCTCCCCCCCTCTGTCTCCCCCCTCTGTCTCCCCCCTCTGTCTCCTCCCCTCTGTCTCCCCCCTCTGTCTTCTCCCCTCTGTCTCCCCCCCTCTGTCTCCCCCCCTCTGTCTCCCCCCTCTGTCTCCCCCCTCTGTCCTCCCTCCCCCTCTGTCTCCCCCCTCTGTCTCCCCCCTCTGTCTCCCCCCTCTGTCTCCCCCCCTCTGTCTCCCCCCCTCTGTCTCCCCCCTCTGTCTCCCCCCCAGGTGACGGCGTACGGAGGTTCTCTAAGCTACACACTGCGCTTCGAGCCTCTCCAGCGCTCTCTGGCCATCGACGGGCAGCCGGACGTGGTGCTGCAGGGCAGCGGCATCTTCCTGGAGCATTTCTCCAAGACCAGACCCCAACCCAGGACCCCCAGCAGCGTCTCCGTCACCTTCAGAGAGGTGCGCTGCATTTAAGCTTCTTTGAGCATTAGGAAAAGTGCTCTAATAATCCCATGTGTTGTTATTATTATTATTATTCTCTCACCTTCACAATAAACTGTAATGAGAAAGAACACATTGGTGGACTTCAGGTTTAGGAACAAGACAGTTGGTCAGGGAGACTTTATTTAGAGAGTCTAACTTATTCTACCCCCTCCCCATCCTAACCCCTCCCCCTGGCAGTCGTCATGGCGACGCGCTGACGGGCAGCCCTGCACTCGGGAACATCTTCTGATGGCGCTGGCCGACGTCTCCGTCTTCATGATCCGAGCCTCGTACTCCGACCTGATGGCAGAGAGCAGGTAGGAGACCCTTCAATCTGAGCCCCTCCAGAAAGACACAATGCATGTGTACTATGGGTGATTACTAAATGTGTGTGTGTGTGTGTGTGTGTGTGTGTGTGTGTGTGTGTGTGTGTGTGTGTGTGTGTGTGTGTGTGTGTGTGTGTGTGTGTGTGTGTGTGTGTGTGTGTGTGTGTGTGTGTGTGTGTGTGTGTGTGTCAGTATCTCGGACATCAAGATGGACGTGGCGGTCCCTCAGTCCACAGGGAACGAGAGAGCTCTGGAGGTGGAGGAGTGCTCGTGTCCTCAGGGGTACACCGGACCCTCCTGCCAGGTAACAAGCACACCTTAGACTGGAGGGGTACCACTGGCTTAGAAAGACCCACTGGCTTAGAAAGACCCACTGGTTTAGAAAGACCCACTGGTTTAGAAAGACCCACTGGCTTAGAAAGACCCACTGGTTTAGAAAGACCCACTGGTTTAGAAAGACCCACTGGTTTAGAAAGACCCACTGGTTTAGAAAGACCCACTGGTTTAGAAAGACCCACTGGCTTAGAAAGACCCACAATGACCCACTGGTTTAGAAAGACCCACTGGTTTAGAAAGACCCACTGGCTTAGAAAGACCCAGAATGACCCACTGGTTTAGAAAGACCCACTGGCTTAGAAAGACCCAGAATGACCCACTGGTTTAGAAAGACCCACTGGTTTAGAAAGACCCACTGGCTTAGAAAGACCCACTGGCTTAGAAAGACCCACTGGCTTAGAAAGACCCACTGGTTTAGAAAGACCCACTGGCTTAGAAAGACCCACTGGTTTAGAAAGACCCACTGGTTTAGAAAGACCCACTGGTTTAGAAAGACCCACTTGCTTAGAAAGACCCACTGGCTTAGAAAGACCCACTGGCTTAGAAAGACCCACTGGTTTAGAAAGACCCACTGGTTTAGAAAGACCCACTGGTTTAGAAAGACCCACTGGTTTAGAAAGACCCACTTGCTTAGAAAGACCCACTGGTTTAGAAAGACCCACTGGTTTAGAAAGACCCACTGGCTTAGAAAGACCCACTGGCTTAGAAAGACCCACTGGTTTAGAAAGACCCACTGGTTTAGAAAGACCCACTGGTTTAGAAAGACCCACTGGTTTAGAAAGACCCACTGGTTTAGAAAGACCCACTGGGAACAAGTGGAACAAGACAACAAAGACACAAAGGTCATAGACGGAGGAGAAACAACAGAACAATATCTAAAGCAGTGGATCTCAGCCGGTGGGTCCAGATGCGTAAAAAAAGAAAGAGAGATTGACGGAAGTCAAACTTTCAGCTCTTAGTCTGGAAAGACGCAGCAGCTCTTAGTCTGGAAAGACGCAGCAGCTCTTAGTCTGGAAAGACGCAGCAGCTCTTAGTCTGGAAAGACGCAGCAGCTCTTTGTCTGGAAAGACGGAGCAGCTCTTAGTCTGGAAAGACGGAGCAGCTCTTAGTCTGGAAAGACGCAGCAGCTCTTTGTCTGGAAAGACGCAGTAGCTCTTAGTCTGGAAAGACGGAGCAGCTCTTTGTCTGGAAAGACGCAGCAGCTCTTAGTCTGGAAAGACGGAGCAGCTCTTTGTCTGGAAAGACGGAGCAGCTCTTAGTCTGGAAAGACGCAGCAGCTCTTTGTCTGGAAAGACGGAGCAGCTCTTTGTCTGGAAAGACGGAGCAGCTCTTAGTCTGGAAAGACGCAGCAGCTCTTAGTCTGGAAAGACGGAGCAGCTCTTAGTCTGGAAAGACGGAGCAGCTCTTAGTCTGGAAAGACGCAGCAGCTCTTTGTCTGGAAAGACGCAGACTGGAAACAGTTTTTCATCTTCTCAATAAAGCATCTTTGCTGATGCCTCTTGAGTCTTCTGGCCAATCAGAATCAAGATAACGGCATGGTGCTGTTGCAGGAAATCCCCTGTCTCTCTGCTTCCTGTCTGTCTCTCACCTGTCTCTCTGATTCCTGTCTGTCTCTCACCTGTCTCTCTGATTCCTGTCTGTCTCTCACCTGTCTCTCTGCTTCCTGTCTGTCTCTCACCTGTCTCTCTGATTCCTGTCTGTCTCTCACCTGTCTCTCTGCTTCCTGTCTGTCTCTCACCTGTCTCTCTGCTTCCTATCTGTCTCTCACCTGTCTCTCTGCTTCCTGTCTGTCTCTCACCTGTCTCTCTGATTCCTGTCTGTCTCTCACCTGTCTCTCTGATTCCTGTCTGTCTCTCACCTGTCTCTCTGATTCCTGTCTGTCTCTCACCTGTCTCTCTGATTCCTGTCTGTCTCTCACCTGTCTCTCTGCTTCCTGTCTGTCTCTCACATGTCTCTCTGCTTCCTGTCTGTCTCTCACCTGTCTCTCTGCTTCCTATCGGTCTCACCTGTCTCTCACCTGTCTCTCACCTGTCTCTCTGCTTCCTATCTGTCTCACCTGTCTCTCACCTGTCTCTCACCTGTATGTCTCTCACCTGTCTCTCACCTGTCTCTCACCTGTCTCTCACCTGTATGTCTCTCACCTGTCTCTCACCTGTCTCTCACCTGTCTCTCTGCTTCCTATCTGTCTCTCACCTGTCTCTCACCTGTCTCTCACCTGTCTCTCACCTGTCTCTCACCTGTCTCTCACCTGTCTCTCTGCTTCCTATCTGTCTCTCACCTGTCTCTCACCTGTCTCTCACCTGTCTCTCACCTCTCTCTCACCTGTCTCTCTGCTTCCTATCTGTCTCACCTGTCTCTCACCTGTCTCTCACCTGTCTCTCTGCTTCCTATCTGTCTCACCTGTCTCTCACCTGTCTCTCACCTGTCTCTCACCTGTCTCTCACCTGTCTCTCTGCTTCCTGTCTGTCTCACCTGTCTCTCACCTGTCTCTCACCTGTCTCTCTGCTTCCTATCTGTCTCACCTGTCTCTCACCTGTCTCTCACCTGTCTCTCACCTGTCTCTCACCTGTCTCTCACCTGTCTCTCTGCTTCCTGTCTGTCTCACCTGTCTCTCACCTGTCTCTCACCTGTCTCTCTGCTTCCTGTCTGTCTCACCTGTCTCTCACCTGTCTCTCACCTGTCTCTCACCTGTCTCTCTGCTTCCTGTCTGTCTCACCTGTCTCTCACCTGTCTCTCTGCTTCCTATCTGTCTCACCTGTCTCTCACCTGTCTCTCACCTGTCTCTCACCTGTCTCTCTGCTTCCTGTCTGTCTCACCTGTCTCTCACCTGTCTCTCTGCTTCCTATCTGTCTCACCTGTCTCTCACCTGTCTCTCACCTGTCTCTCACCTGTCTCTCACCTGTCTCTCACCTGTCTCTCACCTGTCTCTCTCTGTGTTTGCAGGAGTGTGATGTCGGCTACACTCGCTCCAGCTCCGGTCTCTACCTGGGAACCTGTGACAGGTGTGACTGCAACGGACACGCTAACGGCTGCGACTCGGAGACGGGACGCTGTCTGGTGAGTCTTCATCATCTTCATCTTCCTCTTCCTCTTTTTGTCTTTGTCCTCTGTGACCTCTGTGGAGCTTTGATCAGAGCTCAGGAGGAATGCACTAATGGTTTCCTGGCAGATCTGAACATGTGGAGACACATCAAGTGTTCCATGGAACTCACCTGTGTGTGTGTGTGTGTGTGTGTGTGTGTGTGTGTGTGTGTGTGTGTGTGTGTGTGTGTGTGTGTGTGTGTGTGTGTGTGTGTGTGTGTGTGTGTGTGTGTGTGTGTGTGTGTGTGTGTGTGTGTGTGTGTGTGTGTGTGTGTGTGTGTGTGTGTGTGTGTGTGTAGCAGTGTCTCCATAACACCGCGGGGCCCAGGTGTGAGCACTGTCAGACTGGTTTCTATGGCAACCCGGTGACGGGCGGTGCTCAGGCCTGTCAGCCGTGTCCGTGTCCTGGAACGGCTTCGAGCAACCAGTGAGTTCACTTTCTGTATTTCTAATGTCAGAACGTAGAAACTGTGTTAACGTCAGTAGTGAAGTGGGGAGTGTGTTCACCTGGGTGTTTACCTGTGTGTTCACCTGAGTGTTCACCTGTGTGTTTACCTGTGTGTTTACCTGTGTGTTTACCTGGGTGTTCACCTGTGTGTTCACCTGTGTGTTTACCTGTCTGTTTACCTGTGTGTTTACCTGTTTACCTGTGGGAGAGAACACGGGGATGTAAGCTTTGCACACCATCTACCTGCACTAAAACCTCTAGAACCACAGAAGCAGAACAGGCCTCTTTAATGCCAGCAATGAACTTTCTGCATGTTCCTGTTTCTGCACAGATTCTCTTCCACCTGTCACCTGGAGGCTGACGGTGTGCCCACCTGTGATAACTGCCCCCCCGGGTATAACGGCCGGAGCTGTGAAAGGTAAGAACCCCCCCCCCCCCCCCCCCCCTCCTTGCTTTATCTCTTTCTTTTTGCCGTTCTCTGATGGTCACCTGGACAGTGTTTGGGTTACTGGGCTGGCACCATGGTCAGGTGGGGGCTGGCAGGAGCACCCAGGGGTGTCATCACAGGAGAAGCATGGCTGTGGTCGTGATGGGAGGGGGGCGTCAGTCCAGGAATTGGAGATGTAAAACCCTTCTGAAGTGTGTTCCTGGTGGGGTTTGTTTTCTTGGAGTTATAGACCCTTTGTCTCCAAAGACACGTCACCACTCGACAGTGATCGCCCACTTTTAGCGGTTTAGTGGACCATCAGCGGTGAAGTTAGTCTAAGGTTGGATAGTGGATATGATCCGTGTCATTCTTCTGCTGTCCTTTGCTTCCCTCCTTTAAGCTTTCTCAGAGGTTGCTTTCTGCTTCGTGCTTGGCTGGTAGCGACATGTTTGAAGGTGTTGTTGTGATTTTGGTCTGTGCACAGAACGAGTGTATTTTCTGGGTTTCTACGACATAAATGTAGTCGTGGCATTTATGAGGACTCCTGTCCGGCTGATCAATCTTTGCTGCTCCAAAAGGGCAAAGATGACGAGGTGTTTTTGGGGTGTAAGACGCAACTTATGAAATGATTTGAACGTCTGAAACCTGACTGTGCTGTTTTGACATTAAGAGAAGAGAAGCCGCCTGCAGACAGTTGTGATGACCCCCTCCTGGAGAAGCAGATAGAGGGCCTGCTGCCTGTGGGATGTGGAGCTGAAGCTGTGTTTAACTTCAGCTGGGAGAAACAGATCTTCCCGTACGGCAGTGGAGATGATGATGAGACCGCGGGAACAACCATCCTCCCTTCGCAGACTTTATTTTCTGCTGCAATCCACCACCGCACTACTCGTGAAACTAAATCAACCGGGGTGGGCGATGTCTCCGTCGCTACCCCCAACAGATTATCCCCCAGGATCCCCACTCGCTTCACCCCCAGTCCGGAGATCAGACACTCCAGCTTGCAGCAGCTTCTGAGGATGCACCTGAACACCTTCAACCAGCGTCTGAGCATGCTGGAGAGCAACACGCTGGACATGAAGGACAGCATCCACCGCATGGAGGACCAGCAGCTGCAGCTCAGCTCCAACCTGAAGGAGCTCATCGCCATCCAGTCGGTCGGGGAGAAGAACAAGAAGGTGGGCGAGTTGGAGAAGGGCTACACGGACATGGACACCCGTCTGAGCCGACTGGAGGGGCGTCTGGAGATCTTGATCGACGGCTTCACGGCGCTGGCTCAGGAGATGAACAGGATGAAACGAGCTAGACATGTTTCCCGATCAATACCGGAAAAGAGGGATCCGCCTTTACTGGCTGCCCTCCTTCCTTTGTCGCTGTACCCAACGCATGGAGTTAAACCCACAGAAACACCGTTTACCAGTAGAGCCACGGTGCCGAAAAGCATACCGACCCCAGGACTACCTGCAGACAACCCAAATGCTGCACGCCAGAGAGCGAGGAAACTCAAATCAGTAAGTAAAGCCTCGACAAGGACTACCCTGAGTAAACCTAGGACTACTTCAAAATCTGCATCTAAATCTAAAACTACAGTGAAGCCTAAAACAAAGTTGACTGCACGTAGGAGGTCCGCTGTGACCGCTAAACAAGTCTCAAGCCAAGCAGAACCAAAGCAAGTTGAAGGAGCGATGACTAAATTTCAACTGGAGCCGCCGTCTCACAAAGCAAAGCCCGATCAGGCCAAAAGAAAGGATTCACCCCCCGTCAGACGCAACGGACGCAACAAGGCGTTTAGATCCGATGCACCGGTTCCCAAGAAGCTTCAGGAACGTGGGAAGAGTCCGGAGGGCGAGTCAAAGAGGTCACACAAAGGTGGGGAAAAGACGGAGGACAATTCTTACAAGTTGGTTTCTCAAAATAGCAGGAAAAAAACGGTCTCAACCACGAAACCGACCACCACGAAGAAGAAGTCCAACGCCACGGTGAAAAGGACGACTCCTTCTAAAACCAAGACTACTCCTGGGAAGAAGAAGTCCAACACCACGGTGAAAAGGAAACCAGCTCCTCCTAAAGCCAAAGCTGCCACTGCAAAGAGAGTAACTAAAAAACCTGAGCAGAAGAAAAAGAAGACTAAATCTCACCCTGGGCTTTTGGACCTCCTGCAACTTTTACAGGGAAATTACAAGTCAGGGAAGAAGGGGAGGAGCCAGGACGGGTCTCTCCATGTTGTCCTGGGAAGGCTGGCCATTCCCATCAGGATCATTCCCGATGACTAAGGAATACTCTTCCATTTGTATATATCTCCTTATATTTATGTATCGTACTGCAACCTTGTGTTTTGAACGTAATGAAGGGAAGCATCCTTGATGTTATTGGAAAAGGGGCTTTCAAGATATTTAATGCCACCCTGTTTATTTTGAGGTGTTTTTTATGATGAACTGTTTCCCAGAATCCTGCCGTGAAGAGATCGCCGATTGTCTTGTTCGCATTAGTGCTTGATATGCGTTGTCTGTTGTGTTATGGCCAGACTACCTCAAGGTTTACACGTTTCTTTCTGCATTTTTCTGTACGCAATATGAACTGAATATTTGTGTTAGTCTAGGTTTAAGAAGAACATTCTTTAACCTCTTAAGCACGGCGGTCCCCCCTTGGACCCCTCCCACCTTTTTGTTTTCGAGATAATGTCTCAGGGCTTCTTAACATTTATGAAACTATTAATGTGTAGCACCAGATTAACGGGAAGAATCTCAGCTAACTGAAGATATGAACCATTTTTACCAAAACAAAACACAAGTCTCATAAGAAGGGTCTAAATGACCCCTGAGCGAAAAAATTCCAACGCACTGCGGCACACAATTCAAGATAAAGATACCCTTATTACTTATCGTAGCTGCACATACAATATAGCAGATTAAAGCTGAGACTCCACTGATTATTTAGGTATAGTTTCATCACTGAGCGATCCGAACTTGCGACAGGGGAAGCAAACACAGACATCACAACACGTACCTTTACGGAGCTTTTACGGCAGATCGTCTCACCGTAGCTGTCAATTAGGTCAAAAGACGTGTTCAATGGCATTAAAACGAAAAATAAAATGTCTACAACTGTTGATCCATAGGTTGATAATGTACCTGTGCCTTTGAAAAAATTATTTATAATCCATAATTCCATTTTTTATGTAAAAATCGGAGCGGAAAAGTTAGCTGCTAATGGTAGCCACCAGAGTGTATGCAGCTTCCGGTTTTGGTAACGCGTCACTCTCACTCCTTATTTGTTAACGTTTTGGTGTGTATATAACTTTCCCTCGATTCCATTGGCTCTAGCGGTTATAAAGAGATTCCATTGGCTCTAGCGGTTATAAAGAGATTTCATTCATCAAAATCGAGCAAGGGGGGCCAGAGATAGGTCAAATCCACCCAAATGACCCCAGAAGTGGGGGTTTTTGGCTAAACCTCTCTAAAAAGGTCAAATTTCACTTGTTTTGCATCAATCTTGATACAGGGTACTTATTATATGTTGTACTTTGGATTCCTAAAGCTTTTAGTCTACTAACCCATCATCCAAGGGTAGTTTTCACTATAAGTAAAACATTATTTTTGGACGGACACTATAATTTACAGTTTTTTACTATGTAAAATCTGAATTTTCTTTAAAATAAAAAACATCTATATTGATTCTGACTTTTCTACATCCAACTCACAGGTTTATCATTACTTTGAGAAAAAAGATTATTAATTTAACCCTTTTAGAAGGGAAGATATGGTCATTTGTTCTGGGAATGGCATTTTCGATCCTGAGACCTGAAAAACAGGCTCAGGGCTTAAGAGGTTAAAGGTTATATTTCCAAACCAAAATGAACGATTTAACATCCCGCAACTTGCTGCAATACTAAATCAATGCAACCATTGGAAGATATTTACATTTATGGTCCCCAGAGGATTCATTCATGTCCAATACTTTCCTTTTATGCTAAACTAATATGGTATCCATTATAAGAATCCATACCTTGGTGGCGCTAGAAGAAAAGGCACATCTAAAATGGATTGATTGATCTTCTGGGGACCATGAATAATCCGTTTTTTGGCAATATGGGCAGCAGTGTTCTGGACCAATCATTAAATGCTGACCATGTTAATATTTCCCCCCCGCCCCCTGACCAACGTTTGATCTAAACAGTCACATCATCAGCATAGAGGGTAATGTTAGAAATGCATATCATTATATCGGTTTTGGAATGTAAAGTGCTTTTTAATTATTTTGACATCATTTGAGATGAAATATTAGGGATCATCCTCTGTTTCTATTTTATAACTGCTGTGTTTGCCCAATGCTGGTTCATCTTTACGCCATAAGTTGTCAGGAACAAAACTGTTAATATTCCCACCGCTTTGACTAATATTTGATCGATCTGAGAAACAGTCACATCCTCAGCGCAGAGGTTATCAATGCATCGACACAGTTTCCAAGATCTTTTTATCTGACTTTAAATCGTTTTTTCAGATTGTTAGTGTCCATGTTTATCATCAGCTGTATGTCCTTTCTTAGTATGAACAGTTGTTTTTGTCTTCAAGACCATATCTATTTTGTTGTATTTTCCATTTCCCTTTGTAATAAGATGTTTCCTTATCTCTATAAACCACACTCTCTGTAAGGTTAACCGATCCATAGAAACTGTTTAGGAGTTAGTTTAGTTAGGGATCCCTAAAGCTCATATCATGGCTGTCCTGTTGACGCGCGGCGCCCCCCAGAGGACAGGTGAGGTAAGACCGGGCGTGGAGAAGCATCGCTCTGGTGGCAGTGTGTAGTTTGCTTGCTTTGCTTTGTCGCCATATCAGGAACTTTATCGTTAGCAGCTCAGCGTGTTCTTCGACGGCTCTTTATTTCCCTCCTCTGTCCTTCCTTCTGATATCAGTTCAATGTTTGAGTTAAGAAGTGGTGATATTTCTGTTGCTGTGTAAAGGTGCTGCTCAGTATATCAGACTGATATAAGAGATGGGATCAACATCTGAGGCATGTTGAGGGTTTTAGCAGCGGCTGTGCTTCATCCATCTCCAGGCAAAGGGTGCTATTTCTGGGAAAGCTGTTTGTAACCTGGGTGTAACCATGCCAACCCAGTCTCACGGCATTTCGTGTTATAGTCACGAAATAAATGTAATCTATTGATTCGTGTTCACCAACATGATTTTCCATTTTTTTCAACGTATTTCTATTGGTAGTGTGTTTCGTGCCTGCACCACGTATTTTTGTCCGGTCGGGTCTAGGAAGACCGGAAGTTGTGTGGTTCATAAAAACATTTTCTTACTCAATATCAAGACATGATTATTGTTTTTATTTTAAATGACATAATGTCGGACATTATTTGCCGTCCGTGAGGAAAAGAAATGGCTCAGAGCCTCAGGATACTGACATCTGTATTTTCTTTATCTTATTTTTCTTCTAATTTGTTATTATTTGGCGCAGGCACGAAACACACTACCAATATAAATACATTGCTTTTTAAATCGTTCTGTTTGACACGAAAAAAATGGGAAAATCTTGTTGGTGAACACGAATCAATAGATTACATTTCGTGACTATAACACGAAATGCCGTGAGACTGGGTGTGACCATGAGACTGGGTGTGACCATGAGACTGGGTGTGACCATGAGACTGGGTGTGACCATGAGACTGGGTGTGACCGTGAGACTGGGTGTGACCGTGAGACTGGGTGTGACCGTGAGACTGGGGTGTGACCGTGAGACTGGATGTGACTGGGTGTGACCGTGAGACTGGGTGTGACCGTGAGACTGGGTGTGGCCGTGAGACTGGTTGTGACCGTGAGACTGGGTGTGACCGTGAGACTGGAGACTGGGTGTGACCGTGAGACTGGGTGTGACCGTGAGACTGGGTGTGACCGTGAGACTGGGTGTGACCGTGAGACTGGGTGTGACCGTGAGACTGGGTGTGACCGTGAGACTGGGTGTGACCGGGTGTGACCGTGAGACCGTGAGACTGGGTGTGACCGTGAGACTGGGTGTGACCGTGAGACTGGGTGTGACCATGAGACCGTGAGACTGGGTGTGACCGTGAGACTGGGTGTGACCATGAGACTGGGTGTGACCATGACCGTGAGACTGGGTGTGACCGTGAGACTGAGACTGGGTGTGACCGTGAGACTGGGTGTGACCGTGAGACTGGGTGTGACCGTGATACTGGGTGTGACCGTGAGACTGGCTGTGACCGTGAGACTGGGTGTGACCATGAGACTGGTGACCATGAGACTGGCTGTGACCGTGAGACTGGGTGTGACCGTGAGACTGGGTGTGACCGTGAGACTGGGTGTGACTGTGAGACTGGGTGTGACCGTGAGACTGGGTGTGTCCGTGAGACTGGTTGTGACCGTGAGACTGGGTGTGACCGTGAGACTGGGTGTGACCATGAGACTGGGTGAGACTGGTTGTGACCGTGAGACTGGGTGTGACCGTGAGACTGGGTGTGACCATGAGACTGGGTGTGACCATGAGACTGGGTGAGACTGGGTGTGACCGTGAGACTGGGTGTGACCATGAGACTGGGTGTGACCATGAGACTGGGTGTGACCATGAGACTGGGTGTGACCATGACCGTGAGACTGGGTGTGACCGTGAGACTGGGTGTGACCGTGAGACTGGGTGTGACCATGAGACTGGGTGAGACTGGGTGTGACCATGAGACTGGGTGTGACCATGAGACTGGGTGTGACCATGAGACTGGGTGTGACCATGAGACTGGGTGAGACTGGGTGTGACCATGAGACTGGGTGTGACCGTGAGACTGGGTGTGACCATGAGACTGGGTGTGACCATGAGACTGGGTGAGACTGGGTGTGACCATGAGACTGGGTGTGACCATGAGACTGGGTGTGACCATGAGACTGGGTGTGACCATGAGACTGGGTGAGACTGGGTGTGACCATGAGACTGGGTGTGACCGTGAGACTGGGTGTGACCATGAGACTGGGTGAGACTGGGTGTGACCATGAGACTGGGTGTGACCATGAGACTGGGTGTGACCATGAGACTGGGTGAGACTGGGTGTGACCATGAGACTGGGTGTGACCATGAGACTGGGTGTGACCGTGAGACTGGGTGTGACCATGAGACTGGGTGAGACTGGGTGTGACCATGAGACTGGGTGTGACCGTGAGACTGGGGTGGACCATGAGACTGGGTGTGACCATGAGACTGGGTGAGACTGGGTGTGACCATGAGACTGGGTGTGACCTTGAGACTGGGTGTGACCATGAGACTGGGTGTGACCATGAGACTGGGTGTGACCATGAGACTGGGTGAGACTGGGTGTGACCATGAGACTGGGTGTGACCGTGAGACTGGGTGTGACCATGAGACTGGGTGAGACTGGGTGTGACCATGAGACTGGGTGTGACCATGAGACTGGGTGTGACCATGAGACTGGGTGAGACTGGGTGTGACCATGAGACTGGGTGTGACCATGAGACTGGGTGTGACCGTGAGACTGGGTGTGACCGTGAGACTGGGTGTGACCTTGAGACTGGGTGTGACCGTGAGACTCGGTGTGACCGTGAGACTGGGTGAGACCGTGAGACTGGGTGAGACCATGAGACTGGGTGAGACCGTGAGACTGGGTGTGACCGTGAGACTGGCTGTGACCTTGAGACTGGGTGTGACCGTGAGACTCGGTGTGACCGTGAGACTGGGTGAGACCGTGAGACTGGGTGAGACCATGAGACTGACCGTGAGACTGGGTGTGACCGTGAGACTCGGTGTGACCGTGAGACTGGGTGTGACCGTGAGACTGGGTGTGACCGTGAGACTGGGTGTGACCGTGAGACTGGGTGAGACCATGAGACTGACCGTGAGACTGGGTGTGACCGTGAGACTCGGTGTGACCGTGAGACTGGGTGTGACCGTGAGACTGGGTGTGACCGTGAGACTGGGTGTGACCGTGAGACTGGGTGTGACCGTGAGACTGGGTGTGACCGTGAGACTGACCGTGAGACTGACCGTGAGACTGGGTGTGACCGTGAGACTGGGTGAGACCATGAGACGATAAGAGCTCTGACAGGATGGAATCGTTTCAAAGCTTGGATGTTATTTGTCTGAATGACTCAGTCCTTTGTTCTTGGTTGAAGATAACCGCCCAAAGGACAAGTGTTTGACGTCCTGCAGACTCCCCAGCTTCCTGCCTCATTGTTAAAAACGTGTATCCTCTTTAACCGGAAATATTTGCTCATGCACGATGTCTTGTTTTTATTTTCAGATGTGCTGCCGGATACAACGGCAACCCCCCGCTGGGACAGAGATGCACCGTTGGCAACAACGAAGTCAACGGTACAAACTGTTTCAGGAACATTTTAATATTCGTTTTCGGTAACACTTTAGATTAAGGTACACATATTCACCATCAACGAGTTGTTCATTCACATATTAGAGTCAAACTACTAGCTTATTGGTTATGAACAAGACTTCACTTTCAAATAGGGAACATGTTCTTAGATAGAAAAACCTCATTTTGAGTTATTTAGACACAATTAACACTTATAGTTTCATGTCTTGTTATATAAGAATATATTTGTTAAAGGGCACCTATCATGCAAAATGCACTTGTGTACGTCTTGTATACATGAATATGTGTCCCCGGTGTTCCAGGGAACTCACCAAGTGTCAGAAAACACAACCCTCTCTATTTTCCTCCATACCCAAATCTCTAAAAAAGGGGCTGCAACGGATCTGATAAAAACTGATCCAGATTTGAACACTGTCCTGACGTCAGGACGGTGGCGCTACGGCTATTGGGCCAACTCTCCACCTATCAAGGGAATGTGGGGTTGGGCCACGGCCGGCCATTGCCGCTCGAAAGCGCTGGAGACGCTGTAGTACATATGCCAGGCCTGTAAGTGGCGCTGTAGTCTGCCACAAAAGCAGCGAAGAAGACTTCCCGCCCATAGTTACCATGGTTACCCTTCTGTTTATTCTCCGCTGTGGCTTTCTTTCTCCCTCCCCGAGGCAAGCGTTTGCTCCCGCTGCTTTAATTCAATGCAATCCCTCCCCGTCGAGGCAAGCACTGTAATTCTCTCCGGTTAGTCCACCAGCAGATGACAAACACCCACCTCTCCGCCTCTTCCAAGGAACGAGGGGACCGTGCAGCAGAGTTTCAGTTACAGTTTCTTTCGCCGGTCAAGATGTCCGTTAAAGTTTAAATCTTCCGGACAAAATTAGAAAAGTGCCGGTCAAAGGTCTTCTTTGTTATTTATTGAGCTTTAAAACAAATGAATAACGACTCTATATAATAAAACACGGAGGACGGAGATCTCTTTTTCTCCCCCTCTTCTGACAGCCCAGCAGCTGATCAGAGCACGTCTCCCCTCTCCTGCAGGGGGGCGTGGTCAGCAGAATCAGACCCCTAGACAGCAAACAGCACATAGAGCGAAATGAGGCATGGCTAAAATGCATGATCTGTTTGGTATTTTGAAAACAGAAACGTATAAATATACCTTATATAGGTATGGCCCTACAATATATCATTTACATATAGCATGATAGGTCCACTTTAAGTGTTATTATGAGAGAATTACTATTCTTGTGGTACTACTGCCTTATTCGGCCCATATTGAGCAGAGCATATTGAGACCAGAACTCATGTTCAACAACTTCCTTACTTGCAATGAATCAGCACCAGTTAGAGGGGTATTGAGGAAAAACTCAACTAATGGCTTATTACTTGTAGAATATGGTCACGTAGAATAAGGCATTAATAAGTGTTTTATAATGACTGATAATGAGCCAATATACTGCTAATATGCATGTTAATGAACAACTAGTTGATGGTTCATTTGTGTACCTTAATATAATGTGTCACCTAGTTTTCTTTAAGGAGGCGAGAGTTGGTGACGTTCTGCTTCCTGTTGCAGGTAACTGCTATGACTGTGACCAGAGAGGAAGAGAGAGCTGTACTGGAGGCGTGTGCCACTGCAAGGTGAGCCAACACCACTAGTTTCAGTTTGTGTGGACAGACAGACAGACATGCTGTTTCCCACAATCCAGAATACAAAAATACAAATATATATAAAAATATGTATATACCATATCAACAGACACATGTATACATATGCACACATTAAAACATGAATAAAAGCACACATGTATCTTCTGATGCAGACTGTGATGGACTGGGGGTTTTATTTCTTAAGATTAGATGAGATGAGATGGACCTTTATTTATCCCGTGGGCAAATTCAGTAGTTTAACAGCAACAGGGTGAGATTAAAGATGAATACAATTAAAGATAACATTTAAATGATATATAGTTAAGTCACTTTTCAAATAAGAAATACATTCAAATGAACATACAGTATATACAGCTGTCTCAAAGCAAAGACAATCAGACTTAAAGACAGTTTCTTCCCCAGAGCACTAAACTCCGACACACAATAAATATATATATATTTTTTTATACACATTCAAATATATTTATTTGTACTTAACTTCATCTGCATATTGAAGTCTGAATGCTTGTTGTGTGTATGTGTTCTCATCTGTATCATGAGAATAAAGGGTTCTATTCTATTCTATGTCAGATGTATTCACACGTGTGTTATGTCTTGTGTTCAGACGAACGTTGAGGGCCCGTCCTGCTCCACCTGCAGACCTGGAACCTTCCACCTCAGCCCTGAAAACAAAGATGGCTGCCTGTCCTGTTTCTGCATGGGCGTGACTCAGCAGTGCTCCAGCTCCACCCACTACCGAGACCTGGTACTTCTCCTTCAGGCTTGATCTAGTATCTCTGTAGGGCTTCTACTGTAACAGAGTGTTCCTACAGAGACCTGGTACTTCTCCTTCAGGCTTGATCTAGTATCTCTGTAGGGCTTCTACTGTAACAGAGTGTTCCTACAGAGACCTGGTACTGACTCAATGAGAAGGCACTAGATAAATAACTGGTGCAGCTAAGATCATATTTGCAAGAGCGTCACACGTTCATTTCTGAGCGAATACATGATGCAGCTTCAAATGCATCCAAACCAGTGAGCGCATCCTCCAGAGATGGACTGATGTCAATGATGATATTCAGAGTTCCTTCAGTGCAAATGCATGGGTTACGTGGGGACTTGAATCCTTGAAGGCATTGTTTCCTGCCTTAAGAAAGTGCGACAAAAATGACCCTTGATCGATGTCTCAAAGTGCGCCATGTTCGGGCTTTACATTCAATACAATAGGGCCTATGAATACCCTTTAAAGGTCTTTGAATTTGATGTTTAAGAAAGTGCCTATCAGGTCACGAAAACACTTCACACAAGCAAATCAAATACAATCTTTATGGGTTAAGAAAATGTGGCAATAGAGAAAAGGCACCACTTCACAGCCTGTCTTGAGATAGATGGCTAGGAATCCACAATGTTTATCAGAGTTGATCCATCATCTTTCTAGCACCACAATCAGCCCACAACTATTCAAATATATATATATATATATATAACTTAGGGTAAAGGAGGACTGGGTTTGAGTCTCATCAGGCAGACGCCATTCAGATAACTTTGTGAACCAAACGTCCGATTAGAATAATAAATGCTGCTGTGAATGAATCACAAACTCCTGTGTCTCCCTCTGTGTTCTCCTGCAGGTTTCCACCGTCTTTACTCCAGGGAACTTCCAGGGCTTCGCTCTGGTGAACCGTCAGCGCACCAACCGAATCTCCAGCGGCTTCACCGTGGAGGTTTCCACCGAGGGCACGCAGCTGTCCTACACCAGCTTCGACTACCTGGGCCAGGAGCCGCACTACTGGCAGCTGCCCGACGCCTACCAGGGGGACAAGGTGAGTCCCTGAGAAACCAGTGACCCCCCCCCCACTGTGAGGGGAACGTCTGCATCAATGGAGACTCAGAGAGACACGAGGAGAGCAGGAGCTTTGATGGAAACACTGAGGGTTTATTTGGAGCTTCGGCCGGAAGATCTCTAGCCCAGAATATAGGAATATTTCCCCAACACTCAGTGACCTGCAGACCACTCTCTACTTCCTCCTTCCTCTGCTCTAATCTGTCTTCTCAAGCTTCAGCAGCTTCTCTTCCTCTCATCCTCTTCACTCGGGGGAAAAAGCCATGAAAGACTTAATGACCCGAGAGTTCACTTTCATTATTCCGCCCTCACTGGAATGTAACTTGCAGATAGATAATGACCGAGGAGACAGCAGCTACCTTTAGGATGTTTATCTGAGAGTCTTTACAGTCAATCTGAACAAAGCACACATGTACTTCTGTTGTCTCATCATCATTAATCAATGAACACAACATGGATACGGGAAAACATGAGATGCATTACACACAGCTGACTGACGATTAGCATGAATGCTAACATAACATTGGAAGTGCCAAGTTAACACAATTAGCATCAACATGATGTATTAGCACACATATTTAACAGCTGTTTCCAATAACTGTTGCAGGTATGTGTGCGTCAGGGTTCAGGAATAATAGTGAGCTCTATGAACTTCCTCTAGTGCTAAAGAAACTACGGCAAGCCTTTATGGACAAACAGCGCCAACACATCCGTAACTCATCCCTCTGTTTCTCTGTGTTCGACTGGTTCTCCCTGCAGGAGGAGTCTTCCTCTGCTCGCAGCAAACGAGCGGAGCAGGTACAGTCCGTCCTGATGCACTTTAGTGTCTGTTTGGAGCTGTTTGCATGGTAGTGATTCCTCCTGTTGTTGTTGTTGTTGTTGTGCAACAGACTGAACGTCCTGCATCGCACTAAGAACATGGTGCATGCTAGGGAGGGGAGGAGATAGGTTGTTGTGGTGAATGGCGATAGAAGAACACTCACAATAAGCTGATCCTGGTCAAATGTAGTTCAGAATGAGTTCTCCTGCTAGTTACTAGATCTGATTTATCTGAATAGCCCTTCTTATTTCAGCTGCAGCTCTAAGTGTGTTTTGATCTCACGGCCGCTCACATTTCTTTCTGCCTGGCCTCACAGCAGCCATGTGCACAGATCCATCATTAATGCTCCGTTTAATAACTTCATACCGTTTAACGCTGCTCCAACAACACGGCCGAATACCGAGAGCCCAGTGATAGGGAAGGGGATCAAAGAGAGACCTCAATGAGACTCATCAGAGAGAGGGGGGGGGGGGGCTCAGCGTAGAGCTAGATCCAGTAGAGCTGCTCAGGTATCTGCTCTATCCGTCCTGTCTGGTTAACAACCAGCTGATCGCACTGTTTACTGCAGAGAATCATTAAAGCAGCAAACCGTTAGAGTTCTGATGGATACAGACGGACTCCTGGAGACTCTTTCTAACGTCTTAACGAGGCCTACAAATGGTCTTAAATGTCTGAAATCAATCTTTCAAAAGGCATATCATTGCAAAGATAGTATGTAGGATTGCATAAGTATTTGTTTGGATTGTCAAATCTCAAAAAGGATAAGGAACATCTCTTTATGCTCAGGTGTCTGATTCATCCTGTAGACGTGCACATTGTAACACTCACACGTCTAACGAGACTCACTGAGAGCTAACAGGGGGAGAGTTTGTGGACCAACGTAAAAAGGTTGTTATTGAAACTGTTAAATTCATAATATAATACATTCGATTTGTTTAGCGCTTTTCCTAGATCTCAAAGACGATATAAGATGAAACCTTTTAAATATCTGAGGTGTAGGAGCATGGAGATTCAGCTTGGTGTGATTCAGAGTCTCTGAGCACGTTGAGAGCACGTTGAGAAGGAGAGAGAGAGAAAGAGAGACATCAGGAATGTTTGTGTTGTGAGCATGGTGAGCGTGGTGAGCGTGGTGAGCGAGCGTGGTGAGCGTGGTGAGCGTGGTGAGCGTGGTGAGCGTGGAGAGCGTGGAGAGCGTGGTGAGCGTGGTGAGCGTGGTGAGCGTGGTGAGCGTGGAGAGCGTGGTGAGCGTGGTGAGCGTGGTGAGCGTGGTGAGCGTGGTGAGCGTGGAGAGCGTGGTGAGCGTGGTGAGCGTGGTGAGCGTGGTGAGCGTGGAGAGCGTGGTGAGCGTGGTGAGCGTGGAGAGCGTGGTGAGCGTGGTGAGCGTGGTGAGCGTGGTGAGCGTGGTGAGCATGGTGAGCATGACTCAGCATGGTGAGCGTGGTGAGCGTGGTGAGCATGGTGAGCGTGGTGAGCATGGTGAGCATGACTCAGCATGGTGAGCATGGTGAGCGTGGTGAGCGTGGTGAGCATGGTGAGCGTGGTGAGCATGGTGAGCATGACTCAGCATGGTGAGCATGGTGAGCGTGGTGAGCATGGTGAGCGTGGTGAGCATGGTGAGCATGACTCAGCATGGTGAGCATGACTCAGCATGGTGAGCATGACTCAGCATGGTGAGCATGACTCAGCATGGTGAGCGTGGTGAGCGTGGTGAGCATGACTCAGCATGTTCCTCATTCTGTGATCACACCCAACGTGAAGCTGACGCAATCACCATGGTGACAGCTGTCAGAGCCTAGAATATTAAGATGTATCTGTGACACGTTACAGTACCATATGATACGATACATTGCAGTGGGACTTGTAACGATACAACACAATACAATTCGTTACGACATAACACGATAAAGTATGATACATTTCGATATTATACGCTACAATATGTTAGAATACATTACGATACATTACGATAAGTATATGTTACGATAAAATACATTACGATCAGAATACCTTTATTCGTCCCACAGAGGGGAAATGTACATACAATACGTTACAATACATTACAATACGTTACAATACGTTACAATACGTTACAATATGTTACAATACATTACAATACATTACAATACATTACAATACATTAGAATACGTTACAATACATTAGAATACACGATACATTACGACATGTTATGATATGTTTCGATACAACACAATACAATACGATAAGTTACAATATGCTACGGTATGTTCCGATACTATGAGGAAACAATGCGATCGGATACATATTGATACCATACGTTACAATAGGATATTTATTTAAGAGTTTTTATTTTTTGAATGAACAGAAAACATGCTGTATCGTAATCCATCTAAAGTACGCAGTCTGTACCTCTCCTCTGATAACTCATTGTTGCTCTGCCTCTAAGCTGGAGTGATGAGGAGGAACTGAACTCGTCTTCGTCACTGTTTCTGTCTCCTGGTCTAATATCTCTACGCCCCCCCCCCCTCCTCTCAGGGAGCAGTCAGAAAGCTGGACGAGGAGGTGTGGGCTCTCTTTAACTTCTCCAGCAAAGGAGCGGCCCCCCCTCCGTTCTTCCCCCCCTCCAAAACATCCTCTTCTTCCTCCTCCTCCTCCTCTTCCTCCCGGTGGTCTTTACGTCACCTGAGCCCTCCTCCTCTTCCTCCTCCCTCCTCCTCCTCTTCAGTCAGACCCACCAGAGCGCAGCCCCCCCCTCACCTGCAGGTACACTCAGATATATGTGGTTGAAGCACATGGTTTGGTCGTAATCATTGTATATCAGCTGAGGATCAGTGGAGGTTTCTAAAGGCCTCACTTTAGTGAGTATGGTGGCCCTTAGGGGACAAACTGAAGCTTCAAACTTTCTTTTTCAGTCAATATTTTGTCTTTAAATTGAATGTAGTGTTTTGTAAATATGTACAAATATTTGTTTTGCACGTATGCTTTCTCCCCAAAGTCACTATAATTACAAAATGAATCTTTAAACTCCAGATCCTTAAGTACAAACCCCTAAATACTATCCACTATCATCCTCTTCTTCATCAATATATCACAGGTCTCAGATATATACAGAGCCTGTCTCTGATTGGCTGAAACACCAAACAGATCATAGCAGCATTACCCATAATCCCCTCTGTTTCAGCCCTGTTTCCAAAGTCTGTTACTTTAGATGAAAATAAGGAGCCCCTCCCCACGCCCCTCTGAGAGACATTTGGTTACAAAGAACTCAATGGTGCTCTAGGAGGAGACATGTGTCCCCTCTGTGTAAAGAGAGAGTCTCTTTACACAGAGGGGACACATGTTGATGTAGAAGAGACAGATGTAGAAGAGACATGAAGAAGAGGGGACACATGTTGATGTAGAAGAGACATGAAGAAGAGGGGACACATGTTGATGTAGAAGAGACAGATGTAGAAGAGACATGAAGAAGAGGGACACATGTTGATGTAGAAGAGACATGAAGAAGAGGGGACACATGTTGATGTAGAAGAGACAGATGTAGAAGAGACATGAGAAGAGGGGACCACATGTTATGTAGAAGAGACATGAAGAAGAGGGGACACATGTTGATGTAGAAGAGACATGAAGAAGAGGGGGACACATGTTGATGTAGAAGAGACCTGAAGAAGAGGGGACACATGTTGATGTAGAAGAGACATGAAGAAGAGGGACACATGTTGATGTAGAAGAGACATGAAGAAGAGGGGACACATGTTGATGTAGAAGAGACATGAAGAAGAGGGGACACGTGTTGATGTAGAAGAGACATGAAGAAGAGGGGACACATGTTGATGTAGAAGAGACATGAAGAAGAGGGGACACATGTTGATGTAGAAGAGACATGAAGAAGAGGGGACACATGTTGATGTAGAAGAGACAGATGTAGAAGAGACATGAAGAAGAGGGGACACATGTTGATGAAGAAGAGACATGAAGAAGAGGGGACACATGTTGATGAAGAAGAGACATGAAGAAGAGGGGACACATGTTGATGTAGAAGAGACATGAAGAAGTGGATTTTGTATAATAGGTGACCTTTGATCAGCTGTAGGAGACTTCCTGTCCAGTAACGTGTTGTGTTCGTTGACAGAGGAAGAGCTCAGTGAGGCCGACCAGAGGCTCTGCAGACGGCCAGAAGGTAGAGAGAGGGGCATGAGTGTGATGATTCTGACTGATGGTGCACTCGTGGTGTGATGATACAGCTGGGATTGAGCATTTGAAGAATCATAGTTATCATTATTGTTTTGAGATGAGCATGGTGTGATTTCTTCAGGAGGATCTGTTGTATCTCTGCAGCTCTACTTCTCTCATATATTTGACACACATTGAGCACGTTGCAGTTTCCATAACATGTTGATTAATGCTGCAGCTCTAGACATATTCAGTCTCTGATAGTCAAGCTTGCAAAGTGAATGAACAACCAGCTGATCTCAGTGTGTGCAGCGAGGTTAATGTTCACCGAGAGAGCAGAGTGCTGATGAATGCAGACTCTTTAACAAGTCTTAACGAGCTCTGAACATAGTCTTAATTGGTGTTTAATTGTCTGAAGTCAATCTTTCAAAAGTCAAACAATTGATAAGATGGTTTGTAGGGTTGTTGAAATATAGCTCTGTATTGTACATTCTCAAAAATGATTAGTAACATAACAAAACACTTGAAAAGTCGATAACACATGCTTTGAACTGCAGGAATACTTTATGTTTGATATTTACCAAAGATTGGATATATTAAAGCCCTGGGGGGTTCCTCCCCTCAGAGTGACTCAGAGGGGTTCCTCCCCTCAGAGTGACTCAGAGGGACTCAGAGTGACTCAGAGTGACTCAGTGTGACTCACTCCCTTATGTGATCTCTGTGTGTGTCGGGCTTTACTCTCTCCTCTTTTCACCCATTTATTCTTGCTACCTCTTCCTCTTCATCCTCGTTCTCCTCCTCCTGCTCCTCCTCCTCCTCTTCCTCAGTGGTCTCTGGTCTTCAGTGGTTTCAGTTCTCAGGATGATCCTCTCTTCTGGAAGCTCCCGGAGCTTTACACCGGGGAGAAGGTAACTCAGACATAGACCCCAGCAGCAGAGAGTCATCTTCATCATCCTCACCATCCTCCTCTTCCTCACATGTCCTTATTCCCCATTACCTGAAACATGGTCCCCTTTCTGTGTGACACTCGTCCTCTGCACAAAGAGAGGCTTGTCCCACGTTAACGAGACAGGAGTAAGTTCATTGTTTTGAACTGAAGCTGCAGCAATGATGCATTAGTTGTCAATAATTAAATTCATTAGCAACTTCTTCGTTGAGTTCAAGTTAAAACAATCCAAAGTTATCTTATTCCAGCTTCCTCTATGACTCTGAAACTAGGGATGTCCCGATCACCTTTTTTTGCTCCCGATCCGATTCCGATCATTTGATTTTGACAATCTGCCGATACCGATTTTTCCCGATCCGATCTTTATGCAATGCATTAAGAGAAAAAAAAGGAGAAAAGCATTCAAGTTGTCCCTTAAACCTCACGTTCTCCACCACAGATAACGGCTGGTCATCCAACGCGATGAATTCAGCTATCTTGGCTGTTATTTTTTTGGCCTTTTCACTGTTCTGGGGCAGTTTCTCTTTCCTTTTAAAAGTCTCTGAAAGTGTCGGTTGTTTCAGTGCCGTTACCTGAGTGGCCGCTGTGTACTCCTCGTGTTGTTGTTGGTGTTCGTATTAGATTGGTCGTGTTGAACGTAGCTCTGTTCTTTCCACCACGCGGAACCTCCGCCTTGCAAACATTGCATCTGGCTGTTACACTGCCTTCGCTTTCAATTTTATAATACTTCCAAACTCCTGACATTTTCTCTGTCCCGACTCCCGAGTCACCAGCTGAACGTAGCCTCTCGTTACACCAGCTGAACGTAGCCTCTCGTTACACCAGCTGAACGTAGCCTCTTGTTACACCAGCTGAACGTAGCCTCTCGTTACACCAGCTGAACGTAGCCTCTCGTTAGCTTACTGCTACTATTAGACACTGCGCCCACTCTGTTGCCAGGTCTATGAAAACAAGCCCAAAAGAAGCAACACATACATGATGTTGTGTAATTTTAAACCAAAACTAAGGCCTCAGGATGACTTTAAGACGTGAACATGGTCATTTTTGTTTTGTAACATTCAATAAAATAATAAAAATATTTTATAAAAAAAAAAAAAATTATTCCCGATCCCCGATTTTTTTCTCCCGATTCCGATCTTTTGAAAATCACGTGATCAGCTCTGATCCCCAATCACGTGATCGGATCGGGACATCTCTATCTGAAACTGAGTATCTTGGAGACTGTTGAGGACGTCCTCTTAGTTTTAGAGAAACACTGACCTACCTGTGTTTGGACAGTTCATAAAACTGAAATATATCTATATATATAATCTAAATAAAGCAGCAGAGGTTAGGAAGCTCCAAACAAAGTGAAATCCTTCAAACATCATATTGTTTTCTATTGAACGGTAATATATCTTCCATAAAATGTCTCATTCAGACTAGAAGAGGGGGGATTTCATGGTGATATTTGACAGTTATTACTCACCTTTAATGACAGCTGTAACCCCCCCCCCCTGTGTGTTGCTCTGAGGAGGATTAATCTCTTCTTCGTTGGTGTTTAATCGTCCTCCAGTGTCCTGTCCTCAGATCTAAAGTCTCTCTCTTGGTCTCAGGTGGGCTCGTACGGAGGGAAGCTGAAATTCACCGTCTCCTACGTGGCCGGAGCCCGAGGAACGCTGATCGACGACGGAGACGTGCAGATTATTGTGAGTATACTGTCATCTTAAAGTGAGGCGTTCACTGACCTCCACTGTGATGTTACTGTCACTGTGAGGCGTTCACTGACCTCCACTGTGATGTTACTGTCACTGTGAGGCGTTCACTGACCTCCACTGTGATGTTACTGTCATCTTATGTGAGGCGTTCACTGACCTCCACTGTGATGTTACTGTCATCTTAAAGTGAGGCGTTCACTGACCTCTACTATGATGTTACTGTCATCTTAAAGTGAGGCGTTCACTGACCTCCACTGTGATGTTACTGTCACTGTGAGGCGTTCACTGACCTCCACTGTGATGTTACTGTCACTGTGAGGCGTTCACTGACCTCCACTGTGATGTTACTGTCATCTTAAAGTGAGGCGTTCACTGACCTCCACTGTGATGTTACTGTCACTGTGAGGCGTTCACTGACCTCCACCGTGATGTTACTGTCACTGTGAGGCGTTCACTGACCTCCACTGTGATGTTACTGTCACTGTGAGGCGTTCACTGACCTCCACCGTGATGTTACTGTCACTGTGAGGCGTTCACTGACCTCCACTGTGATGTTACTGTCATCTTAAAGTGAGGCGTTCACTGACCTCCACTGTGATGTTACTGTCACTGTGAGGCGTTCACTGACCTCCACCGTGATGTTACTGTCACTGTGAGGCGTTCACTGACCTCCATTGTGATGTTACTGTCATCTTAAAGTGAGGCGTTCACTGACCTCCACTGTGATGTTACTGTCACTGTGAGGCGTTCACTGACCTCCACCGTGATGTTACTGTCACTGTGAGGCGTTCACTGACCTCCACTGTGATGTTACTGTCATCTTAAAGTGAGGCGTTCACTGACCTCCACTGTGATGTTACTGTCACTGTGAGGCGTTCACTGACCTCCACCGTGATGTTACTGTCACTGTGAGGCGTTCACTGACCTCCACTGTGATGTTACTGTCATCTTAAAGTGAGGCGTTCACTGACCTCCACTGTGATGATATATGATGTTACTGTTACTATGAGGCGTTCACTGACCTGTCCTCCTGCAGGGAAACGACATCACTCTGGTGGCCCGGCAGCCGTGGCCCCGGAGGGCGGGGGGGAGCCGAGAGACGCAGCGCTTTGAGATCACCTTCACTGAGGTAAGAGACTCTCCTTTAACTTCTCGATGAGAAAATGTACCCAAGATACGCTGTATGGCTTTGAATCTTTTGTTTAAGAGTTTAGAGTTGTGTTTAGTATTTTGTCCGTTTCTCTTTAACCTGTTAAGCCCGAGAGACCCCGGTACCGGGGCACTGCCGCAACATCTTGCAGGAAACAGTGTCTGAGGGCATGTTCATTTAATAAACTATGAATGTTTTATATCCATGTAACGGGAAGAAACTCATCTAACGGATCATTTTTTTTTTTCAAAAAAAAAACCCCACAATGCTAACAATGAGCCTCTGAATTAGCAACGAGCGAAAAATGCTAACACCTTACTGCACCGAAAATCACTCACAAAACCTTATTATTTATCTTTTCTGCACATCCAACACATCGTTTCACATCGTGAGGTGACACAGAATCGAAGGGTACCCTCATTATCACTCAATGATACGAAATCGCGATTTTATAAACAAAAACAGACATCAAAACATGTGGCGCTAGGTAGCTAAAAAAGCTAACATGGCTTACCTGTGTCGTAGTCTGGTCAAAAGTGATCTTCAATGGCATTAAAACGATAAAAACGGCTGCTGAAGTTAATCCATAGGTTAATCCAATGTGTCTGTGTCCCTTTGAAATGATTTCTGATAATCCATGAGCAATAAAACTGCTTTTCCGTTTCCAGATGTCAGAGCTACAGTATAGGTTCGCTCTGATGCAATTCTGAATGCGCGAAGCCCCCACCTTTTTGTTGTACAATGTAAGTGAGTGAGGAGATTCCCCTTCGATTCTATTGGCTCTAACGGTCATAAAGAGATGTCAATCACCAAAATCGACCAATGGGTTCCAAAGAAACGGTAAAACCCCCATTTCCACCCAAATCACCTCAGAGGTGGAGTTTTTTTGCTAAACCTCTCTAAAAAGGTCAAATGTCACTTGTTTTGCATCAATCTTGATACAGGGTACTTATTATATGTTGTACTTTGGATTCCTAAAGCTTTTAGTCTACTAACCCATCATCCAAGGGTAGTTTTCACTATAAGTAACAAATAATATTTGGATGGACACTATAATTTACAGTTTTTTTACTATGTTCAATCTGAATTTTCTTTAAAATAAAAAACATCTATGTTGATTCTGACCTTTCTACATCCAACTCACAGGTTTATCATTACTTTGAGAAAAAAGATTATTAATTTAACCCTTTTAGAAGGGAAGATATGGTCATTTGTTCTGGGAATGGCATTTTCGAGCCTGAGACCTGAAAAACAGGCTCAGGGCTTAACAGGTTAAAGGTCCCCTATCATCCTCTTCTTCATCAGTATATCACAGGTCTCAGATATAAACAGAGCCTGTCTCTGATTGGCTGAAACACAAAACAGATCATTGCAGCATTACCCATAATACCCTCTGTTTCAGCCCTGTTTCCAAAGTGCTGATTCTCTGTCTGTTACTTTAGATGAAAATAAGGAGCCCCTCCCCACGCCCCTCTGAGAGAGATTTGGTTACAAAGAACTCAAGGGTGCTCTAGGAGGAGATTCAGGTGATAAGGTGGGGGGGGGTTACCTTGGTTGCTGATTGGCTAATGGTTACACAAGACAAAACATCGTTATGACATCATACAGTGGCCAAAATCTGATCAGCTCATTTCAGACAGGTTTTTATAGAAATGGATCAGGACAAAAAGAGAGAGAATCTTTGTTCCTGAGACTTTCAGAGTCTCTTTCCACAGAGGGGACACATGTTGATGTAGAAGAGACATGAAGAAGAGGGGACACATGTTGATGTAGAAGAGACATGAAGAAGAGGGGACACATGTTGATGTAGAAGAGACATGAAGAAGAGGGGACACATGTTGATGTAGAAGAGAGACATGAAGAAGAGGGGACACATGTTGATGAGAAGAGACATGAAGAAGAGGGGACACATGTTGATGTAGAAGAGACATGAAGAAGAGGGGACACATGTTGATGTAGAAGAGACATGAAGAAGAGGGGGACACATGTTGATGTAGAAGAGACATGAAGAGAGGGGACACATGTTATGTAGAAGAGACTGAAGAAGAGGGACACATGTTGATGAAGAAGAGACATGAAGAAGAGGGGACACATGTTGATGTAGAAGAGACATGAAGAAGAGGGGACACATGTTGATGTAGAAGAGACATGAAGAAGAGGGGACACATGTTGATGTAAGAAGAGACATGAAGAAGAGGGGACACATGTTGATGAAGAAGAGACATGAAGAAGAGGGGACACATGTTGATGTAGAAGAGACATGAAGAAGAGGGGACACATGTTGATGTAGAAGAGACATGAAGAAGAGGGGACACATGTTGATGAAGAAGAGACATGAAGAAGAGGGGACACATGTCGATGTAGAAGAGACATGAAGAAGAGGGGACACATGTTGATGAAGAAGAGACATGAAGAAGAGGGGACACATGTCGATGTAGAAGAGACATGAAGAAGAGGGACACATGTTGATGTAGAAGAGACATGAAGAAGAGGGACACATGTTGATGTAGAAGAGACATGAAGAAGAGGGGACACATGTTGATGTAGAAGAGACATGAAGAAGAGGGGACACATGTTGATGAAGAAGAGACATGAAGAAGAGGGGACACATGTCGATGTAGAAGAGACATGAAGACAGAGGGGACACATGTTGATGTTAGAAGAGACATGAAGAAGAGGGGACACATGTTGATGTAGAAGAGACATGAAGAAGAGGGGACACATGTTGATGTAGAAGAGACATGAGGAAGAGGGGACACATGTTGATGTAGAAGAGACATGAGGAAGAGGGGACACATGTTGATGTAGAAGAGACATGAGGAAGAGGGGACACATGTTGATGAAGAAGAGACATGAAGAAGAGGGGACACATGTTGATGTAGAAGAGACATGAAGAAGAGGGGACACATGTTGATGAAGAAGAGACATGAAGAAGAGGGGACACATGTTGATGTAGAAGAGACATGAGGAAGAGGGGACACATGTTGATGTAGAAGAGACATGAGGAAGAGGGGACACGTGTTGATGTAGAAGAGACATGAAGAAGAGGGGACACATGTTGATGTAGAAGAGACATGAAGAAGTGGATTTTGCATAATAGGTGACCTCTAGATAAACTGCGATATCTGATCATTAATGTGATCATAACACCCCCCTTCCCCCCTTCCTCCCCCCCTCCCCCCCAGGATAACTGGCGGCGCCCCGATGGGATGCCGGCGACCCGGGAGCACCTCCTGATGGTTCTGGCTGATCTGGATGATATTTTGATCCGGGCGACGTTCTCCAGCGAGATGATCTCCTCCAGCCTATCAGAGCTCAGCATGGACGTCTCCGTGCCCAATTACAGCGGCCTGGAGCAGAGCCTGGGGGTGGAGCAGTGCCTCTGTCCCCCCGGGTACCTGGGCCTCTCCTGCCAGGTAACATCACACTGTAATCTATTACTAGAGCCCCCAGGTAACATCACACTGTAATCTATTACTAGAGCCCCCAGGTAACATCACACTGTAATCTATTACCAGAGCCCCCAGGTAACATCACACTGTAATCTATTACTAGAGCCCCCAGGTAACATCACACTGTGATCTATTACCAGAGCCCCCAGGTAACATCACACTGTAATCTATTACTAGAGCCCCCAGGTAACATCACAATGTAATCTATTACTAGAGCCCCCAGGTAACATCAGACTGTAATCTATTACCAGAGCCCCCAGGTAACATCACAATGTAATCTATTACTAGAGCCCCCAGGTAACATCACAATGTAATCTATTACCAGAGCCCCCAGGTAACATCACAATGTAATCTATTACTAGAGCCCCCAGGTAACATCACACTGTGATCTATTACTAGAGCCCCCAGGTAACATCACACTGTAATCTATTACTAGAGCCCCCAGGTAACATCATACTGTGATCTATTACTAGAGCCCCCAGGTAACATCACACTGTAATCTATTACCAGAGCCCCCAGGTAACATCATACTGTGATCTATTACTAGAGCCCCCAGGTAACATCACACTGTAATCTATTACTAGAGCCCCCAGGTAACATCACACTGTAATCTATTACTAGAGCCCCCAGGTAACATCACACTGTAATCTATTACTAGAGCCCCCAGGTAACATCACACTGTAATCTATTACTAGAGCCCCCAGGTAACATCACACTGTAATCTATTACTAGAGCCCCCAGGTAACATCACACTGTAATCTATT
Source organism: Trematomus bernacchii (assembly GCF_902827165.1). Lineage (NCBI taxonomy): Eukaryota > Metazoa > Chordata > Actinopteri > Perciformes > Nototheniidae > Trematomus > Trematomus bernacchii. The sequence continues at coordinate 127,165 of NW_022987711.1, forward strand.
ACTAGAGCCCCCGGGTAACATCATACTGTAATCTATTACTAGAGCCCCCGGGTAACATCACACTGTAATCTATTACTAGAGCCCCCAGGTAACATCACACTGTAATCTATTACTAAAGCCCCCAGGTAACATCACACTGTAATCTATTACTAGAGCCCCCAGGTAACATCACACTGTGATCTATTACTAGAGCCCCCAGGTAACATCACACTGTGATCTATTACCAGAGCCCCCAGGTAACATCACACTGTAATCTATTACTAGAGCCCCCAGGTAACATCACACTGTAATCTATTACTAGAGCCCCCAGGTAACATCACACTGTAATCTATTACTAGAGCCCCCAGGTAACATCACACTGTAATCTATTACTAGAGCCCCCAGGTAACATCACACTGTGATCTATTACCAGAGCCCCCAGGTAACATCACACTGTAATCTATTACCAGAGCCCCCAGGTAACATCACACTGTAATCTATTACCAGAGCCCCCAGGTAACATCACACTGTAATCTATTACTGTAACTGCAGGTAATCTATTACTAGAGCCTCTTTCCCCCGGGTACCAGGGCCTCTCCTGCCAGGTGAATGTAATTGAACTGTCCTGCCAGGTGAGTAACATGCCAGGTAATCATCGTGTGTCTCCTCCTCTGCAGGACTGCGCCCCCGGTTACACCCGCACAGGGGGGGGTCTGTACCTGGGTCACTGCGAGCCGTGTGAGTGTAACGGTCACTCCGACTCCTGTCACCCGGAGACTGGAATCTGCACGGTAACAACGCCCCCTCCTTCTTGACACATTCATATATATGTTATCTAGACCAGTGGTTCTCAACTGGGTCGCAGATGTGAGAGTGAAAAAAAGAAATGTGAGAACAAATAAGAAACTTGATGACCATGATCAGTTTAAACTTAGCATACTCTAGTTCTGTGAAGGGATATGTTCTGCCTTGCATGGCACTAACAATGTTGAGGATGTGGTTTGGTTTCATGGACTACATTAACTGAAATGTATGCACCGTTCTTCACTTTACTTACAAGTGGATGCTGAGAAGCAAATATATTACTGCAATATTTTTGGTGAAATACATTTGAGTTGGTTCAAAACTTTGGGCCGCGATTTATTGACGAAGGAAAAAAGTGGGTCCCATTTTAGATAAGTTTAGTTTATTTGTTTATAGTGTCGTGGACAGTCCCCATTGATCAACTGTCACACAATCAGTAAATGGAGCAGCTTTAGCCAACATTGCTCATTTCCAGCTGTTGTCCAGATGATAATAAACACCTTTTTAAAATCACAATACATCAACAGCATTAGTTATAAAGAAAGGATGAAAGACGAGTAGAAAGAGGAGAGAGGATAAAAGAGAACAATAACATGCAAACAACACACGTTACTACATACATGTCACATATAGCACATCACAATCACAGAAAGGAGGGGTCCATGAACACAACATGTAACACAACATGTAACACAACATGTAACACAACATGTATCACAACATGTAACACAACATGTATCACAACATGTAACACAACATGTAACACAACATGTAACACAACATGTATCACAACATGTAACACAACATGTAACACAACATGTAACACAACATGTAACACAACATGTATCACAACATGTATCACAACATGTAACACAACATGTATCACAACATGTAACACAACATGTATCACAACATGTAACACAACATGTAACACAACATGTAACACAACATGTATCACAACATGTAACACAACATGTAACACAACATGTAACACAACATGTAACACAACATGTATCACAACATGTATCACAACATGTAACACAACATGTAACACAACATGTATCACAACATGTAACACAACATGTAACACAACATGTAACACAACATGTAACACAACATCTAACACAACATGTAACACAACATCTAACACAACATGTAACACACACACCACATCCAACACAGACGAGTGTGTGCAGGTTCTCAGTGAACCATGTTTTTAAGTGAGTTGTGACGGTGCTATATGTACGCATGTCTTTGAGTTGAGAACCACTAGACTATAGGTGTATTAACCCTGCCCCCCCCCCCCCCCCTGCAGAGCTGCCTGCACAGCACCCAGGGAGAGCTGTGTGAGCAGTGCGCCGCCGGGTTCTTTGGAGATCCGACAGCCGGGACCCCCGAGGACTGCCAGTCCTGTGCCTGCCCCCACACCGACCCTGACAACCAGTGAGTCCCACCCACCCCCCCCCCCCCCCCCCCCTAACTAAGAGCATTTTGCATACTAGCAGAGCCTTAACTTCATATGCTGACTGGGAGACAGTAGTAGTTAAATGTTTTTTGCAATGTACGTTTTTACATATTATGCTATATTGACGTTGCTTTCCCCCCCAGGTTCTCCCCCACCTGTGAGAGTCTGGGTAACGGAGGGTATCAGTGCACCGCCTGCCAGCCCGGGTACACAGGACAGTACTGCGAGCGGTGAGACGTTCATTCCTTTATGATGTCACTGTGAGGCGTTCACTGATCTATGATGTGCAGCTCTCTCATCCTTCATGCTAACCTGAACATGGTGTGTTCCTCCTCAGCTGCGCTCAGGGATACGTTGGAAACCCCCAGGAGAGAGTCAGGTGTCGACCGTACGATGGTGAGTGTTAGAAAACTCTCCCTGGTCCCCAGTTTGAGCTTCAATCTCAGGATCCATGTATCTGTGATCCTCTCCAGAATGGAAGTAGTCATCACATACAGAGCATCAACTAGTTCCTGAACAGTGTCCTTCACATGCTGATATCCAAGAGAGGGAGTTACACAGTCACAAGATGGAGGAATAGAAAGCAGTACATCCTGTCATGTACAAAATTCTCAACATTCTGACTTTTTCTCAAAATCCTGACTTTTTCCTCAAAACTCAAAATCCTGACTTTTTCTCAAAATCCCCAAAAATCTGACTTTTAAAAAAAACCTGACTTTTTCTCAAAATTCTGACTTTTTCTCAAAATCCTGACTTTTTCCTCAAAATATCAAAAATCCTGAATTGTTCTCAAAATCCCCAAAAATCTGACTTTTTCAAAAATCTGACTTTTTCTCAAAAATCTGACTTTTTCTCAAAATCACAAAGTTCTGACTTTTTCTCAAAATTCTGACTTTTTCTCAAAAATCTAAAAAATATGACTTTTTCTCAAATATCAAAAAAATATGACTTTCTCAACATCTCAAAAATTCGGACTTTTTCCGAATACTTAAAAATGTTAATAATCCCTGGTCCCCGGCTTGAGCTTCAATCTCAGGATCCATGTATGTGTGATCCTCTCCAGAATGGAAGTAGTCATCACATACAGAGCATCAACTAGTTCCTGAACAGTGTCCTTCACATGCTGATATCCAAGAGAGGGAGTTACACAGTCACAAGATGGAGGAATAGAAAGCAGTATTCAATGTTTACTTCAGATTAGCTCCACATCAGAAATGAGCATGCTTGTCATATGTCTATCTCCATAGAGGCTGAATCATCATGTTCATCACATAGCTATCATATGCCTCAAACAGTCCTGATGCTCTTCTAGGTAATCATACATCCTGTCATGTTCACAGCTACAGCTGGGATACCTTTGTTAGCATGTTGCTCTCATGTTGGAGGAGGACGTTCACTATTCTCCCAACAGTGATGAAACATCTGTATCCGAGCAAAGTGTGCACATGTTGTTTAGAGAACACCAGATGTGTGTATTGGAGATAATATAGCTACCGTTGCCTTTCAGTTAACGGTATACATATTTATAAAGGTGTGCTTGAGTGTGTAAGTGGAGTAACTCCAACTTTAAGTGGCATTTAATTATTCTTTTCCCCGTAAGAGGAACGACAAATCGAGATTCTCTGGAGAGTTCCATTTTTTGATTTTGAAGTTCTGCTAAAAACACATCCAGTTTGACTCAGTGGTACAGAAACAAGGAGTGGACCTTCAGGAAGTCCCCTCTCCTCCCAGTAGTTCTGACTCCCCTCTCTCCCCCCAGTCCCCCTTCCTACAGTAGTTCTGACTCCCCTCTCTCCCCCCAGTCCCCTCTCCTACAGTAGTTCTGACTCCCCTCTCTCCCCACAGTCCCCTCTCCTACAGTAGTTCTGACTCCCCTCTCTCCCCACAGGCCCCTCTCCTACAGTAGTTCTGACTCCCCTCTCTCCCCCCAGTCCCCTCTCCTACAGTAGTTCTGACTCCCCTCTCTCCCCCCCAGTCCCCTCTCCTACAGTAGTTCTGACTCCCCTCTCTCCCACCCCAGTCCCTCTCCTACAGTAGTTCTGAACTCCCCTCTCTCCCCCACAGTCCCCTCTCCTCTCAGTAGTTCTGACTCCCCCCCCTCTTCTCCCCCCCCCAGTCCACTCTCCTACAGTAGTTCTGACTCCCTCTCTCCCCCCCAGTCCCCTCTCCTACAGTAGTTCTGACTCCCCTCTCTCCCCCCAGTCCCCTCTCCTACAGTAGTTCTGACTCCCCTCTCTCCCCCAGCAGCTGCCTCTCTGGTGGTGAAGGTGTACCCAGAGAGGGTCTCCTCCTCTCAGGGGGGGTCGGTCACTCTGCGCTGCCAGGTCTCTGGTTCTCCTCCTCATTACTTCTTCTGGTCCAGAGAGGACGGGAGGCCCATCTCAGCCGGCGCCGACCGACGCAGACAAGGTGACACACACAATACACACACACTATACACACTACACACCACACACTATACACACTATACACACACACTATACACACTACACACCACACACCACACACTATACACACTACACACCACACACTATACACACTACACACCACACACTATACACACTACACACCACACACTATACACACTACACACCACACACTATACACACACACTATACACACTACACACCACACACCACACACTATACACACTACACACCACACACTATACACACTACACACCACACACTATACACACTACACACCACACACTATACACACACTAGCACACAACACTATACACACAATGCACACACTATACACACACTATACACACTACACACCACACACTATACACACAATGCACAAACTATACACACACTATACACACTCTGTACACACTTATTCATTCAATACAACAACTAATTAATATAAAGTAAAGTAAAATATCACTGGAGCCAGACTGCCTGAAATAACGGTGTGTGTGTGTGTGTGTGTGTGTGTGTGTGTGTGTGTGTGTGTGTGTGTGTGTGTGTGTGTGTGTGTGTGTGTGTGTGTGTGTGTGTGTGTGTGTGTGTGTGTGTGTGTGTGTGTGTGTGTGTGTGTGTGTGTGTGTGTGTGTGTGTGTGTGTGTGTGTGTGTGTGTGTGTGTGTGTGTAGGAGCAGAGCTGTTCTTCCCCAGCGTGCAGCAGAGTGATGGAGGCGTGTACGTGTGCACGTGCAGAGACAACCGCAGCACCAACCGCAGCAGGGCGGAGATCGTGGTCACAAGTGAGAGGAAACACTGAATACTGACGATGGAATATCATGTTTTAACGGCAGAGTCCTTTCATCTCAGGATTCTGACGTGTTCTGAAAAAAAAAGTTCTCAGAAAAAGCATTCTAACATTTTAGGAGCAAATTCACCCAAAAATACTCTTTCAGAATTCCCTCAGATCTTTTGAAAAAAAATACTAACCCTTTTTTTCATAAATCTGAGAAGTAAACAAAAAAATCTGAGAAATCAAATCAGAAAAAAAGGTTTTGGGGGGATTCTACATTTTACTAGAGAGAAAAAAAATGTTCTCCAGAAAATAAAAAATAATGTGTTTTTTTCGAAGTTTCGAGAGTTTGTCTCAAAATCTGACTTTTTTCATAAAAATCTGTAAAAAAAAAAAAAAGAAATTTTTTAGCTATTTGAAAAAAAAAATCTTTATTTTATATTTCTTGAAAACATATCATTTTTTTCCAAAATCTTAGAGATAAAAAAGTGGGAATTGTCAGATGTTCAGAAATAAAAACATGTGTCTCAGAAATGAATGAACTGTTTGTATGGAGTATGAAGTGATGTGTCTGTCTCTCTCCAGGTGTTCCCTCTAAAGCCATCGAGGTGACCGTGGAGGAGCCTCAGTCTCAGACCGTCAGGTTGGGGGCCACCGCCAGCTTCATCTGCACCGCCAAGAGCAAGGTAACACTCTCTGAGAACTACTTAAGCAATAGCTCACGACAGGCCGTGGTATATGGTCATCATATGGTCGTCCGCTTCGCGTCGGGCCGAACAACGCCCCTTAGCTGTGATATAATGAGCATATATCACGGCCTGAAGTGAGCTATTGCTTTTATAAAACGGTTACCAAGTGTGGCAATATGAAAGAAAAATACACACTCTAATTTAAATAGTTGTTATTAGTAAATAATGATGTTCAAAATAAAATAGTCCCTCCGTTGCCTTCTGCACAAAACATAGTGCGAGGTGGTTGCCAGGCAACAACACTAACAGCTAGCGAACACATTAAACATTCAGCGTTGATCCATTATTTGGCTATTTATTTACATTAATGTGTATGTTGTTGTTTATTGTGCAGCCTCTGAAAACCTGTCCAGCATCAGTAGCATGGCTTACGAGGTTACTTGTATAGGCTGAGGTTGTTCTAGGCTATTGCTTGGCGTGGAGAGAATATTGCTCCACTTTCCAGATTGGGCTTCCAGTAGCTCTGGAGAGAGCTTTCACACCTGTGGCCACTAACGGTCATCATGTCTCTGCTTTGTTTCAAGACCCGCATCAGAAAGCTTTTGAATGGTGATACCTTTCCAGTTGGTCTACCTGCTCTTCACGTAGCTCTGCATGTCGTGGTTTAGGTGCTCTCTGGAGATAGGCACTGCTCAATCCACTCCTCCATAGTGAGACCCCCCGGAGGTCCAAGTTAACCTTACATGTTTCCATCTTAAGCTTAGTTAGTTAGTTAGTTTCCTAACGGACGTAACGTAACAGCTGTAACGGTTGTAGCTGTTGTAGCTGTTCCTCAGACGCGAGGGATACTGACATTTCCCTGTGTGTGATTTGTATTTATTGTCTTCTGTTTGCTATTGTAGTAAAGTGTTTTTATTACATGTACAGCACTTTGGCTCCACCAAAAAGGGTTTTAAAAATGTGCTATATAAATAAAACTTGATTTGATTTGATTTGTGAAAAGTATCTACAATTCTACCCGTGATATACGCTCATTATATCACGGCTAAGAACCAATCAGATTGCTTGATTTGACTTATCCGTTTTATAAACTGAACTGTAGTGGAGTAAAAGTACACCATTAAAGTACTATCTAATCTTATCTCCCCCCCCCCCCCCAGTCTCCGGCCTACACCCTGGTCTGGACCCGGAAAGGCAACGGGAAGCTTCCCACTCGAGCGATGGACTTCAACGGGATCCTGACGGTCCAGAACGTGCAGCCGGAGGACGCCGGCGTCTACGTCTGCACCGGGTCCAACATGTTCGCCATGGACGAGGGCACCGCCGTCCTCTACGTGCCAGGTTCGTGATCCACGGCACAACATTACCCATCAGCCCCTGCTCTGGCTCCTCCCCCTCCCCCCCCCCCCCCTCTTCCAGCTTGCAGTGGTGCATGCCATGCTTTCTGTTTCCCTGCATTAGGACCCTTTAGACCAACACGCTTCTAACCGCCACGCTTCTGCTCTGCAACAAACGACGCTTTCTAACTCCTGTTTCGTGCCTTTCCTGGACTTTATATGAAGAAATACAGCTTGTGGGTTTAATTCAAACTAAAACGATATGACAGAACAACATCTCTAGATAACACAAGGAGGTTTTAAAGGTCTCCTATCATGCAAAATACGCCTTTGTACTATACGCCTAAAAGCAGCATGATAGCAGATCTTTAAATCTAAACGTCAGGTCACATGAGCTCTCTGGGGGTCCGTGATTGGCTCCTGCAGATTTCCCCCTCTTTATATTGAAACCCCTCGGTGGTGGTGTGGTGGCTTCTTCCTGGTTTTTGGAGGTTTTTACGAGCAGGGTGTTAGCTTTGGGGTCTCTATCCTCACCTCCAAACCCCCCCCCCTGCCAGAGCTGTAGTGATGGGGAGGAAACCGGACAACGACTGACGTTCAGAAAGGACTTGGAAACGCAGGAGGAACCACATGTTCTCTATCTCATGGTGCTACAGTCTGTAAACCTGACGCTGAATCACATTTCTAATTATTATTATTTCCGTTAGCGTCATGTTTGGTAGAATATTTAACATCTGACTTGAAATGCAAAAGAAAAAGGGAGTTTTTTATACCTATCTTGTCGATAATAACCACTTCTGTATATTATGGTCTTTAATTTACACGCTGTCATTGTTGTTTCTTTTTTATATATATTTGTACTGACTGAAATGTGTACCTGAATGTCTCACAGTAAACCACGTGTTGTTGTTCCATGGGGATTGGCCATGACGATGCATTGCATGATGTTTCTATCAGAAAATATTTTTATATCTCTCTTTAATTACACGTTTACTTCACAATGACTGCATTATGTTGAACTTGATTGAAAATAAAACCCAAAGGTGCTTCTGTAAAGATTTCCATTTGATTTAGAAAGGACGTCCACCTGATGTAATGCACACCTGTATTCATCTTAACTGTGAAAGTATGTTGTGAAAAATGGATTAAAATAATGAGAAAGTGATTTTCTAGTTCATGGACCGGGCTCATTTATATATCATTATTATTATAATAAAATATATATATGACCTTGATAAAAAGAGGATCACCACAAGCTGTATGCCGGCTTTTTAACCGCTGAATGTGAACTAGTTTTAATGTCTAAAAACTGCTTCCTGCTACTAACCTGCACGCCTCCTCTGTGTGTGTGTGCGTGTGTGTGTGTGTGTGTGTGTGTGTGTGTGTGTGTGTGTGTGTGTGTGTGTGTGTGTGTGTGTGTGTGTGTGTGTGTGTGTGTGTGTGTGTGTGTGTGTGTGTGTGTGGTGTGTGTGTGTGTGTGTGTGTGTGTGTGTGGTGTGTGTCTGTGTGTGTGTCTCTGTGTGTGTGTGTGTGTCTGTGTCTCTGTGTGTGTGTGTGTGTGTGTGTGTGTGTGTCTCTGTGTCTGTGTGTGTGTGTGTGTGGTGTGTGTGTGTGTCTGTGTGTGTGTGTGTGTGTGTCTGTGTGTCTGTGTGTGTGTGTGTCTCTCTCTCTGTGTGTGTGTGTGTGTGTGTGTGTGTGTGTGTCTCTCTGTGTGTGTGGGTGTGTGTGTGTGTGTGTCTCTCTGTGTGTGTGTGTGGGTGTCTCTGTGTGTGTGTGTGTGTGTCTCTGTGTGTGTGGTGTGGGTGTGTCTGTGTGTGTGTGTGTGTGTGTGTGTCTGTGTGTGTGTGTCTCTGTGTGTGTGTGTGTGTGTGTGTCTCTGTGTGTGTGTGTGTGTGTGTGGTGTCTCTGTGTGTGTGTTGTGTGTGTGTCTCTCTCTTGTGTGTTGTGTGTCTCTGTGTGTGGTGTGTGTGTGTGTGTGTGTGTGTCTCTGTGTGTGTGTGTGTGTGTGTGTGTGTGTGGTGTGTGTGTGTGGTGTGGTGTGTGTGTGTGTCTCTGTGTGTGTGTGTGTGTCTCTGTGTGTGTGTGTGTCTCTGTGTGTGTGTGTGTGTGTGTGTTTATCTTGACTTTGCATAAAAAGCATTTTGCATCGTTGTTGTTGAGTGTGAGATCATTAAAGACACTAACCAACGTTCTTGTAACACCTGTTGTTGCTGTTCTCAATGCATCAGGTGAGTGATTGTTAAAATATGAATTAAACGGCACCAACCGAGGAATCAATGATCTCAAAAAGGTAGAAGCACTTTTGATTTGGGTTCAATAACACGTTGTTTAGCTGCTCAGGTAAATGACCCCGCTGACGTTAGATTAAAGGAACTGTTTAAAATGTCTGTTTCATGAGTAGACCCCATTGGATGCTCATGCTGAACGAGATGGTTTGTTGCCTTGTTCTCTGAAACCCCAAAGACAGTATTTAGTGAAGAAGTCAAAGAGTATGTTCAGCAAAACTCCACGGAGCAAAACACTCAGACGAGGAACCGTGTTATAAACGTTCATAGACTTACGGTTCAAACAGAAGGCCCTGCACAGGAAGGAGTCTAGAACTTGGAAAAACAAACTATTATATTTACATGTAAAGTTAATAATAAGCTGTTATTGATCTGATTCAACTGGCAATATGTATACTGATACAGGATGAATCACTTAAAACCACCTTAGACATGCCCATTGTGCTTTGTATCAGTGAGCTATTTGTGGTAGTCATGGAAAATCCCACAAACAGCTGTAACAACGCTTTACGCGAATGCTTTTTGGCATAAAAACCTGTCTGAAAATGAGCTGATCAGATTTTGGCCACTTTATGATGTCATAACGATGTTTTGTCTTGAGTAACCATGAGCCAATCAGCAACCAAGGTAACCCCCCCCCCCCCCCTTATCACCTGAATGTCCTCCTAGAGCACCATTGAGTTCTTTGTAACCAAATGTCTCTCAGAGGGGCGTGGGGAGGGGCTCCTTATTTTCATCTGAAGTAACAGACAGAGAATCAGCACTTTGGAAACAGGGCTGAAACAGAGGGGATTATGGGTAATGCTGCAATGATCTGTTTGGTGTTTCAGCCAATCAGAGACATGTTCTGGATATATCTGAGACCTGTGATATATTGATGAGAAACAGGATAACAGGAGACCTTTAAAAGGTTCCACAGTCTGGTGAACGTTCCTGCGGTTGGTGCCAGTTTAATTCATGAAGCATGTTTGAATCGTGTGTTTTTGGAACCATTTGGACAAACCCACGGCGGTCCACAGTGGGAGATATTCTGCAGGGAGGTAAACTGTCCCAGAAACCTGACCTCTCCCCCCCCCCCCCCCCCCCCCCCCCCCCCCCCTCCTCCCTCCAGAGGCCTCACAGACTCAGATGTTTTACACAGCCTATGAAATGTTTGAAGGACACGGGAAGCGTAAGTCCGCATGGGCATGGTTTCCTCTCTGCGAACAGACCCTTCCTCTCTCTGGGTCCTGCATGCTTCTTCTTCCTCAGCTTGGAAGTGGGTAGCGCCATGTACAAACAACTTCTGCAGGAAACTCTACAAGAAAAAACAGCAAGTCTCACGCTCTTTGTGAGCAGACGCCTTTAGTTTAAAGCAGCGGTGTCCAAACTTCTTTCACTGAGGGCCACAACCCTAACCCTAAAAACAAGTCACAAGAGGTATATCGCCTTATCAGTTAAGTTATAAGTTAGCAAAATCAATCAAATGTAGGTAAATGATGCTTGATACTTGAATATGCTTTAAGAAACATCCCAGCTCTCCAGAGGGTTTACTTGAAAGCTCATTCCTTCAGAAGCTTGAAGGCTAGATGTCAAGCTTGTTATGGAAATAAGTTATTCGGCAAACTAAGATTTGTTTGACATTTTTCCAACATGAATTGACTTTATTTGAAAAGTGGACTCATTAACACATGAATACTGTGTAATATTTGTATCTGTATTTAAGAAGTAGAATACATGACAAGCACACGTTTATTTGAAGGCCGTATTGCATTATACTTTTTGAATGAGCTGAGGGCCGTTTTCAAAATTTACCGCGGGCCACATTTGGCCCCCGGGCCGTAGTTTGGACACCCCTGAGTTTAAAGATTTGTTTTCAGTGGTTCTGTTTCCTGTGGAGGTTGTTCTGTACGAGCGTCACCGGCTCTGTCCTCTTTGGGTTCATCGGGTCCATCACTGCAGGAAAGATAAATCCTCCTCAGGGCGAATCCTCACGAATGTGGAGCTTAGTTTCCATCAGGGAAGAATATCAGAGTCAGCGTTGTGTTGTCCATACAGGCACCGACCGGTTTCATTCTTAAGATAATTGTGGGATAATGGAGGGTAATGTCCCTTGAATTAAAATGGATTACTCCATTCAGAGACTTGGTTTAACCCAGGCTGCTCAATGATTTTGTCTTTAGTTATTCAGTCAGTAGCTAGATGTTTACTTATAATGTCTCCACATTCAGAGACGAGATATGTCCCTTCTACTTCTTCTTCTTCATCCTTATCTCTTTCCTCTTCTTCTTCTTCATCTTCTTCTTCTCCTTCTGTCCTGTGAATAGCTGTTATCTGGGCTTCAAACATCATACTGTGCCTAACACATCCCATCTCACCGGGGTATCATCAGATCTGACTCTGGACCAGTTCCAATGCGTCAAACAGATGGAAAAGATCCTGAAATTACTCAATTAATAGGATATCATTGATGGAAGTTAATCCAAGTTAAAGAGACAAGTCTTTTCATTCCTGACCTCGAGCGGTATCTAGCAATTAAGCTAAGTTTAGCTATATATGTTTAGATATGTGTTACAGCTGGGAGAATAAACCCTATACATTCCTGGGAGATTATTTGCCATTACTGGGGATCGCCAGACATTTCCTTGCGCACCCCATTTGTGATTTTGATTGGAAACTATTGGATGTATTATCATGAAAATTGGTTCACACACTTGTGTTCCCTTCAGGATGATTTCTAATAGCTTTGGGAAACTTTCACATTTTTATCTGGCGCCACCAATCAAGTCCAAATAAAAAAAAGAATGGTTAAATTTATGAATGTATATCTACAAAACATATGGGATCAGCCTCCACTGTACTTCCGTGTTTGTAATTGAGCTTAAAGTTAGCGCCACAATTTAATTAGCTGGATATCTTTAGTGGATCTGACCATTTAGCTTTTCCTTTAGTGAGAGACCCCAGAACATATCAGGTTGTGCGTCTAGTGTAGTTCCAAGGTATGCATCATAAACTCCTGATTTCCATTTCACCACCACCTCGCCAGTCTTCATTATCACGCTTCATTCCTCCACGAGCCTCTAGGTGGTGTCCTTCTCCGGTTTGATGTTTTTATGACTCCTGTTTCCCTTCCTTTAGCTTCAGAAGGCACTCTGCCTGTGGCCAACGTCTCCCCGACCGTCCTGAACGTCATACAGGGTCAACGGGCAGAGTTTCGCTGCACCGTGACCGGAAACCCCACCGCCGCCATCGAATGGATCGGTACGAGTACTTTCTGTTGACTCATTTTCATCACTTCCTGTCCCCTGGTCTGGAGGTCAATGGTTTTCTGAATGTGTTTTTGGTTGTTAGACTGACATAAGGTCTGTGGTTAACACAAGCTGAAGAGATTTGAACGTTTTGTTCTAAGACATGTAATACGTCAGTTAATACCCCACTGGTGGATTTAAAAAACGGAGGGAGCTAGCAAGTGTCTAAATGAGACGACTAAACATCATCACAACCAACATTAGCCTCCTTTAGCTTAGCGGTGGTGACGTGAAGTCATGTGACCGTGCTGTAGTTCCTTTATAGACCAACATTAGCCTCCTTTAGCTTAGCGGTGGTGACGTGAAGTCATGTGACCGTGCTGTAGTTCCTTTATAACCCAACATTAGCCTCCTTTAGCTTAGCGGTGGTGACGTGAAGTCATGTGACCGTGCTGTAGTTCCTTTATAGCCCAACATTAGCCTCCTTTAGCTTAGCGGTGGTGACGTGAAGTCATGTGACCGTGCTGTAGTTCCTTTATAGCCCAACATTAGCCTCCTTTAGCTTAGCGGTGGTGACGTGAAGTCATGTGACCGTGCTGTAGTTCCTTTATAGCCCAACATTAGCCTCCTTTAGCTTAGCGGTGGTGACGTGAAGTCATGTGACCGTGCTGTAGTTCCTTTATAGCCCAACATTAGCCTCCTTTAGCTTAGCGGTGGTGACGTGAAGTCATGTGACCGTGCTGTAGTTCCTTTATAGCCCAACATTAGCCTCCTTTAGCTTAGCGGTGGTGACGTGAAGTCATGTGACCGTGCTGTAGTTCCTTTATAGCCCAACATTAGCCTCCTTTAGCTTAGCGGTGGTGACGTGAAGTCATGTGACCGTGCTGTAGTTCCTTTATAGCCCAACATTAGCCTCCTTTAGCTTAGCGGTGGTGACGTGAAGTCATGTGACCGTGCTGTAGTTCCTTTATAGCCCAACATTAGCCTCCTTTAGCTTAACGTTAGCTTCTTACTTCAGAAATCATGAAGTGGTGTTTATATGTGGAGATTATCCTGCTGAACTAAACCTGTAAGTATCAGAAACGTTTGTTTGACACAGACATTATTTTCTGCAATAATCCAAACTAACATGGAGGAATCCCATTGGACCAAGGAGATGCTGCCTTCAGGGACCAACACGGGAATAGGTCTAACCCCTCTGTGTGCCTGTGTGTTGTTGCAGGGGGTCCGGGGAACAGGATGAGCCCCCGAGCTGTGGTCAGAGGAGGCGTCCTGAGCTTCAGCGCCGTGGATCCAGCTGATGAGGGGGAGTACACCTGCAAGGCCCTGAACACACACGGGGAAAACACAGTGCGGGTCTCCCTGTTCGTGCAAAGTAAGACTGTGTTTGTTAATCGGTATCACACAAAAGCCTGTTTTACGGGCCTTGTGGGGACCACCAACAGAATCAGGACCAAATGCCCGGTCCCCACAATGTAAACCAATATTATGAGTTTTATAATATTTGGGATGGGTAGGCTGGCAGGGTCCTTAAAGAGTCTTAAAAATCATTACGAGTTTTTAGACATGCTAAGAGATGGGAATTATGACTTTTGACTTGTTTTTACATTTTGTGGCCCGAGAGAGTGTGACGGTAATGAACCTTGACCTGTTTCTCAAACTGGGCCTTGTTGGGTCCTTAAATTGAAATGAATTGGTCCTGAAATGTTTGCTATTACTGTGTAAGTAGGCGTGGGGAGTCGGAGTTAAACTGGGAGGAAACAGGAAGATTCTGCCAAGGGAAAAGTCAGAGAGTAGGAAAATAATTTGTGTTTCCTCCCTATGATTCGTATCCGTTTTAAGATGTGATGGTTCTTCCTTTTCCCGTGTTACACCCTTTACTAAGGTTAATGAAATGGGCGAGTGTTTTTTTTGTAAGTAAGCTGTGGTGGGGTTAGTGTGTTTTTTGATCATCATATTTTATTTTAAGTAAATTATAAAAATGTTTCGGTTTTTGGTGTCTTTTTTGCCTTTTCTCAATTTTTTTGGTGTTGTTGAAACTTCTCAGTTTTGTGTGTGTATTCTGAATTCTTTGTGTTTTTAGAATTTGTTTGTTAATAATTGGGTTAGTGGTTTTTCCGTCAACTAGCTGTGGTGGGGGTGTGTTTTTTAATGATCATATTTTATTCTTTTGAAGTTTTTTTTAATTATACTTTTTTTGTGTGTTCTCAATTTTTGTTTTGTTTTTTTAAGTTCTTAGTTTTTTAAAACGTGTCAGTTTTTTGTGTCTGAATTCTTTGTGTTTTTAGATTTTTTGTGGATTCTTTTAATGTTAACAATTCCTTCTGTTTCAGAGTCGAACCCGAGCGTTGTCGGCACGCAGCCTCAGGTTCAGGTCAGTCCTCAGAACATCGAAGCCCACGAAGGAGACAACGTCCGTCTGTACTGCAGAGCGACAGGATCCCCGACCCCGAAACTCACCTGGCTGAAGAACGGGGGTCAGATCCCCCCCCCAGGTGAGCCCCCCCCCTCACCGCTGCAGCACCGTCACTTTAACACATTCACATTTTGCCGTGATATTAATCTGATTTCCTCTCAAAGGTGTGTCCGATGCCGATGGAATTCAACATTATGTTTGTATTGTTCCGCATTTTGACATCTACTCTTTATTTCTCTGTTTGTCTCCTCCCCCCATGGTTTTTTGTTTTTGATCCCCCCCCCCCCTCGTTGTGACGTTTGCTCAGGCCATTCCCTCTCTCGGTTTCCATCAGTTTAAAAGCAACAGTCTCGATGTGTTACAGAGACGTATTGAGGAGCTGCAGGTCTGTCCATCTGTCCGTCCTCATCATCGTCTATACTCACCTCGTCCTCACGCTGTCACTAATGCATGATAATCACATGATCACATGGTCACATGGTCACATGATCACATGGTCACATGATCCTGTCAACTGATAATTCGCTGCTCACCCAGCCCGTTAAGATGCAAATACATGAAGTCAGCCGGCTGGTCGACTCGTTGGGACGCCTTCACAAGTCCGTCTGTCTCTGGTCATATTTAGGGTTCTTGTTATTATTGTATTCCATTGAATCTGGTTATTAGTGCTCTAATTAAAGGATACAATAAGTAAACAATTAGCTTTTTAGATAGCTCCCACTTCTGTCCACAGACTCGTGCACATTGGTTTATCCTCCAGTTTATTTCCAATTACTTTACATACCTTTCTGTGGACGTTAAAGTTATCAAAGTCAAAAGTCAACTATCCCGAATACAAAAATACAAATATATATAAAAAGATGTATATCCTGTACCTGTCCACCTCAGGCTGTAATCCTGCATTGTAGGACCATTGGGAAAGTGATCTTGTCACCGTAATCAACAGAAAGGCATCACAAGGTACAGCAGAACTACCCGAGGGAGAAATCTAGTAAAGTGACATCACTATGGAACCCTGGCTCTCCTATTGGCTGGCGCTCCAACACATTGTCCATGATAGGCTGAGGGGCGGGACATGGGTAATGGTTCTCTTTAATCATGATGCACATTTGAATGCGGTTGAACTCCTGTTTTTTTTACCACACCAGATTACACCGGACTAAGCGTTGTCTTGTGAAGGCGCCCTGACTGTATTTGCATTCTGTTTTTATGTTGCGTTTATTAATAATTGTTCCATAGTGTCTTGTTTTGTCCTCATCACCCCCCCCCCCCCCCCCCCCCCCCCTCATCATTAGAATCAGAATACCTTTATTCGTCCCAAAGAGGGGAAATGTACATTTGTAACGAGTATATCCAAACTATGATTGCACATAGTTTGTATTTAACAACAAGGGGTGTTATAGCATAGCACCAACCCCCCCCCCCCCGTACTGAGTAAACAGAAGGTTCTGGAGGTATTCAGACATACTCCTCGGTGTGTTGTGTTAGTGTTTTAAACTCCTACACAAGCCTTTCCCAGGCCGAGGCTCTGCAGAGCGGCCAGGCAGAAACTGTGTGAGCTCTGCAGACGCTTTGCTTTGAGAAGCTGCAGACACACACTGAGCCTCAGCGCTGAGCTTTACGCTCCAGCAGCTGTGTCCCTGAATGCCCCCACACCCATACAGTAACCCCCCCTCCCCCCTCTGACCCGAGGTGCTTCCAAACTTTATCAAAGCTCATATTCAGGCCTGCTGAGCCTCTGAGGAACAGACAGAGAGCTGGGTTATTAGAAAGCAGCTTGTTGAGGAGTTACAGTAATGCAGGGTTTAGTTTGTCATGATATTCTGGGTTCAGCAGTGGTGGAAGTATTCAGAAGTTTTATATCAAGTAGCAATACTACAGTTTCAGAATACTCTGCTACAAGGACAAGTCCTGCATTCATAGTTTTAACAAGTAAAAGCACAAGTATTGGCTTCAAAATACACGTAGAGTACCCAAAGTTAAACTACAAGTATTGGCTTCAAAATACACCTAAAGTACACAAAGTTAAAGAACTAGCATAAGCGTCAAAATACACTTAAAGTTCAACAAGTGCTAATATTGGTGTCAAATTACACATATAGTACAAAAGTAAAAGTACTAGTATTGGCGTGAAAATACACTTAAAGTACCCTAAGTTAAAGTTCAAGTATTGGCGTCAAAATACACTTGAAGTACCTTAATTAAAAGTAAAAGTATTGGTGTCAAAATACACTTAAAGTACCCTAAGTTAAAGTTCAAGTATTGGCATTACAATACACTTAAAGTACCCTAAGTTAAAGTTCAAGTATTGGCGTCAAAATACACTTAAAGAACATTAATTAAAAGTACAAGTATTGGTGTCAAATTACACTTATGGTACCCAAAGTATAAGTACTAGCATTGGTGTCAAAATACACTAAAAGTACCCAAAGTAAATGTACAAGTATTTGTGTCAAAATACACTTAAAGTACCCAAAGTGAAAGTACTAGTATTGGTGTCAAAATACACTAAAAGTACCTTCATTAAAAGTACAAGTATTGGCGTCAAAATGCACTTAAAGAACATTAATTAAAAGTACAAGTATTGGTGTCAAATTACATTTATGGTACCCAAAGTAAATGTCAAAATACACCTAAAGTACCCAAAGTAAAAGTACTAGTATATGCATCAAAATACACTTAAAATACCTTCATTTAAAGTACTAGCATTGGTGTCAAAATACACTTAAGGTACCCAAAGTAAAATTCCAATATTGGTGTCAAAATACACTTAAAGTACCTTAAATGTTAACTAATATCCAAACCTGTAAAAGGAGTCCTATAAATGTATTGGAGTAAAAGTATGAAGTAGCATGAAAATAGAATACTCAGATATACATGTAGTACCTCAGATTTGTACTTAAGTAAAGTACTTGAGTACATTTACTTCATTAGATTCCACCACTGGTTTTCAGGCCTGAAGGTTACTCTCAGGTTTCACAGGTAATAACGTCTTTAAAATGCTCATGGAGTAACCTCTGTCTCAGATCGATGTGTCACTAACTCCTCATGTGTTAGAGAGTAGTCCCCGATGTGTTAACGCTGATCGTTGTAGACGTGTTGCTCTGTGCAGCTTCCTGATGAAGTTCAGTGTGATTTAAGATCATCTGCTCAGAAACTGATCTGTAACTGTCTGTCCTAAAGACCCCGCTGTAGTGCTTCTGTGTTGCTGTAGATAGAAACGTCATTATGTCATAATGTCATATCTGTGTTGTTCAGAGAGGTAAGTCATGTTCTGTCTTCACTGTGTGAGTCATGTGTGATGTGATAGTGTTCATAGAGAGATGCAGGGATGTTTGTATTGGTCCCTGAAGGCAGCATCTCCCTGGTCCAATGGGATTCCTCCATGTGATTTTATAATATCCAGATATTAACAAAAAAGCTAATGTTAGGCTATAAAGGAACTACAGCACGGTCACATGACTTCACGTCACTAACGCTAAGCTAAAGGTGGCTAATGTTGGGCTATAAAGGAACTACAGCACGGTCACATGACTTCACGTCACCACCGCTAAGCTAAAGGTGGCTAATGTTGGGCTATAAAGGAACTACAGCATGGTCACATGACTTCACGTCACTAACGCTAAGCTAAAGGAGGCTAATGTTGGGCTATAAAGGAACTACAGCACGGTCACATGACTTCACGTCACCACCGCTAAGCTAAAGGAGGCTAATGTTGGGCTATAAAGGAACTACAGCATGGTCACATGACTTCACGTCACTAACGCTAAGCTAAAGGAGGCTAATGTTGGGCTATAAAGGAACTACAGCACGGTCACATGACTTCACGTCACCACCGCTAAGCTAAAGGAGGCTAATGTTGGGCTATAGAGGAACTACAGCACGGTCACATGACTTCACGTCACTAACGCTAAGCTAAAGGAGGCTAATGTTGGGCTATAAAGGAACTACAGCACGGTCACATGACTTCACGTCACCACCGCTAAGCTAAAGGTGGCTAATGTTGGGCTATAAAGGAACTACAGCACGGTCACATGACTTCACGTCACTAACGCTAAGCTAAAGGAGGCTAATGTTGGGCTATAAAGGAACTACAGCATGGTCACATGACTTCACGTCAGTAACGCTAAGCTAAAGGAGGCTAATGTTGGGCTATAAAGGAACTACAGCACGGTCACATGACTTCACGTCACCACCGCTAAGCTAAAGGCGGCTAATGTTGGGCTATAAAGGAACTACAGCACGGTCACATGACTTCACGTCACCACCGCTAAGCTAAAGGAGGCTAATGTTGGGCTATAAAGGAACTACGGCACGGTCACATGACTTCACGTCACCACCGCTAAGCTAAAGGAGGCTAATGTTGGGCTATAAAGGAACTACAGCACGGTCACATGACTTCACGTCACCACCGCTAAGCTAAAGGAGGCTAATTTTGGGCTATAAAGGACCTTATTTTCAGGATAACAACCAAACACACATTCAGAAACCATTGACCTCCAGACCAGGGGACAGGAAGTGATTAATGCTGACTCATGCCAGGGTTTAGGACTCATTCCTGCACCTCTCTATGACCTTTATAATGCCTCTGATATCTCACAGACAGATGTTTGATGGTCTCTTCTGGTTTCAGTCTCGTTTGGACCGCACAGATATTGGCACTCTGCTGATCCCCAACATCCAGAGGTCAGACTCAGGGACCTACATGTGTGTGGGCAGCAACAGCGTGGGCTCCAACAGCTCGCCCCTCAAGGTGTCCGTGCTCAAAGGTCAGAGGTCAAAGCAGTTACAATAATACAGTAATTATAACAATGTGTTTTTATTCAAAGTTGTTAATGTTGTGTGTGTGTGTGTGTGTGTGTGTGTGTGTGTGTGTGTGTGTGTGTGTGTGTGTGTGTGTGTGTGTGTGTGTGTGTGTGTGTGTGTGTGTGTGTGTGTGTGTGTGTGTGTGTGTGTGTGTGTGTGTGTGTGTGTGTGTGTGTGTGTGTGTGTGTGTGTGAGCAGCAGACCACGTCTCCTCAGCGGTCAGCATCCAGCCCTCCATCGCTGACGTTCAGGAGGGTCAGAGTCTGGATCTCAGCTGCTTCGCCCCCGGAAACCCCCCCCCTCAGGTGACCTGGAGCAAGGCCAGCGGACGCCTGTCCTCCAACCACCAGGTAACACACACACACACACACACACACACACACACACACACACACAGTATTTACATTGAAATAGAATAGAATAAAATAAAATATATGCAGTAATACAAAAAAAACAGATATTGTGTACATTGTGTGCATTAATGTGATTGTCAGTGTGTCTATAAGGTGGTGTTTAAGGTGGTGCTTATAAGGTGGTGTTTAAGTGGTGGTTAGGTGGTGGTGTTTATAAGGTGGTGTTTATAAGGTGGTGTTTAAGTGGTGGTTAGGTGGTGTTTAAGGTGGTGTTTAAGGTTGTTTATAAGGTGGTGTTTAAGTGGTGGTTAGGTGGTGTTTAAGGTGGTGTTTATAAGGTGGTGTTTAGGTGGTGGTTAGGTGGTGTTTAAGGTGGTGTTTATAAGGTGGTGTTTAGGTGGTGGTTAGGTGGTGTTTAAGGTGGTGTTTATAAGGTGGTGTTTAGGTGGTGGTTAGGTGGTGTTTATAAGGTGGTGTTTAGGTGGTGGTTAGGCAAGGCAAGGCAAGGCAAGGCAAGGCAAGGCAAGGCAAGGCAAGGCAAGGCAAGGCAAGGCAAGGCAAGGCAAGTTTATTTATATAGCACCTTTCAACACAAGGTAATTCAAAGTGCTTTACAAAAATGGAAGACATTTTAAAAATGGCATTTAAAATCAGTCATTAAAAAGAAAAGATAATAAAATAAACATTAAAAGAAAAAATACATGGATAAAAGTTAAAAGTTACAGTGCAGTTTCAGATGTGAATAGTTCAATTAAAAGCAGCGGCAAAAAGAAAAGTCTTCAGCCTGGATTTAAAAGTAGTAAGAGTTGCAGCGGACCTGCAGGTTTCTGGGAGTTTGTTCCAGATATTTGGAGCATAATAACTGAACTTCTCCATGTTTAGTTCTGACTCTGGGGACAGAAAGCTGACCAGTCCCTGAAGACCTGAGGGTTCTGGATGGTTCATAATTTAGCAGTAGGTCAGACATGTATTTTGGGCCTAAACCATTCAAAGCTTTATAAACCAGCAGCAGTATTTTTAAATCTATTCTTTGACACACAGGAAGCCAGTGTAAGGACTTCAGAACAGGAGTGATGTGATCCACTTTCTTAGTGTCAGTGAGGACTCGAGCAGCGGCGTTCTGAATTAGCTGCAGCTTTCTAATAGATTTTTTAGTGAGGCCTGTAAAGACACCATTGCAGTAGTCGAGTCTACTGAAGATAAAAGCATGGACAAGTTTTTCCAAATCCTGCTGTGACATTAGTCTTTTAATCCTAGATATGTTCTTTAGGTGATAGTAGGCTGATTTAGTAACTGTTTTAATGTGACTGTTGAAACTCAGGTCAGAGTCCATGACTACACCTAGATTTCTGGCTTTATCTGTTGTTTTGAACATTGCAGACTGAAGCTCAGCGCTAACTTTTATACGTTCTGCCTTGGCTCCAAGAACCATTACCTCAGTTTTATCTTTGTTTAATTGGAGAAAGTTCTGACACATCCAGTCATTGATTTGTTCAATGCACTTACTCAGTGTTTGAATTGGAGCATAATCTCCTGGTGAAATTGTTACGTAAATTTGTGTGTCATCCGCATAGCTATGGTAACTTATTTTGTTCTTTTTCATTATCTGAGCCAGTGGTAGCATGTAGATGTTAAAGAGAAGAGGCCCCAAGATGGAGCCTTGAGGTACCCCACATGTCATATTTGTCAACTCAGATGTGTATTTACCTATAGAAACAAAGTTTTTTCTGTCCTTTAAGTAGGACTCAAACCAATTTAGAACTGTTGCCGAAAGTCCCACCCAGTTTTCTAGTCGGTCTAGTAATATGTTGTGGTCAACAGTGTCAAATGCAGCACTGAGATCTAATAATACTAACACTGAAGTTCTGCCACTGTCTGTGTTTAAGTGGATGTCATTGAAGACCTTTACAAGAGCAGTCTCAGTGCTGTGGTTTGGACGAAATCCTGACTGGAACACATCCAAACAGTTATTTAAATGCAAGAAGTTACTCAACTGTTGAAATACTACTTTTTCAATGATTTTACCTAGAAATGGCAGGTTTGATATGGGCCTGTAATTGTTCATTACTGAGGCATCTAGATTATTCTTTTTTAAGAGCGGTTTAATGACTGCAGTTTTCAGAGGCCTCTGGAAAAATACCTGAGTGAAGAGATGTGTTTACTATATGAAGTAGATCTGAGGCCATGCAAGGAAAAACATCTTTGAAAAATCCTGTTGGAATAATATCAAGGCAGCAGGAGGAGGATTTCAGAAGTTGAATAATGTCCTCTAAGTTTTTACCATTAATCTGATGGAATTGTGTCATGGTGTTTGAATTGATATTAGGTGGACAAAGGGACAAAACATTTGCTGTACCTGATGTAGAGGCACTGACTGCTTGTCTAATTTTCTGAATGTTGTCAGTGAAGAAGGAGGCAAAATCATTGCACGCCCTGGTGGATAGAAATTCAGAGGCTACTGACACTGGGGGGTTAGTTAGTCTGTCGACGGTAGCAAACAAGGCACGTGCGTTGTTTTTGTTTTTGGTAATGATGTCAGAGAAGAAAGACTGTCGTGCGTTTTTCAATTCCAAATTATAAAGGCCAAGTCTCTCTTTATAGATTTCAAAGTGAACCTGGAGATTTGTTTTTCGCCACCTACGTTCAGCTTTTCGACACTCTCTTTTTTCTGTTCTCACGGTCATGGCCTTTCTCCATGGAGATATTTTCTTGCTAATCACTTCCTTTACCTTAGTTGGAGCAATGGTATCTATAACATTTTTAATTTTTGAATTAAAATAGCTCATTTACTGAGATGTTAGCAGGGCAAGTGTGGAAGAGAAATTATGAGTAAACATTTCCCTAGTATTTTCAGTTAAATATCGCTTTGTGGTTACCTCTTTCTGAACATTTTTGTGAACAGAAATAGAGCTCTCAAAGAAAACACAGGAATGATCAGAGAGTGCAACATCAGTCACCACAACCTTTGAGATATTCAGACCCTTTGAGATAATTAAGTCCAGAGTGTGCCCCTTATTGTGCGTGGGCTCCGCCACATGCTGAGTCAGTCCATAGTTATCAAGAACACAGTTCTTTAGCCCCTCTGTCCTGGGGGTTGTCAACATGGATGTTAAAATCACCAACAATGACTAGACGGTCAAAGTCAATACACACTATAGACAGCAGTTCAGTAAAATCATCAAAAAAGCTTGCACAGTATTTGGGTGGTCTATAGATATTTAGGAACAGAGCTCGAGAGGAGCATTTCAGCTGAAGGGCCACATATTCAAAAGAAGCAAAGTCCCCATAAGATGTCTTCCTGCATTGAAGGGAATCATTGAACAAAATATCAACTCCACCCCCTTTCTTATGCATTCTTTCCTGACTCATAAAACTAAAGTTGGGAGGGGTTGGTGGTGTTTAAGGTGGTGTTTATAAGGTGGTGTTTAGGTGGTGTTTATAAGGTGGTGTTTAAGGTGGTAGTTAGGTAGTGGTTAGGTGGTGTTTAGGTGGTGATTAGGTGGTGTTTCTAAGGTGGTGTTTATAAGGTGGTGTTTAAGGTGGTGGTTAGGTGGTGGTTAGGTGGTGTTTAGGTGGTGTTTAAGGTGGTGTTTATAAGGTGGTGTTTAAGTGGTGGTTAGGTGGTGTTTAAGGTGGTGTTTAGGTGGTGGTTACGTGGTGTTTAAGGTGGTGTTTAAGGTGGTGTTTATAAGGTGGTGTTTAAGGTTGTTTATAAGGTGGTGATTAAGGTGGTGTTTAAGGTTGTTTATAAGGTGGTGTTTAGGTGCTGTTTAGGTGGTGTTTATAAGGTGGTGTTTTTAAGGTGGTGTTTAGGTGGTGTTTAAGGGTGTTTATAAGGTGGTGTTTATAAGGTGTTTAAGGGTGTGTATAAGGTGGTGTTTAAGGTGGTGTTTAGGTGTTGTTTAAGGTGTCTATAAAGTGGTGTTTAAGGTGGTGTTTAGGTTGTTGTTTAGGTGGTGTTTAAGGTGTTGTTTAAGGTGTTGTTTAAGGTGTCTATAAAGTGGTGTTTAGGTGGTGTTTAAGTGGTGTTTAGGTGTTGTTTAAGGTGTTGTTTAAGGTGTCTATAAAGTGGTGTTTAGGTGGTGTTTAGGTGGTGTTTAGGTGTTGTTTAAGGTGGTGTTCCTCCTCTCTACAGGTGCTGGGCAGTCAGCTGAGGATCCTCTTGGCCTCTCCAGAGGACTCTGGGGAATACGTGTGCCGAGTTCAAGGACACTCCGGAAACTCCAACTTCCAGCAGGCGTCCGTCTCCGTGTCCGTCACCTCGTCTTCATCACGTGAGTCAGACTGCAGGAAGTGTTCAATGGCATTAAAACGATAAAAACGCTGCTGAAGTTAATCCATAGGTTAATCTAATGTGTCTGTGTCCCTTTGAAATGATTTATGATAATCCATAAACAATAAAACTGCTTTTCCGTTTCCAGATGTCAGAGCGAGAGTATAGGTTCACGCAAAAAAAATGCATGCGCGAAGCCCTCACCTTTTTTTTGTACCGTGTGTGTGAGAGGGGAACTCCCCCTTCGATTCTATTGGCTCTAACGGTCAGAAAGAGGTGTCAACCATCAAAATCGACCAAGGGGGGCCAGAGATATGGAAAAAAAAACATTTTCACCCAAATCACCTCAGAGGTGGGGTGGTTTTGGCTAAACCTCTCTAAAAAGGTCAAATGTCACTTGTTTTGCATCAATCTTGATACAGGGTACTTATTATATGTTGTACTTTGGATTCCTAAAGCTTTTAGTCTACTAACCCATCATCCAAGGGTAGTTTGCACTATAAGTAAAAAAGAATTTTTGGACAGACACTATCATTTACAGTTTTTTCATGTTCAATCTGAATTTTCTTTAAAATAAAAAACATCTATATTGATTCTGACTTTTCTACATCCAACTCACAGGTTTATCATTACTTTGAGAAAAAAGATTATTCATTTTCCCCTTTTAGAAGGGAAGATATGGTCATTTGTTCTGGGAATGTCATTTTCGAGCCTGAGACCTGAGAAACAGGCTCAGGGTTCAACAGGTGCACAGAAGTGTTCTCTGTATTTAAACAGACTTTTGCTGTGTTCCCCAAACGTTCCCCTGCTCTTCCCTTTCTGACTCTTTGATCTGATTCTCATTTTCTCACAGAGGAGTTTACAGTTGATGTCAGAGTGTGTGTCAGTCAGAAACACATCACACACACACACACCCTGTCACCGAGCAGTGACTCACACTCACACCTCTCCATGAGCTCATCACTGCTCACTGTTTCCTGGACCTCATGTTTGAGAAGCTGCCAGGTCAATGTGTAGCTGCAGGGACATCTATGTTATAGTGAGAGGGAAGCTGAACACGGTGTAATGGTACAACTGGTTAGATCTTAAAGTAATACGAGTTGATAACGTTGATTGACGATAAAAGGGTTAGCCAATCAGCTGTAAGGAAAGCAACATTTCAACACACAAAACATATGAAAATAAAGACAATACAAGTATTTAGATAATAGGTATTTTATCAGTCCCTCTGAGTGTGTGTTGCTCGTTGTGTTGATGTTTGAATCGCCTCCTCCTCCTCAGGTCTCCAGTCTCCGATCATCGCCATCGAGCCTCACAGCGCAGCAGTGAGAGTCGGAGCCTCGTCCAGCTTCAGGTGCATAGTCTACAGCGGAGCTCAGCCAATCAGACTGCAGTGGAAACTGGCCAACAACCAACCTCTGCCCGGTAACACACACACACACACACACACACACACACACACACACACACACACACACACACAGAGAAACACACACACACACAGAGAAACACACACACACACACAAACACACACACACACAGAGAGAAACACACACGCAGACAGACAGACAGACACACACACACAAACACACAAACACACACACACACACACACACATAAACACACACACACACACACACACACACACACAGAACACACACAACATTCATACATACATACTACAACATACATACACACACACACACACACACACATATAAACACACACACA
>NW_022987711.1:161229-188729 GCF_902827165.1 Trematomus bernacchii
CAGCATGACGGCCTGGTACGGCAGCTGCACCGACCTCGATCGTAAGGCTTTACAGAGGGTGGTGAAAACTGCACAGCACATCACCAGGACGGAGCTGCCATCCATGGAGGACCTTTACTCCCAGCGGCTCAGGAAGAAATCACTACGGATTATCAAAGACCCCCATCACCCCAGCCACAAACTGTTCTTTCTGTTGCCGTCTGGCAGACGTTACCGCAGCATCCTGGCAAGGACAAGAAGATTCGGAGACAGTTTCTTCCCGCGGGCAGTGAGACTGTTAAAAAATTGAACTGTTGAAACAACTTCAAACATTCAACTGCTACTCAGTAGTATGTATCTAATACCTAATATATATATATCATTCCAATAACTTGTATATAGACTCATACTGCACTATTCCACATCATAACTTTATTTCATTTTTATAACTATTATTATTTTTGTATTGCTCATGCTCTTATTGTTATTATGTTATGTTATTATGTTGCATTGTTGGAGAAGCCTGTGACATAAGATTTTCAACTGCATAATTACTCTGTAGCTATGTCAGATTGACAATAAAGAACCTTGAACCTTGAACCTTGAACCTTATACCATCATGCAGGTACACACACATCCCATAAAACAGTTCCTCTGACACGACAGGAAGCAGAAAATCATGCACTGTTCAAAATGTGTCACATTATTGGAAAGGAAACCAGGAGTTGACTTAAACTCACCAACAGTTAGCTTAGAATAGCGCCTCATTTGCATATTAAAAACCACATCAGAACACGTGTAGCATAAACATCTCTCCCCTGCAGATCCTTGCTGCTCGCCCTGAGGACAGCGGGACGTACGTCTGCTCGGCTCGCAGCAACGAGGGCAGCTCGGAGACCCGAGTGGAGGTCCTGGTGGAGGGGGGTCTGGTGGAGGGGGGGGGTCTCCAGGAGCCCTCGCCCCCCCGAGCCTCCGTCCCTGAGCCCCTGCTGGTGGTGGTGGAGGGCCGGACCGCCACGCTGCGCTGCGAGGCCCACGGTGAGGACACATTATGTAGGGTTGGGGAAAATAGCTGATAATAAGCAAAGAAAGACTAAGAAACACTAACCGGGTGAAACAAGGAATCACAAGACAAGACACAGCTGGACAAGGGAGGGGAAACAATCAAGACCTGGATCTGGATCACGCTGGTCGTATAGTGAAGATGTTCTATCTGCTAACAGTGCAGCTGGAGTTTGAGATCACTAAAATCATGGTTTCCAAAATAAATTGAGCTTATAATGAATATATTTCTGCTCTTTCTTCCCCCCCAGGTGTCCCGCCCCCCACCATCAGCTGGTCCAAGCTGCGCTCCCCCCTCCCCTGGAGACACTCTGTGACGGGGGGCAGTCTCGTTCTGCCCTCTGTCGGACGCCAGGACTCTGGAGAGTATATCTGCAGCGCCACCAACAGCCTGGGGGCGAGCGAGGTCACCGTCACTCTGGACGTAGAGAGTGAGTCTCATTGGGTTTAACTTCAACTGATCATATTTATCATTTTCTTAGTTAACATGAAGCTGGCTCTTTTCTGCTGTAACAATGTGCATTTCCCCTCTGTGGGACGAATAAGGGTCTTCTGATTCTGATTCTGAATGACTTAGTGAACAGAGAGGGACTTTGGAGACACTGCTTTAACAGATTTGATCCACAGACGACACCAAAAACATCTCTCCTTAACCGAGCCTTACAATATGCCCGCTTGACATATGCATTTAAATGTCTAATGATTTGCTGATATTTGATATGCCCTGCTTTCTCTGCAACACTGAAGGCTTTATTTGTATCTGTATCCTTTTGAACATTTTCCAGTTTTTAAATCTGATCACTGTTTGTCTGATTTTTCAATGATAATGAAAGGAAGGCCTTCATAGGTATCACAATGTCTTTATTTAAACACTGAGACATGAGAAGTAGACTTTTATGAATTCGTATTTTCTGTCATTGCAATTCTGTGTCTGGTGGCGTGATCATTATTATTTAGAGTCATTGCGTGCCTATTGATTTGAACACGATCCGTGTATCCATCATTTCCTGGTCTTCTCTAAAGAAGAGGGACCAATGAAAACGTTGTCATGTTGCCGTTGTTCAGCATGGAAACATTCATTAGCTAACAATGACATTATTGTTCTATTAATATAAAGGGAGGTCAGGTACTCTTTAAAACAGCTGCTAGTTATGGGTACTTTTTACTGAAGTACATTTCAAAGTTCTTTACTTTGACTTGAGTAAAGAAGTTTAGTCAGTACTTCTACTTTCACCAGAGTATTTTTAAACACGAGTATCTGTACTTCTACTCGAGTAAAGAGGCGCTTTCACACCGCAGTACTTAGTTCATCAGAACTTTAGTTCATCAGAACTCTTTAGTTCTGATGAACTAAGTACAGATCGCGTTCTCACTGGAATAAGTCCCTGAGGGAGGATTAGGCAAATGAAGCCGCTGGTGTCACTTCGTCTTCTTCTGCTTTGGGTTTACTGGCAGGCCGCAAACAACTTCCCGGCGTATACTGCCACCCGGAGTCCCCGGCCGGAAGTCCCCGGAGTTGGGGAAGGCTTCAGTAGAAGCTGCTGGGACTCCCAGCAGCTTCTACTGAAGCCTTCCGAGTAAATCGCCAGAACGCCGACACCTCCTCATCTCCACCGCTCCCATGTTTTCTTTTGTGTTGCCATAAGTTAGTCTCTCTGCGTTTGTGCACTGGGCGAATGCTAATGCTAATAATGCTAATGCGAGGATAATAAAATGGCGGCTTCACAAAACGTTTTGGGAGTTGTACGGGGCGTGGTTTGCAATCCTCCCAGCCAATCAGACATAGGAACCTTTTTCTCCCACGAAAGTACCTGCTCTCTAGCAGGGACTGAAAAGGGGGTGAAAAGGTTCTCATGAACTAATTTGAGTTCCGGCTCTTTTTGGTGTGAACGCGACATTTCTGAACTATATCGGAACTAAAGTGGGAAAAGTACTGCGGTGTGAACGCGCCTAAGGATGTGTGTACTTCTACTCGAGTAAAGGATGTGTGTACTTTTGCCATCTCTGTATATAAATACTCACAGAGAGGGAGATGGACAGGGTTATTACCTACTAGTACTCAGATCTTGTTCTTGAGTAAAAGTAGAAGTACTCAGATCTTGTACTTGAGTAAAAGTAGAAGTACTCAGATCTTGTACTTGAGTAAAAGTAGAAGTACTCAGAACTTGTACTTGAGTAAAGAAGTTTAGTCAGTACTTCTACTTTCACCAGAGTATTTTTAAACACGAGTATCTGTACTTCTACTTGAGTAAAGGATGTGTGTACTTTTGCCATCTCTGTATATAAATATTCAGTCCCACATACTATTATTTCACATTTACTCCTCTCTCCCTGTAGCCCCTCCCTACGCCACCTCGATGCCCGATGATGTTGCAGTGCGGGTGGGGGAGGTGATCCGGCTGCAGTGCCTTGCTCATGGGACCCCCCCCCCTCACCTACACCTGGAGCAAGCTGGACGGAGAGCTGCCCCCCCGAGCGCAGCTCAGCGGGGGGGACCTGCAGATCAACCTGGCCACCGCAGAGGATGCTGGGAGTTATAAGTGCGTCGCCAGCAACAAGGTGGCCGACAGCGAGGTGATCGCTAGAGTCACCGTGAGATGTGAGTCCACTGGGAAACGGGGAATCTAAATATACTTCTTCTCTGCTTTAAAGTTAGGATCATTGAGGTGGCTCTTATTTCAACTACAGGACTAATGGAATATATAAGTTATAAAGGTGTGGCGGGGTTCTCTTTGTCCGTCCGTAAACATAGGCTTAGTCGGTTCATTAAAGCTCAAAGACAAACTCAAATATATACTGTTTGAACAGAATATTGAAATAGAGTAAGTTAAATAAACAAAATCTAAATGATAAAAATCAGTTTTTCTTTCAATTGAATATTCGGTACACAAAATCTCTCGCTGGGGAGACGGCGGCGAAACTGCCGTTCGTTGCCCGTCATGCAAGTATCGTGTACTATAGTTTAAGCAATGCAAAGAAACTAAAGTGATAATAGTCTTTGATAATGTACTGTTGCATTTTTGGGTGAAAAACTGCATCTATCTATTATTTATGAAGACATTTATAGAATACAAAAAAAAAACCTCAGGATGCAACTAAGACTTTACTCTCTCCCCCTTTAGCCCCCCTGGCGGTGAAGGTCTCCCCCCAGGTGGAGGTGAAGGCTCAGGGCAGCGCGGTGGAGTTCACCTGTTCTGCAGCTGGAGGTCTGGAGACTAAGGTGGAGTGGCTCAAAGAGGGAGGAGCTCTCCCCCCCAACCACCACATCAAGGACGGCGTGCTCAGGTGATGCGTCATAAAACATTTGAATAACAATTCAAAGAAAGTATTATGATGGTTTCATGTTGTGTCTAAATGAGTGTGTCTGCAGGATTGAGAACCTGGAGCAGAGCAATGAAGGCGTTTATATCTGCAGAGCAAGCAGTGCGTACGGACAGGCTCAGGACACCGCCAGACTCACCATCCAAGGTCTGATCCCTTCTCTCTGTTCCCTACACTCTGTTTCCTTCTCTCTGTTCCCTTCACTCTGATCCCTTCTCTCTGATCCCTTCTCTCTGTTCCCTTCTCTCTGTTCCCTACACTCTGTTCCCTTCACTCTGATCCCTTCTCTCTGATCCCTTCACTCTGCTCCCTTCTCTCTGTTCCCTTCTCTCTGTTCCCTTCACTCTGATCCCTTCTCTCTGATCCCTTCAGTCTGATCCCTTCAGTCTGATCCCTTCAGTCTGATCCCTTCACTCTGTTTCCTTCAGTCTGATCCCTTCTCTCTGTTCCCTTCACTCTGATCCCTTCAGTCTGATCCCTTCAGTCTGATCCCTTCACTCTGTTTCCTTCAGTCTGATCCCTTCTCTCTGTTCCCTTCTCTCTGATCCCTTCTCTCTGACCCCTTCTCTCTGTTCCCTTCTCTCTGATCCCTTCTCTCTGATCCCTTCACTCTGATCCCTTCTCTCTGATCCCTTCTCTCTGATCCCTTCACTCTGATCCCTTCTCTCTGTTCCCTTCTCTCTGTTCCCTTCTCTCTGTTCCCTTCTCTCTGTTCCCTTCTCTCTGATCCCTTCTCTCTGATCCCTTCTCTCTGATCCCTTCACTCTGATCCCTTCTCTCTGTTCCCTTCTCTCTGTTCCCTTCTCTCTGTTCCCTTCTCTCTGTTCCCTTCTCTCTGATCCCTTCTCTCTGATCCCTTCTCTACTTCTATCTAACGTTCTTCCTCCTCCACAGCCCTGCCGAAGGTGATGATAAACGTCCGTACGTCGGTGCAGACGGTGATGATCGGTAACTCGGTGGAGTTTGAGTGCCAGGCGGTGGGCGACCCTGAGCCCACGGTGAAGTGGAGTAAAGTGGGCGGGTCTCTGCCCTCCCACATCATGGTGAAGGAAGGCATGCTGAGGATCGACCAGGTGACGGAGGCCGACGCAGGGCAGTACCGCTGCACCGCCACCAACGACGTGGGGTCCGTGCAGAGCCAGGTGGTGCTCAATGTCCAGTGTGAGTACAAAACGTATATTTGCTTGTGACTGCTGACCTCACTGGCGTGCAGCAAAAAGGCTGTGGTACAATCTCATCAGAGCCACCTGTGGTCGGGGAAACCTCCTGACTGCAGAACGTCTCTCAGTATATGTGTTATGATGTTTTTTTATCACAGATTGTCTGATTATATAAACCTATGATCCGTCCTCTAGAGTCTGTTGATCTCCAGATTAACAGCAGCATGAAAATAACCTGCCAGTGCTCCATGGTGGAGGCTACGGTAGAAATGTCGTTTTTTCCCCCTTAATGTCTGACCAATGGTTGAACAGCTTTTCCGAGCACATGACTTGTGTTTAAAGTTTATAGTCCGTTTGAGTTTCGCCGTGTGAACGCAAACCGAACCTTCTGAAAAATGAAGCGATGTAACAAACTGTGGTCTGGTGCAAAGAAGCGGACTTTAGGTGTGAATGCAACCTTCACCATTAGTCAACTTATAATAGCAGCTCTGGTAAATGGACGTTTTCATATAGTCTGCTTTTAGTAAACGCAGGCCATGTGTATTTCTAATCATCAAGACTATTTTTGTATTCTTGGTTCTCTGTGGAGGCTTGTGATGGTGTGGTAATGGGAGAGTCATTAATGAGATGAACTCCCACTGAGGCCTCCAGCTGTCTCCCCTCATTAATCATTAAACCCTCTGTGTCTCTCAGCTCTCCCTCAGATCGCATCGCTGCCTGAAACCAAAGAGGTGACGGTCGGCTCTGACGCCGTGCTGCCATGCGTGGCGTCCGGATACCCTCTCCCCGAGATCAGATGGTCCAAGGTGAACCACCTGACAATTATTAACATCTTTAGGAACTATTGTATAATGACTGGAGTCTTACAGGGACAATGTGTATGTTTTTAAGGTGAGGTTGTAGACACTTCTTACGCTGCTATGGACAGTCTGGCACTAATGTACATTTCCCAGAGATATTGAAGTGACTTTGACTCTTTGACTTTGAGGAGGATATGACTCCAGTTCTTCTTTTAAATATATGTATTCTCACTCATCGTGTGTGTCTCTGTCTCCAGGTGGAAGGAGAGCTTCCTCCCAAGTGTTTCCAGGATGTCAACGTTCTGACGGTTCCTCGGGTCACCCAGGAGGATTCTGGGACGTACGTGTGCACCGCCTCCAACAAGCAGGGGAAGGTGGAGGCCTTCACTTCGCTGCAGGTCCACGGTCAGTCTGCAGGGCGGAGGGAGGGTTACAGCATGTGGCGAAAAAACATGAAGAAAATAACAAACAATTCAAACTTAACTAAAAAAAATGAGGCACCAGGAAGATAATCTCAAGCTGGAAAAAGTATCCATGTCCAGGCAGGTATATCCTTTTGTGCATTTATTTCCGATCATAAGGAAGTCATAATTCTGAGAAAAAAAATCCAAATTCTGAGAAAATAATAATTCTGAGATTATTTTATTTTTTAAGTAAAAATTCTGATGAAAAAATGAAAAATGAAAAATTCTGAGAAAACGTTTATTCTGAGAACATTTTAAAAAAAATCACAATTCTGAGAATTTTTTTTAAAAAGACACAAATTGGAGAAAAAGTAAAAATTCTGAGAAAACGTTTATTCGGAGAAAAAAATCACAATTCTGAGAAAAAATTGAAAAAGACACAAATTGGAGAAAAAGTAAAAATCCGGAGAAAAAAATAATTCGGAGATTATTTTGTTTTAAATCAAAATTCTGAGAAAAATTTGAAAAAGTCAAAATTCTGAGAAAAAACATATTCTGTGAAAAAGCAAAAGGGAAAATTCGTAGGAAAAATGATTAGGGTTTCGTAACTCTGAGATCCTGTGCTTCTCCTTCCTTCAGAGAGAGTGATGCCGTATTTCGCCCAGGAGCCGCTGTCCTACCTCACGCTGCCCACCATCAAGAACGCTTACCGGGCTTTCAGCATCAGAATCTCCTTCAGGCCCGATAACGGAGACGGTGAGGAAGCTCTGCATGGTTCTTGAATCCTGCAGCGTGTGATGTTCTCTTTACTATGTTCTGTATGAGTGGACCAAAAACATTGAATTGCCGCCGAGGCACCCGGAAGCAAATCTTCTGGAACCCAACACCTTTCAGGAATATCCTTTTGTCAAAATTCTGAGGAAAGAAAGTGTGTTTTCTTTACTATGTTCTGTACTGTATGTCACATTTCCTCATGTTTAATCTGTCTTCTGTCCGCCCCCCCCCCCCTCTCTCGTGGGAAGGTCTCATTTTGTACGCTGGTGAGTCTCAGCCTGATGTCTGCAGACTTTCTCTCGTCGTGCATCAGAGGAAAGATGGAGAGATGATGCATGGCCTTTTGTTTTCAGTCATGGTCACAGAACCAGCTTGATACAACTCAAATCTACTTTGAATCCCAGGCTTCTACTCAGAAGAACTGCTGTTCAACGCATTGCTGCACATTTCTACAGAAGCCCTTAAAGGCACATGAGAAAGAAGCAGTCTGGTGGTCTGACCCATCTCTCTCCTGTGTTTATGACTTTAAACGTGTTAAAGAATAAGGCTTAATGAAAGTGTGTGTAGTTGTAATGCTCATGTTGGCCTCCAGAGGGCAGTGCAGCATATTCTTCATTATAGAAACTCTTATATTTTCTTCCAGGTGAGTTTCAAGACATGCCAGTCGTTTCCCATAATGCACATGTGTTGTGTTAAGAGTGTAAACAACACAAAGACAGCTAGGTAACGTCAGCTGCATTATAAAGTTATCATGATGTGTTCTGTTGTTATCTTGTCATATTTAGCTTAGAGTAAACAACAACAAGGGTCACCTGTTTACCTGTTCCTCAGATGGAAGACATTCTGGCACACCTTTTTCCTTTGACCTGTTTGTCAGTCGTAAACACAGAGGAGAAACCATTCAGATCAGACTGAGAGAAATGACTCACAGATGTTCCTCACTTGCCTTTCAGGACTTCTGTACCTTCTTTAATGGGATTGATCTTTTATTCAGACGTCTCTGCTGTGGTGGAAAATGAGAGTCACAGGTTGTCTCTGCACAGTTTACAGTTACAGGATCTGTGAGAGCATGACGGCAAGAAGACACCTTTAGAAACTCTCAAAGTCAAACTGATGTTCTGCTGTCAGCTGACCCCCCCCATCAGGCAACAGTCAATAACTACTGAAACCCTTGTGACTCCTTGGATGTATAACTGTGGGACACACGCATCATGTGTAAACCTAACTTACACTTGTGTTGCACATTTATGCATTCAACACTTGTTTCTCACAGCATGCAGAGATGATATCGAGGAGTGTAGAGGGCATGATCTGATCTGAGGCTGGTCTGAAGCATGTTCCTGCAGCTCAGAGACAGATGTGATCTGATGTGATGCAGGTTCATTACAGCCTGGCTTTGGTTGGCTTTACACCTGCAGCACCATGGCATGCTGCTCCTCCACCCAGCTCCAGAGAGTTTACCATCTACTGCAAACAGTATCCATCCCAACAAGTCACACAACATGAATCCCAAGTCTTGTATCTGCACTGTTCGTCACTAAAGCAGTCAGATATGTGGTGCATTGCAGCGTCTATATCAAGTATATACTCTAAAGTACCTCAAACCTGTATTTAAGTTCAGTCCTAACGTACATTAAGTCGAATATCGCCAGTATTCTTACTTTTTTCTGAACATTTCAAAAATCTTACTTTTAAAAAAAATCGTACTTTTTCCTGAAAAAAATCTGGAAATTCTTTTTTTTTGAAAATCTCAAAAGTATTTCTTTTCCCAATATTTATCTCCTGTCTTTTTTCTGCGAGTAGCATCAGATGTTTTCTTCAGGATTGCAAAAGGAAAAAATAACTCAGCCTTCCTGAACTTACAAAAGATTCCACTTGTTTAATACCGGCTTGTTGAGATGGATGTGATTGCAGAGCATGCATTTAGCATCATGTTGTTGTTGTTGTTGTTGACTCCTGCTGTGTGTCTGCTGCAGGAATGATCCTCTATAACGGCCAGAAGAGGAGCACCGGAGCAGACTTCATCTCTCTGGGACTGGTGTGGGGGCGACTGGAGTTCAGGTCAGAGAGGAGAGAAACATCTCCCACTGAAACACAAACACAGCAGCATTTCATGTTGGTTATTTATACAGACAGATAGATGGATAGATAGATGGATGGATGGATAGATGGATAGATGGATGGATGGATGGATAGATGGATAGATGGATGGATGGATGGATAGATGGATGGATGGATGGATAGATAGATATGTAGATGGATGGATAGATAGATAGATAGATAGATAGATAGATAGATAGATAGATAGATAGATAGATAGATAGATAGATAGATAGATAGATAGATAGATGGATAGATAGATAGATAGATAGATAGATGGATAGGTGGACAGGACCAGTGTGCTCAACATTCAAATACAAATACTTAAAAAGTGGAAGAGAGATAACAATAAAAAATCAAATGAAAATGAAAATAGTCCGTCACCCCATTGTCCGTTGCTCTCCGTAACAAAAAGGGACGAAAGTAGCAGAAAAATAACCACTAAACTTTCAGGACAAAACGTGGCCATTGTTGTTCAAAAACAAAAAAGAAATAGTCAAAAGGAAAAGCAGAAATAAAAGAATGAAGTGGTGAATAACCACAGAGCACGGGCCATCAGGGGCACGGCACAGTGCAGAGTGTAGTTATTAATGTCCCTGTTGTTGTTGTTGTCTCAGGTTTGACGTGGGCTCGGGCATGGCCACCATCAGAGACCCCCTCCCTGTTAAGCTGGGGGAGTTCCACACGGTGGAGCTGCAGAGGAACAACACGCTGGGGTCCATCCGGGTCGACGGGGGGGAGCCCATCAGCGGGAAGTCACAGGTACACTTTGGTTCTGTTATTCATATGAAATACACGTGTTGTGTTGACGCTTATTTGGGTTTGTTTGCAAGATATGGTCGATATGATGAAGGCTTCGAGACAACGCTGAGATCATCTCATATGATGTGAAAAGAGAGATTATTATGGGATGCAGAGCAGGTGATTATTATGGGATGCAGAGCAGGTGATTATTATGGGATGCAGAGCAGGTTAGGAGCTTTTTTCAGGACATTTTGAAGACTCTCTACACTCTAACTGATGATGTCATAACTTTAGCTCTCCGTCACATACACACCCATTATAACATCTGACACGCGCTGAAAATGTACCAAAACTTAAAGGGGACCTATCATGCAAAATGCACTTGTGTACGTCTTGTATACATGAATATGTGTCCCCGGTGTTCCAGGGAACTCACCAAGTGTCAGAAAACACAACCCTCTCTATTTTCCTCCATACCCAAATCTCTAAAAAAGGGGCTGCAACGGATCTGATAAAAACTGATCCAGATTTGAACACTGTCCTGACGTCAGGACGGTGGCGCTACGGCTATTGGGCCAACTCTCCACCTATCAGGAGGAGACAGCCACGGCCATTGCCGTTCGAAAGCGCTGGAGACGCTGTAGTACATATGCCAGGCCTGTAGGTGGTGCTGTTCTCACTGAATCAGCCCTTGCTAAAACAGAGCTAAAAAATGTCAAATTAAGCAAAATGAGGCATGGCTAAAATGCATGATCTGTTTGGTATTTTGAAAATAAAAAAGTATAAATATGCCTGATATAGGTATGGTCCTACACTATATGATTCAAATATAGCATGATAGGTCCACTTTAAACTGGGATTTTAGGAAAACCATTCCATCTGTCAAAAATCCCTTTTAGTCCAAGAAAGAGGAGAGTCCGTAGAGTAGATTAAACCTTTAATCTTTGTTCTATGTTAAAGTAGGACGGAGCAGTGTGACCTCAAAGTTGGGTGACTTTGAGCTCTGTGCAGGGAGATCTTCCATTCATTCCTATGGGGAAACATTTTCTGTTTTTTTCTATTTGCGTGGAAACTGCCGAGTGGATCTCTTAGAAAAGTCATGTGATGATAGATGTGTGCGTCTCCACCAATCCCACGCAGTAACAGGTGTGTTTCTTCAGGGGAAGTTCCAGGGTCTGGATCTGAACGAGGATCTGCACGTGGGGGGGTACCCCAACTACACCAGCCTCGCCAAGACCGCCGGCATCAAGAGCGGCTTCGTGGGTAAGAGCTCAGGACGTATCAAAGAGAGAGCAGTAATATATGTTCAATATATCTATATGTCATAGTTAGACGTGTAAAGTTCACTCTCTTGTAAAACATGAAACATTAACTGAAAGGCCAGAAGAGCCTGGACCCATTTCTACCTATGGGGAATGAAGGGGAACATCATTCAGACTGAATAGACCACCTCGAACACATTTCTGACAAGTAGCGCCCCCTAGTGTCAGAGATCTGAGAAGGGGCATGTATGTCCCATTGGGCGTTAATCTCTTATTTATAACTTCATTAATGAGGAGGATTTTTTGGTTTATATTTGTTTGAACATTCTCTGCACTGAAGAATAAAGAATATATGAACTAAATATAATTGAATCAGCTAAATCCACTGAGAAGATCATATTTCTAATTGTGAGAAATATGTGTCACTCCAGATTTACTGTGAAATGTTAAGGTTAAAGTCTCGATGTGACATTAATGTTATTTGTTTCATATACATTTGATCAACACGTGTTTTCACAACAAGTTCAATGTATTAAAGGACATGTTGTGTAAGCATTATAATTCTTAAATGGCTTGAATCTGACCTTTAGCAACAAGAAGCAAGCTTCTGAAATGTAGCTCGATCCGTCACATGTGCTAGCCTGGCCCATGGACATCTGGGACATGTTGTCATGGGAACACAAAGTCACATGACCTGGCCCATGGTGTTATGGGAACACAAAGTCACATGACCTGGCCCATGGACATCTGGGACATGTTGTCATGGGAACACAAAGTCACATGACCTGGCCCATGGACATCTGGGACATGTTGTCATGGGAACACAAAGTCACATGACCTGGCCCATGACCCCCCAGACTGTTACATTACATTACATTTCATTTAGCTGACGCTTTTATCCAAAGCGACTTACAATGACAAATTACAGGGACATTCTCCTTGGAGTAACTAAGGACTAAGTGCCTTACTCAAGGGCGCACTAGTGGTGGTGTTCCTGGCGGGATTTGAACTCACAACCTTCAGCCCACCTCACTATCCATTAGACCACCACTACCCCTGTTCAGTGTGTGTCACTGAGGGACTTCATGAGATACAATAAAGGCTAAAGCTGAATATGGAACTTTCCAGAACGTTTAAATGTCCTGTGTCACCTGTGTCACCTGTGTCACCTGTGTCACCTGTGTCACCTGTGTCACCTGTGTCACCTGTGTCACCGTGGGTTCTTATGGGTTTAAGAGGGAGTAATAATATGTGTTTAATATGTAATGTGTGTGTGTGTGTGCAGGGTGTATCCAGCAGCTGCTGATCCAGGGGGACGAGGTGATCTTCAAGGACCTGGGCCGGAGCTCCATCGGAGTCTCAAACTGCCCCACCTGCAAGGACCAGCCCTGCCAGGTGCGCTGCATTCACACACCTGCTGAGTTAGTGTTAGAGAACTCTCCCTGGTCCCCGGCTTGAGCTTCAATCTCAGGATCCATGTATCTGTGATCCTCTCCAGAATGGAAGTAGTCATCACATACAGAGCATCAACTAGTTCCTGAACAGTGTCCTTCACATGCTGATATCCAAGAGAGGGAGTTACACAGTCACAAGATGGAGGAATAGAAAGCAGTATTCAATGTTTACTTCAGATTAGCTCCACGTCAGAAATGAGCATGCTTGATGTCTATCTCCATAGAGGCTGAATCATCATGTTAATCACATAGCTATCATATGCCTCAAACAGTCCTGATGCTCTTCTAGGTAATCATACATCCTGTCATGTACACAGCTACAGTTGGGGTACCTTAGTTATCATGTTACTCTCAGATTGGAAGAGGACATTCAGTATGTTCCCAACAGATAGTGTCTGATCACATGATGTATGATAGTAGCATGTCTAACCCCCCCCCCCCCCCCTCAGAACGCGGGTCAATGTGAGGACTCAGAGGCCAGCCTGTATCAGTGCAGCTGCCCCCGAGGGTTCACAGGGAGCAACTGCCAGCACCACTCCTCCCTGCACTGCCACGCAGGTACACACACACACACACACACACACACACACACACACACACACACACACACACACACACACACACACACACACACACACACACAGCCCAAGGATTTCCTCAGGACATTAGAAGTTCATCTCAAACCTTTATTTAACCTTAGCATATAGGTTCCACATGAAACATAAAACAATAAAGGACATCATACATTAT
The DNA here is from genome assembly GCF_902827165.1 of Trematomus bernacchii. NCBI lineage: Eukaryota > Metazoa > Chordata > Actinopteri > Perciformes > Nototheniidae > Trematomus > Trematomus bernacchii. The sequence continues at coordinate 175,040 of NW_022987711.1, forward strand.
ATATTTTAACCGGACCCTGCACGTTGCTATCAACTCTATCTGTGTGTCTCCCCCACCCCCCGCCTCCCCCCCCCCCCTCAGAGGCCTGCGGTCCGGACGCCACCTGCATCAACCGTCAGAACGGACTCGGGTACGACTGCCGCTGCCACCTGGGGAAGTCCGGAGACAAGTGCATGCAGGGTAAGAGCGATATAGATAAACAAACACAGCATTATTAGTGTGTGTGTGTGTGTGTGTGTGTCTTCACCGTGCACGCCCCCCCCTCTGCAGGCGAGCTGGTGACGACCCCCCTGTTTGACGGCGAGGCCTCGTACATCGCCTACCCCCCCCTCAGCATCGTGCACGACGACCTGAAGGTGGAGCTGGAGTTCAAGCCGCTGCACGCCAACGGCCTGATGTTCTTCTGCGGGGGGAGGAAGATGAAGGTGGAGGACTTTGTCTCCGTGTCCATGGTGGACGGACACGTGGAGTTCAGATACGAGCTGGGGACAGGTAGACACATTACTGAGAACATTTACAGAGAGAAAGAGTTCTGAGCAAAGACAACAGAGGGGGGGTTTATCAAATCAAGCAGAAACCATTACAGAGGAAGGGAAGGGGTTAAACAGACTTTACTACACTACGTTTATATGTTCAGTACATTTCAAAATGATTCTGTAGATATTATAATGTTTACATACTCCTCTGAATATAGGTATTATTTTGTACTTATTTTATTTTCAAGAAATCGTGTAATTCTTGTAGATGAACTATGGATTATTAAAGTATATATCTATGTGTCCTGGATCTTACATGTGTTCTAACCCGTCCCCCCCCCAGGCCAGGCGGTCCTGCTCAGCTCTGCCCCGGTGTCTCTGGGCCAGTGGCACCGCGTGGTGGCGGAGCGCATCAAGAGGGCGGGGGTCCTGCAGGTGGACCGGGGGCCCCTGGAGAGGAAGACGTCTCCGGGGAAAGCCCAGGGCCTCAACATCCACACACACATGTTCCTGGGGGGGGTCCCCACCGCCGACATCCTGCCCAAACCGGCCAACATCAGCCACATGTTCCAGGGCTGCATCGGAGAGGTGAGACAGGGGGTCCAAACGTTATTTAAGGGTCTCCTATTATACTATTGTTAGGCAGTGGAGGAAATATCCATCTATCTATCTATCTCTCTCTATCTCTCTCTATCTCTCTCTCTCTCTCTCTCTCTCTCTCTCTCTCTCTCTCTCTCTCTCTCTCTCTCTCTCTCTCTCTCTCTCTCTGTCTCTCTCTATCTCTCCCTCTCTCTCTCTATCTCTCTCTCTCTCTCTCTCTCTCTCTCTCTATCTATCTATATTTCTGTAAGTGTTATCTTTAACGTGGTCTTTCCTCTCAGGTGTCGATCAACAACAAGAAGCTGGACCTGTCCTACAGCTTCACAGAGAGCCGGGGGGTCTCCAGCTGTGTGGACGGCAGCCCATGTGACCGCAGACCCTGCCTCAACGCAGGAACCTGCATGTCCAGCGCAGAGTACGAGTTCCAGTGCCTCTGCAGGGACGGGTTCGAGGGTCAGTGATCCTATTAAACCCTAGAGGAATAAAGCATGCATGAGATCTGTCCTTGAATGTATATATTTTATTTGTTGACATTTTTGTTAACCCTACATCAGTAAATAGGCTACTTTCAGCTTGCAGAACATGTTTAATAAGAAAAATGTAAGAATTTGGAAATATTGAGAAAGAATTTGGAAATTTGAAATTTGACCTGCCTTTTTTGTGAACTTGACCCCCTGACCCCTGTTCCCCTGCAGGAGAGCGCTGCGAGGTGGTGAAGGAGGCGTGTCAGAACAACCTGCAGTGTGTGAACGGAGGCAGCTGTGAAGACGGACAGTGTGTGTGTGCAGCCGGACACACAGGGCCCAACTGTGAGGAGAGTGAGTACTGAGCAGCTTCATCATGAAGAGCACATCAACCTGTGATCTTCATTCATAATCACTGTCTAAATATAACTGTGAGGAGAGTGAGTACTGAGCAGCTTCATCATGAGGAGCACATCAACCTGTGATCAGATATCAGATATCACTGTCTAAATATAACTGTGAGGAGAGTGAGTACTGAGCAGCTTCATCATGAGGAGCACATCAACCTGTTATCAGATATCAGATATCACTTGTCCCGCAGTGGAGGGACGGTGCAGATAAAGGGATTAGACTCACATGTTCATAAAGTAAAATCAGACGGGTACACATCTGTTGTACGGCAGGGAAATAGCAGACAGTCATTACAATATATATTATAATAAAAAAGTGTATATTGCAGAAAATTACGAATTTAGAGATTTTCAGAAAAAAGTAATAATTTGGAAAAAAAAGTTGAAATGTTCTGATAAAGTAAGAATTTGGACATTTTTGGAAAAAGTTTAAATATTGAAAGAATATTCAGAAATGTTAAATTTTATTCAGAAAAAATAAAGAATTTTCAGAAAAGGTTAACATTTTGACATTTTCAGAAAAAAGTTTAAATTTTGAAAAAAAAGTTTACATTTTGAAAAAAAAGTTTAAATTCTGAGATTCTCAGAAAAAAGTCAGAATTTTGAAAAAAGTCAGAATTTTGCAGAAAAAGTTAAAATATGGACATTTTCAGAACAATTTAGAATCTTGAAATGTTCAGAAAAAAGTCAGAATTTTGAATGAATGAATCCCACTGTGTAATAGCGGCTCACATATATATATTTAAGAAGTACAATATAAGACAAGCACGAGTTTCAGCCGGGGGTCATATACCATTATACTTTAAGAACTTGCTGAGAGCCAATTAGATCCCTCCTATAACGATATCCTGCACACACAGGCCACGCTTCCAGCCCCCCCGCCGCCCTGCTGAGTTTGGAGGGTAGCGAGTCCAATGGTACAGTATTCAGCCTGTCTGCGACTAACATTAACCTCTAACCTTCTGCATCTTTCTGAGACAACGGGACGATCTGCAACGCCTGGTTTTTGGGAAAATGTGGGATTCCTCTTGTCTTTCTGTCCTCATGTCATCGCCTGAGAGAGGCTCTACTCACTTCATAAAAACAAGAAACCATCAGAAACACTTCCTGCACTTTGCCCCGCTACTAACAGGGTGTCTTTAAAAACACAGTGCACTCTGAGCTGAATGTGGTGCATGTTTCCATGGTGACGGGGAGGACTTGCACTTTACCTGCTCAGGTGTTGCTGAGGACTTCCTGAGTTTGCATCATGGAGTCTGGTCTGTTTGTCCTGAAGGGTTTCATGTTCTTGTTTCTGTGTGAGGATGGATTTCTGGGCTCAGAAAGTGAGACTTGCTTTTACAGAAAGAGAATAACATCATCCTTCTTTCATTAATTCAAAAGAGTTGGATTTCCAAGCATTAAAACACACTTTTCCCACTTCCTGTTCAAATGTGTTAGTTCTTCTGGTTTAGCTCCAGCAGCCGTGAGTATATAAACAGTGAGTTTTATCAGAGATGATTCCCAGGTGAGGTGATGGGATGGTTTTACTGCATCCTCTGTTAGTGACTGCAGGATTCATTTTTAGATTTTCATAAAAAAGTCAGAATTTAGAAAAATGTTTAAGACTTTTTGAAAAAGTAAGAATTTTGAATTTTTTTGAAAAATGTCCTAACTTTTAGAAAAAAGTAAGAATTCTGAAGTTTTTAAGATAAGTAAGAATTTTGAGATTTTCAGAAAAAAATAAGAATTTTCAGATTTTCAGAAAAATGTAAGAATGTTGAGCAAAAAGTGTGAATTTTGAGAAAAAAGTGTGAATTGTTTTGATTTTCCGAAAAAAGTAAGAATTTTGAAAATGTCTGAAAAAGTTAACATTTTGCAATTTCCCGAAAAAAGTAAGATTTTTTGGGAAAAAGTACGATTTTTTAGAAAAGTCAAATTTTTTATCAAAAAGTCAGAATTTTGACATTTTCAGCGCAAAGTAAGAATTTTCAGATTTTGAGAAAAAGTAAGAACTTTTGACATTTTCCGAAAAAAGCAAGAATTTTTCTAAAAAAGAATGATTTTTGAAATGTTCTGAAAAAGTTAACATTTTGCAATTTCCCGAAAAAAGTCAGATTTTTTTGCAAAAAGTCAGAATTTTTAGAAAAAATAATGATTTTTGAAATGTTCTGAAACGGTTAACATTTTGCAATTTTTGGAAAAAAATAAGAATTTTCAAATTTTTAGAAAAAGTCATACATTTGTGGCAGGTCTTTTATGCACCGACTGTAGCAGCTAGGGATTGCTTTTAGCTATGATGTATTATTATTATTATTATTATTATTATGTCAAATCTGATATTAGCTAATCTTTAATAACTCTGTAGAGTCTTGTGGGGAAGATGCTCTGCTAGGAGGAGCTACGAGACGTCTGACAAGTAACTTAACTTTTAATACTGACATGTTCAAAAGCCCTGAGAGAGGAGGGGGGGGGGGAGTTCCTCTCCTGTTGTGTGACTTTAAAGGTTTAAAGTTTGAAACATCATTCATGTTGTCCCTGGTGAGAGTGCATGGTGTAAAATGATCTGTCCAGAAACACATGTTGCTAACAGCATTCCTCTGAGAGCTTTCAACTCAGCATGGTGCCTTTGATTAACTGCTTCTGAACGCTTCTCATTATTAAAGTAAATGTTATTTCTTCTGCTTCAAACCAACAGATAAAAGTGAAGTCTCCCTCTGTTTCTGTTTCTAACCCCCTCTCTCCTCCCTGCTTCCCCACCAGAGGGCGCCCTAACACCGAGTCATCGTTTCTACTTCATTGTTAACGTTTATTTCCTGTTGTTTTCTAGACTCTCCGTACCAGTATGCCGCTCACTTCCAGGACGATGGATATATCGCTCTTCCTAAAACCGTCTTCCCAAGAAGGTGCCTGCCGTTTATATTTATATTATCAATCATTTCAACATCAACTTAAAGTCCATGTTTTATCATCTTATAGTGGTGTGTTTATTATTCTGAGAGTTTTAACTAATGTTTGTTTATTTATAGAGTTTATTTCAGACACAAAAGATGTTCCAATTGCTTCACATGTGCATCAGAGGAAACCAGAGAATCCATAGAATTCAGTTAAACATCAACATCGTAAACCCAGCTAATCCTGCAGAGGTGCAGCAGTATAATAACATGTTGTGAAATGACCTCAGGGAGAGCGTCACTAAGAAAGGATCTACTTTTTCTAAATCAGATGGTGTGTAACTGCATTATTAGTGGATGTAAACATGCATGATCTTTTTAAATCTGTTCCAGCGCCCCCAACTCCCCAGAGACCCTCGAGCTGGAGATCAACACCAGTTCCTCTGAGGGTCTGATCCTCTGGCAGGGAGTGGTACGACTTCATCTTTCATTATATTACATTAAAGCACTGACCCACCTTTAATCCTAACCTTAAACCTCACATCTTCCTCCTCCTCTTCCTCCTCACCTGTTCAGACGTGATCGTCACTGAGTGTTTTCATCTCTTCCATAACTCTGCATTTTAAGATCATTTAATGGGTCGTTGTCGGCATGCTGGCTGCAGGCCGCCTTATTGGCTGCAAGCCGCCTTATTGGCTGCAGGCCGCCTTATTGGCTGCAGGCCGCCTTATTGGCTGCAAGCCGCCTTATTGGCTGCAAGCCGCCTAATTGGCTGCAGGCCGCCTTATTGGCTGCAGGCCGCCTTATTGGCTGCAGGCCGCCTTATTTGCAGGCCGCCTTATTTGCAGGCCGCCTTATTTGCAGGCCACCTTATTGGCTGCAGGCCGCCTTATTGGCTGCAGGCCACCTTATTGGCTGCAAGCCGCCTGATTCATTATTACTTAAATTACATAAAAGCATTGATCCACCTTTAATCCTAATCTTAAAGCTCACATCTTCCTCCTCCTTCATCCTCACCTGTCTCTCCTCACCTGTGTCTCCTCACCTGTGTCTCCTCGTCTCCTCACCTGTGTCTCCTCACCTGTTCATATCATCACTGAGTGTTTTTACATATCCATTCCATAATTCTGCATTTGAATGTCATTAATCGGTCGTTGTTGGCATGCTGGCTGCAGCCCCCCCCCCCCCCTCCCCCCCCCCATCAGTAATAAAGTAATAACGCATGTTGCTTCTCTAACTCACCTCCATCTTCCTCAGGAGACCAAAGGCAGAAAGGTGCATGCTATTAAAAAGGTAACACTGACACCGACTGAACGACAACATGGAGATGATGTTATTATGTGAAGTGTTTATTTACCTGTAGAGGATTCAGTATAACTACATACACATGGGTATGAGTTACATTACATATATAAGTAACACGCACACACACACACACACACACACACACACACACACACACACACACACACACACACGCATGCACACACCCACACGCATGCCCACACACACACACACACGCACGCCCACACACACACACACACGCACGCCCACACACACACTCAACCCCACAAACACATGCACGCACACACACACACACACACACACACACACACACACACACACACGCATCAATTAGAAAATGCATTTAAATGTAAATCCTGGAGAAAAAGAGCTGTGAAATAAATAAATGTGTAAATAAATAAAAAACAAATAAATTAATAAATATAGTTTAATTTAAATATCATATTTTCTACTAATACACATTACTTAGCAAATTAAGGAAAGCAACAACCACAGAGGGCAATGCACTGGATACAAGTGCAAACAATAAATAAATACAATTATAAAATTAATTAAAACGCTGGTGAAAATAAATGCATTTATTTGAAATGAAAAAGTTTTTTTTTTAATAGAAATGTAGGGACCGATTTACAACATGTGACTTATTAGACGCTTGAACCCAAAGTGACTAAAAATACCTTCAATTCTGTGGAAGTGTCTTTCCCACAGACATGCTGACTGCAGAGGGGATTGAACCAGCACTATCCCACTGTGCCACAGCCTCCTATATTATATATATATGTATTACCTTATTTATTTATTTGAGTATTTATTTCATAGCCATATTGATTTGAAATGAAACAGCATCCCATACTGGATGTCTTTTGAGTTGTTTCTGCACACGGACACTAAGGCTTCTGTTACTCTGCACAGACGGTTGTTTTGTACAGATCCTACGGGACAACATGTGTGTGTCATGTTTTCTGACTCACGTCTCTCTCACCATGAGCTCAGCAGCTACAGTGAAGTCCTCCTCCAGCAGAGCAACATGAATATATATAGGACATAGAACTAATAAAACAAATAAATCAAATAAAAGATGGATACAGTCATTTTTCGTAAATTCTGAAAATCGTCAAATTCGGACTTTTTCAGAAAATCTGAAAATTCTGACTTTTTTTCAGAAAATCCAAAAAATCCTGACTTTTTTTCAGAAAATCTGAAAATTCTGACTTTTTTTTCAGAAAATCCAAAAATCCTGACTTTTTTCTGAAATCCAAAAAATCCTGACTTTTTTCAGAAAATCTGAAAATTCTGACTTTTTTTTCAGAAAATCTGAAAATCCTGACTTTTTTTCAGAAATCCCAAAAAATCCTGACTTTTTTTCAGAAAATCAAAAAATCCTGACTTTTTTCAGAAAATCCAAAAAATCCTGACTTTTTTTCAGAAAAAATCCAAAAAATCCTGACTTTTTTTTCAGAAAATCCAAAAAATCCTGACTTTTTTTCAGAAAATCTGAAAATTCTGACTTTTTTTTCAGAAAATCCAAAAATCCTGACTTTTTTCTGAAAATCCAAAAAATCCTGACTTTTTTTCAGAAAATCTGAAAATTCTGACTTTTTTTTCAGAAAATCTGAAAATCCTGACTTTTTTTCAGAAATCCAAAAAATCCTGACTTTTTTTCAGAAAATCCAAAAAATCCTGACTTTTTTCTGAAAATCCAAAAAATCCTGACTTTTTTTCAGAAATCTGAAAATTCTGACTTTTTTTTTCAGAAAATCCAAAAATCCTGACTTTTTTCTGAAAATCCAAAAAATCCTGACTTTTTTCAGAAAATCTGAAAATTCTGACTTTTTTTTCAGAAAATCTGAAAATCCTGACTTTTTTTCAGAAAATCCAAAAAATCCTGACTTTTTTTCAGAAAATCCAAAAAATCCTGACTTTTCAGAAAATCCAAAAAATCCTGACTTTTTTTCAGAAAATCCAAAAAATCCTGACTTTTTTCTGAAAATCCAAAAAATCCTGACTTTTTTCAGAAAATCTGAAAATTCTGACTTTTTTTTCAGAAAATCCAAAAATCCTGACTTTTTTCTGAAAATCCAAAAAATCCTGACTTTTTTCAGAAAATCTGAAAATTCTGACTTTTTTTTCAGAAAATCTGAAAATCCTGACTTTTTTTTCAGAAAATCCAAAAAATCCTGACTTTTTTTCAGAAAATCCAAAAATCCTGACTTTTTTCTGAAAATCCAAAAAATCCTGACTTTTTTCAGAAAATCTGAAAATTCTGACTTTTTTTTCAGAAAATCTGAAAATCCTGACTTTTTTTCAGAAAATCCAAAAAATCCTGACTTTTTTTCAGAAAATCCAAAAAATCCTGACTTTTTTCAGAAAATCCAAAAAATCCTGACTTTTTTTCAGAAAATCCAAAAAATCCTGACTTTTTTCTGAAAATCCAAAAAAACCTGACTTTTTTTCAGAAAATCCAAAAAATCCTGACTTTTTTCAGAAAATCAGAACATTCGGACATTTTTTCAGAAAATCCAGAAAATCCTGACTTTTTTTCAGAAAATCCAAAAAATCCTGACTTTTTCAGAAAATCCAAAAAATCCTGACTTTTTTTCAGAAAATCCAAAAAATCCTGACTTTTTTCTGAAAATCCAAGATTCAAGTCTCCATCATGTGTTCCGCAGCTGCAGTGTAGATATGGCTATGAAACACTGAAGTCCTCCTCCAGCATGAATATATATAGGACATAGAAACAGATCAGATAGAGCACGGGAATGTTTGGAGATGTGCAGGTAAATACAAATGCAATAGAAATAGTCTCTAGAAGAGTCTCTATACAAGTACATGGAATATGATATAGATAACATATATATAATCATTTAATATGTTTATTAAAATGCTCAACTTCTTACTGTGATATCTTGTTTCAATAGTTACTTTATCACTTTATTATTCATTTGTATTGTATTGTATTTAGTCTTTATTCTTACCTCGTATGATTCCTGTTTTTAACTCTGAACCTGTTGCTGCTATAACCGCCTGCATTTATAAATAAAGTTCCATCTTATCTAATAACAGTTGATAATATAATAATAGCTCTGTAAAGTGCCTCCATAAACATTCACCTGTTGGTCATCTTGTAATCTACTGATTCATATAGATAGTAATCACCTCAATAAACCTTATTTAATGTTGTCTTAATGTACATTATTTAATTTCTCATTCTGTTCTTGTACATATCATATTCTGTTTACATGGATATAGACTTCTTGCACTGTTTTTTATTTTGTATTGTTGTATTTAATTATATTTCAGTCAGGCATCTCTCACGTGTTTCTTAATATGTTCATTAGAAGCAGCATATAGTTTGAGTTTGGCGTCTAGGCTCGGGCCTCATCACTCCACAGATTTACAGAGAACATTGAGTGATGATTAGATAACTATCCCCCGAGCCTACAGGTGGAAGCTGGGGTGGTGGGGCAGGCGAGCAGCAGCGACATGAAACACAGCAGCAGGAACATGAACGTAGCAGCAGCAAGTGAACACAGCAGTGTGCCATGTTCACCCTGTAGCTGCTGAGCATGAGCTGAGAAGACCTTTGAATGTTGAATAGAAAGACTCAGAACAGCTTCTCAGGATAAACCCTTTCCTCTTCCTCCGCTCACTGAACACATTCTCTGCAGGAAGTGGGAGAACACGGGAAAGGAAAAGACTTCATCAGCCTCGGCCTGCAGGACGGACACCTGGTCTTCAGGTGACGCCTAACGCCTGTCCTACGCCTGTTCTTTAGATCCAACACAGTCTCACGGCATTTCGTGTTATAGTCACGAAATTAATCTATTGATTCGTGTTCACCAACACGATTTCGCCATTTTTTTCGTGTCACACAGAACGATTTTAGAAGCAATGTATTTATATTGGTAGTATGTTTCGTGCCTGCACCAAATAATAACAAATTAGAAGGAAAAAAAGATGAAATAAAATACAGATGTCAGTATTCTGAGGCTCTGAGCCATTTCTTTTCCTCACTGACGGCAAAAAAACTAAAAGGGATAGGGTTAGGCTTAGGGTAAGATATTGAGTAAGAACATGTTTTTATGAACCACACAGCTTCTGGTCTTCCAACCCGACCGGACAAAAAGACGTGGTGCCGGCACGAAACATACTACCAATAGAAATACATTGCTTTTGAAATCGTTCTGTGTGACACGAAAAAAAGGTGAAAATCGTGTTGGTGAACACGAATCAATAGATTACATTAATTTCGTGACTATAACACGAAATGCCGTGAGACTGGGTTGTTAGATCATACTTGTATTAGTTTCACCTTTATTTAATGCTGATGGTCGTGTGATCTGCAGTTTCCAGCTGGGCAGCGGAGAGGCAGTGATCCGGTCCCAGAGGTCCATCAATGATGAGAGATGGCACAAAATCACAGCTGTCAGGTATGATGGGAGATTATAAATATATAGGAACAAGCTTTGTAGCTATCAGCTCTTCTTCATGCTCCTCTCTTCCTGCAGGACTGGGAAAAACGGATTCATCCAGATCGACGGAGGAGCAGAACTGCACGGTCAGTCTAAGGGCCGGAGCCTCATGGTGAACACCAAGGGAAGCCTGTACCTCGGTGAGTGGAGTAGTTAGCATGCTGTAGTTCCTTTATAGCCCAACGTTAGCCTCCTTTAGCTTAGCGGTGGTGACGTGAAGTCATGTGACCGTGCTGTAGTTCCTTTATAGCCCAACGTTAGCCTCCTTTAGCTTAGCGGTGGTGACGTGAAGTCATGTGACCGTGCTGGAGTTCCTTTATAGCCCAACATTAGCCACCTTTAGCTTAGTGGTGGTGACGTGAAGTCATGTGACCGTGCTGTAGTTCCTTTATAGCCCAACATTAGCCACCTTTAGCTTAGCGGTGGTGACGTGAAGTCATGTGACCGTGCTGTAGTTCCTTTATAGCCCAACGTTAGCCTCCTTTAGCTTAGCGGTGGTGATGTGAAGTCATGTGACCGTGCTGTAGTTCCTTTATAGCCCAACGTTAGCCTCCTTTAGCTTAGCGGTGGTGATGTGAAGTCATGTGATCGTGCTGTAGTTCCTTTATAGCCCAACGTTAGCCTCCTTTAGCTTAGCGGTGGTGATGTGAAGTCATGTGACCGTGCTGTAGTTCCTTTATAGCCCAACGTTAGCCTCCTTTAGCTTAGCGGTGGTGATGTGAAGTCATAGGACCGTGCTGTAGTTCCTTTATAGCCCAACGTTAGCCTCCTTTAGCTTAGCGGTGGTGACGTGAAGTCATGTGACCGTGCTGTAGTTCCTTTATAGCCCAACATTAGCCACCTTTAGCTTAGCTGTGGTGACGTGAAGTCATGTGACCGTGCTGTAGTTCCTTTACAGATCAACATTAGCCTCCTTTAGCTTAGCGGTGGTGACGTGAAGTCATGTGACCGTGCTGTAGTTCCTTTACAGACCAACATTAGCCTCCTTTAGCTTAGCGGTGGTGACGTGAAGTCATGTGACCGTGCTGTAATTCCTTTATAGCCCAACATTAGCCACCTTTAGCTTAGCGGTGGTGATGTGAAGTCATGTGACCGTGCTGTAATTCCTTTAAGGCCCAACATTAGCCACCTTTAGCTTAGCGGTGGTGATGTGAAGTCATGTGACCGTGCTGTAGTTCCTTTATAGCCCAACATTAGCCTCCTTTAGCTTAGCGGTGGTGACGTGAAGTCATGTGACCGTGCTGTAGTTCCTTTATAGCCCAACATTAGCCTCCTTTAGCTTAGCGGTGGTGACGTGAAGTCATGTGACCGTGCTGTAGTTCCTTTATAGCCCAACGTTAGCCTCCTTTAGCTTAGCGGTGGTGACGTGAAGTCATGTGACCGTGCTGTAGTTCCTTTATAGCCCAACATTAGCCTCCTTTAGCTTAGCGGTGGTGACGTGAAGTCATGTGACCGTGCTGTAGTTCCTTTATAGCCAAACATTAGCCACCTTTAGCTTAGCGGTGGTGACGTGAAGCCATGTGACCGTGCTGTAGTTCCTTTATAGCCCAACATTAGCCTCCTTTAGCTTAGCGTTAGTGATGTGAAGTCATGTGACCGTGCTGTAGTTCCTTTATAGCCCAACGTTAGCCTCCTTTAGCTTAGCGGTGGTGACGTGAAGCCATGTGACCGTGCTGTAGTTCCTTTATAGCCCAACATTAGCCACCTTTAGCTTAGCGTTAGTGATGTGAAGTCATGTGACCGTGCTGTAGTTCCTTTATAGCCCAACATTAGCCTCCTTTAGCTTAGCGGTGGTGACGTGAAGTCAAGTGACCGTGCTGTAGTTCCTTTATAGCCCAACATTAGCCTCCTTTAGCTTAGCGGTGGTGACGTGAAGTCATGTGACCGTGCTGTAGTTCCTTTATAGCCCAACATTAGCCACCTTTAGCTTAGCGGTGGTGACGTGAAGTCATGTGACCATGCTGTAGTTCCTTTATAGCCCAACATTAGCCACCTTTAGCTTAGCTGTGGTGACGTGAAGTCATGTGACCGTGCTGTAGTTCCTTTACAGATCAACATTAGCCTCCTTTAGCTTAGCGGTGGTGACGTGAAGTCATGTGACCGTGCTGTAGTTCCTTTACAGACCAACATTAGCCTCCTTTAGCTTAGCGGTGGTGACGTGAAGTCATGTGACCGTGCTGTAATTCCTTTATAGCCCAACATTAGCCACCTTTAGCTTAGCGGTGGTGATGTGAAGTCATGTGACCGTGCTGTAATTCCTTTAAGGCCCAACATTAGCCACCTTTAGCTTAGCGGTGGTGATGTGAAGTCATGTGACCGTGCTGTAGTTCCTTTATAGCCCAACATTAGCCTCCTTTAGCTTAGCGGTGGTGACGTGAAGTCATGTGACCGTGCTGTAGTTCCTTTATAGCCCAACATTAGCCTCCTTTAGCTTAGCGGTGGTGACGTGAAGTCATGTGACCGTGCTGTAGTTCCTTTATAGCCCAACGTTAGCCTCCTTTAGCTTAGCGGTGGTGACGTGAAGTCATGTGACCGTGCTGTAGTTCCTTTATAGCCCAACATTAGCCTCCTTTAGCTTAGCGGTGGTGACGTGAAGTCATGTGACCGTGCTGTAGTTCCTTTATAGCCCAACATTAGCCACCTTTAGCTTAGCGGTGGTGACGTGAAGCCATGTGACCGTGCTGTAGTTCCTTTATAGCCCAACATTAGCCTCCTTTAGCTTAGCGTTAGTGATGTGAAGTCATGTGACCGTGCTGTAGTTCCTTTATAGCCCAACGTTAGCCTCCTTTAGCTTAGCGGTGGTGACGTGAAGTCATGTGACCGTGCTGTAGTTCCTTTATAGCCCAACATTAGCCACCTTTAGCTTAGCTGTGGTGACGTGAAGTCATGTGACCGTGCTGTAGTTCCTTTACAGATCAACATTAGCCTCCTTTAGCTTAGCGGTGGTGACGTGAAGTCATGTGACCGTGCTGTAGTTCCTTTACAGACCAACATTAGCCTCCTTTAGCTTAGCGGTGGTGACGTGAAGTCATGTGACCGTGCTGTAATTCCTTTATAGCCCAACATTAGCCACCTTTAGCTTAGCGGTGG
>NW_022987711.1:193729-206232 GCF_902827165.1 Trematomus bernacchii
AATCAGGACATGTTGTGTTGAGCCGCTCAGAAGCTTTCTGTGTTCTGATGTTAAGAAGAAGATGTGTTTCATCTGAGATACGACTCAGAATAAGATGATCTGACTCAACAAGATCATGCATTCTCTAAAAACAAGAGCTGATGTCTCTCTGCAGAGTTACTTCTGAAGTTATCATGTCTTATATCAGGAGTACAGACATATTCTGACTAGATATTAGACACAGATACTGGGCAAGATTTAGACTTTTTGTAGTGTGTCTCTGTTGTTGTAGATGTCCCGCCCCCTTAGCCTATCACCTACAATGTGTTGGAGCCAATAGAAGCGCGATTGTGACGTTGTGATGTCACTATGTTGACCATTGACATGCACTAACACCTATACAGAGATGGCAAAAGTACACATCCTTTACTCAAGTAGAAGTACAGATACTCGTGTTTAAAAATACTCTGGTGAAAGTAGAAGTACTGACTAAACTTCTTTACTCAAGTGAAAGTAAAGAGGGCTTTGAAATGTACTTCAGTAAAAAGTACCCATAACTAGCAGCTGTTTTAAAGAGTACCTGACCTCCCTTTATATTAATAGAACAATAATGTCATTGTTAGCTAATGAATGTTTCCATGCTGAACAACGGCAACATGACAACGTTTTCATTGGTCCCTCTTCTTTAGAGAAGACCAGGAAATGATGGATACACGGATTGTGTTCAAATCAATAGGCACGCAATGACTCTAAATAATAATGATCACGCCACCAAACACACATTCAAACTAAAGGAACCAGCCTGTTTGGGAAATGTGAGAAGTAGAAAGTACAGGTATTTGTGTTCAACATGTAAGAAGTAGAAAGTACAGGTATTTGTGTTCAACATGTAAGAAGTAGAAAGTACAGGTATTTGAGTTCAACATGTAAGAAGTAGAAAGTACAGGTATTTGTGTTCAACATGTTAGAAGTAGAAAGTACAGGTATTTGTGTTCAACATGTAAGAAGTAGAAAGTACAGGTATTTGTGTTCAACATGTTAGAAGTAGAAAGTACAGGTATTTGTGTTCAACATGTAAGAAGTAGAAAGTACAGGTATTTGTGTTCAACATGTAAGAAGTAGAAAGTACAGGTATTTGAGTTCAACATGTAAGAAGTAGAAAGTACAGGTATTTGTGTTCAACATGTAAGAAGTAGAAAGTACAGGTATTTGTGTTCAACATGTAAGAAGTAGAAAGTACAGGTATTTGTGTTCAACATGTAAGAAGTAGAAAGTACAGGTATTTGTGTTCAACATGTAAGAAGTAGAAAGTACAGGTATTTGGGTTCAACATGTAAGAAGTAGAAAGTACAGGTATTTGTGTTCAACATGTAAGAAGTAGAAAGTACAGGTATTTGTGTTCAACATGTAAGAAGTAGAAAGTACAGGTATTTGAGTTCAACATGTAAGAAGTAGAAAGTACAGGTATTTGTGTTCAAAATGTAAGAAGTAGAAAGTACAGGTATTTGGGTTCAACATGTAAGAAGTAGAAAGTACAGGTATTTGTGTTCAACATGTAAGAAGTAGAAAGTACAGGTATTTGGGTTCAACATGTAAGAAGTAGAAAGTACAGGTATTTGGGTTCAACATGTAAGAAGTAGAAAGTACAGGTATTTGGGTTCAACATGTAAGAAGTAGAAAGTACAGGTATTTGGGTTCAACATGTAAGAAGTAGAAAGTACAGGTATTTGAGTTCAACATGTAAGAAGTAGAAAGTACAGGTATTTATGGAGGAAGATATAGGCCAAATGTTTGGGGATGTGAAAGAAAAAAAAGTCAGAATTCAAACTTTTTTCTCCCCAAAAATATTTATCGTTAGTTTTTCAGACTTTTTTCACAAAATTCTGACTTTTTTCTCAGAACTAAAAACATCCCCAACATTTTTTTTCATGTGACCCTAATCCTCTTCCATAGTTATTTGTGTTAGAAATGTAAGAACTAAAGTAAAAAGTCGTCAGGAAAATAAGTAGTGGAGTAAAGTACTGATACCAGAAACATGTACTTGTACAGTAACACACACCTATAGAAAGAAGAACAGGGCCTCTTTAAATCCCGTCTCTGTTCCCAAAGCTCCGTGCAGGTGGAAAGGTTACCTGCTCCCTGAGGAGAGGAGAACCACAGCGTTGTTTCACTAAGTTAATGTTCCTAAAGAGTTACACCCTCATCAGGTTTCTCTCATCAACTCATATCACTGTCTGCTGCTCACATCTGAGGCTTTGATACGGTGGCCGACAGGTGCATTCACATCGTCTCAAGTCTCCTCATCAGGAGAAGCAGCTTCAGAAAGGAGTCAGATATAGAAACCAAATGTTCCTCATGAAGAAACATCTTCAGCAAAAACACATGCAGCGTTTAGAGAACATTCAGCAACTTGAGGAGACATGGCAGCTGGAGACCAGGGGACACTAAAGAGTGACGCACACAGCTGGGAGACCAGGGGACACTAAAGAGTGACGCACACAGCTGGAGACCAGGGGACACTAAAGAGTGACGCACACAGCTGGGAGACCAGGGGACATTAAAGAGTGACGCACACAGCTGGGAGACCAGGGGACACTAAAGAGTGACGTACACAGCTGGGAGACCAGGGGACACTAAAGAGTGACGCACACAGCTGGGAGACCAGGGGACACTAAAGAGTGACGCACACAGCTGGGAGACCAGGGGACACTAAAGAGTCACGCACACAGCTGGGAGACAAGGGGACACTAAAGAGTGACGCACACAGCTGGGAGACTAGGGGACACTAAAGAGTGACGCACACAGCTGGGAGACCAGGGGACACTAAAGAGTGACGCACACAGCTGGATAACTGTCTCTGGAAACGTACCTGAAATGTTTGATGGTCTTATTTGAACAATGTGGTCACATGACTCCTTCTGAAGTTACTGAAGTGTTGTTGCTGCTGAAGCTCTCCGTGACTCACAGGTTGAGTAACCAGATGACCTCCAGGTAGACAGAGCTGATCCTCCTTCATCCTGTTGTTCAGTCAGATCTCTGTTTAAAGCTGTCAGTGCAAACTCTGCAGGATCTGAGGAGGTAAGGCAATTCAAGGATTCAAGGCTTCAAGGCTTTTATTGTCATTCGTACATAGCTACAGATATATCAATGAAAATCTGAGGCTCCTCCAACACAATAAAACATAAAATAGTGCAATAAGAGTCAAGTGATAAGTCATGTGTCATGTGACTGTAATCTGGGGTTTTCAATCCTTACATTTCAAATGTTGATCTTTCAGAAAACCTTCCTAATATAGTTTTTCCTCATGACTCTGATTCATGATACGCCCACCCTCACACAGCTCCTGATGTGTTCAATACATGTGTGCAACTTTTTAGGTAATTGTCATGATTTTTGTTTTGTGTGTGTTTAGTTTCCTGTTTTATTTTGAAGTTCTGTTCTCCCTGTGTCTTGACCTGTCTTCCTTCCTGTGTTTGCCCTCCTCTCTGATTGTGTGATTGTGTGATTGTGT
The DNA here is from genome assembly GCF_902827165.1 of Trematomus bernacchii. NCBI lineage: Eukaryota > Metazoa > Chordata > Actinopteri > Perciformes > Nototheniidae > Trematomus > Trematomus bernacchii. The sequence continues at coordinate 197,220 of NW_022987711.1, forward strand.
GATTGTCTGATTGTGTGATTGTCTGATTGTCTGATTGTCTGATTGTCTGATTGTGTGATTGTCTGATTGTGTGATTGTCTGATTGTCTGATTGTCTGATTGTCTGATTGTGTGATTGTCTGATTGTCTGATTGTCTGATTGTCTGATTGTCTGATTGTGTGATTGTCTGATTGTCTGATTGTCTGATTGTCTGATTGTGTGATTGTGTGATTGTCTGATTGTGTGATTGTCTGATTGTGTGATTGTGTGATTGTGTGATTGTCTGATGGTGTGATTGTGTGATTGTCTGATTGTGTGATTGTCTGATTGTGTGATTGTCTGATTGTCTGATTGTGTGATTGTGTGATTGTTTGATTGTGTGATTGTCTGATTGTGTGATTGTCTGATTGTGTGATTGTCTGATTGTGTGATTGTCTGATTGTGTTCACCTGTGTTTTGTTATTATCCAGGTGTGTATTTAGTCTTGCTTTCCCTCGTGTCCCTTGTCCTGTATGTCTTCTAGTCCGTTTGACCCCACGTTTCTGTCTGTTTTTGTATTTCCCCGCGGCTGCCTGGTTTGTTTCTGGTTTTCTCTTTTTCTTTGGTTAACCCTGCAATTTTTTGTTTTGTAGTAACAGCTAGTGGCGCCTTATGAAGCTTTGAAGCTTTCCAGCCAATTGGTTCGCAAAAGGGTTCATCCCATGAGGCTTCATCTCATGAGGCTTCATCTCATGAGGCTTCATCTCATGAGGCTTCATCATGGGCTTCATCTCATGAGGCTTCATCATGGGCTTCATCTCATGAGGCTTCATCATGGGCTTCATCTCATGGGCTTCATCTCATGAGGCTTCATCATGGGCTTCATCTCATGGGCTTCATCTCATGAGGCTTCATCATGGGCTTCATCTCATGGGCTTCATCTCATGAGGCTTCATCATGGGCTTCATCTCATGAGGCTTCATCATGAGGCTTCATCTCATGAGGCTTCATCATGGGCTTCATCTCATGAGGCTTCATCTCATGAGGCTTCATCATGGGCTTCATCTCATGAGGCTTCATCATGAGGCTTCATCTCATGAGGCTTCATCATGGGCTTCATCTCATGAGGCTTCATCATGGGCTTCATCTCATGGGCTTCATCTCATGAGGCTTCATCATGGGCTTCATCATGGGCTTCATCATGGGCTTCATCTCATGAGGCTTCATCATGGGCTTCATCTCATGGGCTTCATCTCATGAGGCTTCATCATGGGCTTCATCTCATGAGGCTTCATCATGAGGCTTCATCTCATGAGGCTTCATCATGGGCTTCATCTCATGAGGCTTCATCTCATGAGGCTTCATCATGGGCTTCATCTCATGAGGCTTCATCATGGGCTTCATCTCATGAGGCTTCATCATGGGCTTCATCTCATGAGGCTTCATCTCATGAGGCTTCATCATGGGCTTCATCTCATGAGGCTTCATCATGGGCTTCATCTCATGAGGCTTCATCATGGGCTTCATCTGAACACAAACCCCCCTGTTGGTCAAAGTGTGTAAAACAGGCGTCTCAACAGCGAGCTGTATCTCATACCGAGGTCCCAATGAGTAAAGCCTTAGAATAACTCTAAACAACGAACATGAAATCATATTTTCATGTTAACAATATTGTATTTATATTCCAGTTGAATGATTGTGATTGAAAAGCCTAAGGAGGCTGGTAAACATTGCTAAGAGGGATTTGTATTCCTTAATAATATCCGTAAACGTAACCATGTTGTATCCTGAACCACATCAAAGACTACATGAACTACATCATCTCATTTAGCTGTAGCTGTTATAAACACACACAGACGTGTTGACCAGGCGTTGAACCGGGGACCCTGCGGTCGTGAGTCAACTGCTTTCCAGCTGAGCCACAGCCCACACACTGAATCCATCTGGTTCTTATTATACATCCATGGGTATTATGAGCGTTGTGGTTCAACCGATCTGAAGCGCTTCCTGAAGCAGTCACGTGGTATCGACAGGCAGCGAGGCTTCGTTTGTCATCGGTGGCGTCACTGGCCCAAAACGATACAAGCCTCGATACAAGCTTCACAAAAAGCTTCGGGGATTACTCGACACACGCTCCGAAGCCTCGGCGCAATACGTCACATCACTAGTAACAGCTTTTATTTTTATAAAGCTTGCCTTAAGTTTAGCTGTCTGTTTATGTCACTGCGTTTGGGTCCTTACCGTCAAACCGTGACAGTGATGTGAGAAAGTATCTTCAGTAATATCTGGGCTCATTAGTTTCTCCTGTCTTTTATTTGACATGTGGCTTCATGGATAAACCCTCCTTCTAAACACTTCCTCATTTCTTTAATGCATTATTTCTCCCTCCACTATAACTTACTCCCCCCTCTCTCAAGTCCTGACTCCTCTCACTCCACTTCCTGTTTCCTCAGCGTTACTTCCTGTTCACCTGTTTCACATTTCCACCGCAGCTCGATCAGCAGTTTCATTCTGCTCCTTTTTCTTCTTCAGTCCTTTCCTCTGGATTTAAAGTGGACCTATCATGCTATATTTGAATAATATAGTGTAGGGCCATACCTATATAAGGCATATTTATACCTTTTTTTTTCAAAATACCAAACAGATCATGCATTTTAGCCATGCCTCATTTTGCTCAATTTGAAAAATGTTAGCTCTGTTTTAGCTCTGGGCAGATTCAGTGAGAACAGCACCACCTACAGGCCTGGCATATGTACTACAGCGTCTCCAGCGCTTTCGAACGGCAATGTCCGTGGCTGTCTCCTCCTGATTGGTGGAGTTGGCCCAATAGCCGTAGCGCCACCGTCCTGACGTCAGGACAGTGTTCAAATCTGGATCAGTTTTTATCAGATCCGTTGCAGCCCCTTTTTTAGAGATTTGGGTATGGGAGGAAAATAGAGAGGGTTGTGTTTTCTGACACTTGGTGAGTTCCCTGGAACACCGGGGACACATATTCATGTAGAAAAGACGTACAAAAGTGCATTTTGCATGATAGGTCCCCTTTAAGATTGTCTGCCGGGATCCGTCTCTGAAAAGTGGATCTGTTCTGCTTCACTGAACGTTCATCTTTAAGGGACATAAGCTCTACCTTAAAGACCTAAACCTAACCCTAAGATGCAAAAGTTCAAATCTAGTTTTTATGTAAAATGCAACAAATGTGGAATTCTACCTTCTAGCTTTCAGTCCGTAGCGTAGACAGATCAGGTGTCTCCCTGCAGGCCTTTGCTCTTAGAAATGAAAGGAGACGTATACATTGACATTGTCAATAACACCCCCCCCCCTCTACATTGTATATGTGAATGTATATCCCCCCCCCCTCCCCCCCATGTTATTCCCCGTCCTCCAGCTTTCCTCTGAGCTGTTTACGACATACAAAAACATGATTTCCAAACGTCTTTCACTCAGAAACCATCTTAAAATAAACCCCTAACTCTAATAATGTTTTCATTATACCTGTACATGACCCTCATCTTCATCACAGCTGAATTATGGGATGTCTCGTGTCTTTGTTCAACAGAGAAGCTTCAGAAATGTAACTCAGTGCATTTAATAAAGTAGATGTAAGGTTCTTGTATTTTCCCTTCATGCCACTTTACAGTTCAACTCGACGTGATACCTTTGTCTTTACTATATCTATTTTAAACTCATAGTTACAAGTTTCCTCACAACAAAAGATGTATGCATGAAAAACAAGAGTCATTTTAATAATGATTTAGACTTAGTTTAATTGCTTGGGTGTGGTTTTATTGTCTGCAGTGAATGAAAGGGTCTGAACTCTTCCTCTGAGAAACGTCTCTTCTGAGTGAAATCAGAGCTCTCAGCCTGCAGCGTCCTGTCAGAGACACGTCCTGTCAGAGACACGTCCTGTCAGAGAGACGTCCTGTCAGAGACACGTCCTGTCAGAGACACGTCCTGTCAGAGACACGTCCTGTCAGAGACACGTCCTGTCAGAGAGACGTCCTGTCAGAGACACGTCCTGTCCAGAGACACTCCTGTCAGAGAGACGTCCTGTCAAGAGAACAGTCCTGTCAGAGACACGTCCTGTCAGAGAGACGTCCTGTCAGAGACCCGTCCTGTCAGAGAGAACGTCCTGTCAGAGAGACGTCCTGTCAGAGACACGTCCTGTCAGGACACGTCCTGTCAGAGACGCGTCCTGTCAGAGACACGTCCTGTCAGAGACACGTCCTGTCAGAGACACGTCCTGTCAGAGACACGTCCTGTCAGAGACGTCACGTCCTGTCAGAGACACGTTCTGGCAGAGATGACGTCCTGTCAGAGACAACAACGTCCTGTCAGAGACAACGTCCTGTCAGAGACAAGCGTCCTGTCAGAGGACACGTCCTGTGTCAGAGACAACGTCCTGTCAGAGAGACGTCCTGTCAGAGAGACGTCCTGTCAGAGAGACGTCCTGTCAGAGACCACGTCCTGATCAGAGACACTTCCTGTCAGATAGACGTCCTGTCAGAGAGACGTCCTGTCAGAGACAACGTCCTGTCAGAGAGACGTCCTGTCAGACGAACGTCCTGTCCGAGAGACCGTCCTGTCAAGAGAACGTCCTGGTCAGAGACACTTCCTGTCAGAGACACGTCCTGTCAGAGAGACGTCCTGTCAGAGAGACGTCCTGTCAGAGAGACGTCCTGTCAGAGACACGTCCTGTCAGAGACCGTCTGTCAGAGACACGTCCTGTCAGAGAGACGTCCTGTCAGAGACACGTCCTGTCAGAGACACGTCCTGTCAGAGAGACGTCCTGTCAGAGACACGTCCTGTCAGAGACACGTCCTGTCAGAGAGACGTCCTGTCAGAGACGTCCTGTCAGAGACACGTCCTGTCAGAGACCGTCCTGTCAGAGACCGTCCTGTCAGAGAGACGTCCTGTCGAGAGACGTCCTGTCAGAGAGACGTCCTGTCAGAGACACGTCCTGTCAGAGAGACGTCCTGTCAGAGAGACGTCCTGTCAGAGACACGTCCTGTCAGAGAGACGTCCTGTCAGAGACGTCCTGTCAGAGAGACGTCCTGTCAGAGACACGTCCTGTCAGAGAGACGTCCTGTCAGAGAGACGTCCTGTCAGAGACACGTCCTGTCAGAGACACGTCCTGTCAGAGAGACGTCCTGTCAGAGAGACGTCCTGTCAGAGACACGTCCTGTCAGAGAGACGTCCTGTCAGAGAGACGTCCTGTCAGAGAGACGTCCTGTCAGAGAGACGTCCTGTCAGAGACACGTCCTGTCAGAGAGACGTCCTGTCAGAGACACGTCCTGTCAGAGAGACGTCCTGTCAGAGAGACGTCCTGTCAGAGACACGTCCTGTCAGAGAGACGTCCTGTCAGAGAGACGTCCTGTCAGAGACACGTCCTGTCAGAGAGACGTCCTGTCAGAGACACGTCCTGTCAGAGACACGTCCTGTCAGAGACACGTCCTGTCAGAGAGACGTCCTGTCAGAGACACGTCCTGTCAGAGAGACGTCCTGTCAGAGACACGTCCTGTCAGAGACACGTCCTGTCAGAGACACAGAGACACGTCCTGTCAGAGACACGTCCTGTCAGAGACACGTCCGGTCAGAGAGACGTCCTGTCAGAGACACGTCCTGTCAGAGACACGTCCTGTCAGAGACACGTCCTGTCAGAGACACGTCCTGTCAGAGACACGTCCTGTCAGAGAGACGTCCTGTCAGAGAGACGTCCTGTCAGAGACACGTCCTGTCAGAGACGTCCTGTCAGAGAGACGTCCTGTCAGAAGACGTCCTGTCAGAGACACGTCCTGTCAGAGAGACGTCCTGTCAGAGAGACGTCCTGTCAGAGAGACGTCCTGTCAGAGACACGTCCTGTCAGAGAGACGTCCTGTCAGAGAGACGTCCTGTCAGAGACACGTCCTGTCAGAGACACGTCCTGTCAGAGAGACGTCCTGTCAGAGAGACGTCCTGTCAGAGAGACGTCCTGTCAGAGAGACGTCCTGTCAGAGAGACGTCCTGTCAGAGACACGTCCTGTCAGAGACACGTCCTGTCAGAGACACGTCCTGTCAGAGAGACGTCCTGTCAGAGAGACGTCCTGTCAGAGAGACGTCCTGTCAGAGACACGTCCTGTCAGAGACACGTCCTGTCAGAGACGTCCTGTCAGAGACACGTCCTGTCAGAGAGACGTCCTGTCAGAGACACGTCCTGTCAGAGAGACGTCCTGTCAGAGACACGTCCTGTCAGAGACACGTCCTGTCAGAGACACGTCCTGTCAGAGACACGTCCTGTCAGAGACACGTCCTGTCAGAGACACGTCCTGTCAGAGAGACGTCCTGTCAGAGACACGTCCTGTCAGAGACACGTCCTGTCAGAGACACGTCCTGTCAGAGACACGTCCTGTCAGAGAGACGTCCTGTCAGAGACACGTCCTGTGAACTATCTGCAGACACTGGACCCTAACCCTCCAAACCTACACCTGTCTGATCCTGGACACACACACCTGTCTGATCCTGGACACACACACCTGTCTGATCCTGGACACACACACCTGTCTGATCCTGGACACACACACCTGTCATCTGCAGGAGCAGCTCTGAGACGTGTTCAGGTGACAGGAGGAAACAACAACAAGGACACATGATTATGCATTTAGTTTTATTCACTGATGTCTCTGTTCAGATCTGATGCAGCTCTGAGACGTCTGGATATCTTTTGTCTTATTATTACATCTGTTTCCAGCTCAGGTAGAAGGTGTGTGTCTGAGCCTCAGGTGTGTGACTGGATCCTGGAACATGAAGGCTTTCAGCAGTGAGTGACATGCACACACACACACACACACACACACACACACACACACACACACACACACACACACACACCTGCTCTCTCACACACCTGCAGTCCCGCCTGTAACACACCACTCTGAAGCAGCATCAGCTCTGTGAGGACCTCTGGACTGAGTCATGCAGGTTTTCCAGGTAATCTGATTCCCTCTTCTTTGAACGTGTGTTTCTCATCTCGCTGCATCAACATCATCCATTTGTTTCCTCTTGTTGTTTCAGAGCGTGGCCGTTTGGTGTCTTCTAGCTTCAGGTAATATAAAGAGTCTTTCATTAATACATGTAATCATCAGAAATCCAATGAGTGACTTCCTGTTCTTCTTCTGCAGACCTCCAGCTCTCTGCCTCTGCGCTGGGCAGTAAGCATTATTCTTTCATATTTTGCTTAATGTCATAATACTGTATGATAGGGTTTATGTCAGAAATTGAGATAAATATGACCACTTTCTGGTTCAAATGTTAGATCCTGAAAGTGTCAGAAATACAGGATCAAAAATAAATACTACACTATACACATTTTTACAATTATTATTGTTTTAAACTTCTCTAAAGTGTTTTGTTTTGCAAATGAGGCATTATCTTAATAATCCTGAGCTGATTTGCACATGCCCAGAACAGAAAAGTGAACTTTGCCAGCTTCAAAATGCTTGTTTTATTATGTAAATGTATTTGAAATGCTTGAATGACTGTGTTAACACGACGATACTTGAACTAGCAGCTCCTGCTAACATGTTGTTCATCTACATGTAGTTCACTCATTAATACAACTTATGCTAACCGTACATTAATAAATAACATATGCAATTAGCATCTGGTAGTTTATAAATGTGAGGACCCTTATGATTCATTTCTATCCTAAAGATGTGGTTCTGCTTCCTCTGAATAGATTGTGTATATAAATGCATGATTAACCCCCTGTTTCCTGCAGGCTGTAACACCGCCTGGTTGGACGATCACAGCGTCTCCAGTGTGGGAGACTCTGAGCTGATCCAGGATCTGATCCAGGACCTGAGGGGGGGGGGCGAGGGTCTGCAGAAACCCCCTTCTCATGGAGGCTCGAACCAGGTCTGGAGTCAGCGCTCTGCACACCGGGAACCACTTCCACACGTAACTAGAGGGATTGTTATTAACGATGCAAAGATATGAGTTTTTTACCTCTTTTTAGGTCCATAGGGACTTGTCTTGGGAACTGGAAGGTTCAAGTCCCGGAAAGACGAGTGAGATCTGAGATTTGGTGAAAAAGTCAGAATTTTGATATTTTGAGAAAAGGTTCAGAAAAGTCAGAATTCATACATTTTCGGACAAATGTCAGGATTTTAAGATTTTCATAAAAATTCAGAAATTTGAGGGAAAATACAGAATTTTGATGTTTCAGAGAAAAAGTTAGAATTTTGAGATTTAGACAAAAAAAATCTGAATTTTGAGGGGAAAAAAGACACTTTGATCAGTTTTGATACTTTTAGAGTAAAGTCAGGATTTTAAGATTTTCAAAACAATTCAGAATTCTTAGGAAAAAGTTCGAATTTTGAGATTTAGACAAAAAAAATGCAGACACCTCTTTTCTACTTAAAAATAAAAGACTTGATTTTCAGAAAAAAAGTCTGAATTTTGAGATTTTTTGAAAAGGTTCAGAAAAGTCAGAATTCATACATTTTGAGGAAAAAAAGTGTGTGTGTGTGTGTGTGTGTGTGTGTGTGTGTGTGTGTGTGTGTGTGTGTGTGTGTGTGTGTGTGTGTGTGTGTGTGTGTGTGTGTGTGTGTGTGTGTGTGTGTGTGTGTGTGTGTGTGTGTGTGTGTGTGTGTGTGTGTGTGTGTGTGTGTGTGTGTGTGTGTGTGTGTGTGTGTGTGTGTGTGTGTGTTGCAGCTTCAGCGCAGCAGAGGGTCTGTTGTGTCTGAACTCTGATCAGGAGGGGGGGCAGTGTGAGGACTACCAGGTGAGGTTCACCTGCTCCGGAGACTTCTGCTCAGGTAAACAGGAACACATCATATACACACCTGTATCTAAACCAGTGGTTCTCAAAGTGGGGGGCGCGGCCCCCCCTGGAGGGCGCAGAGGCATGCCAGGGGGGGCGCGAGAAATAATATGATACAGTACAGTACTATTACGTCTGGGTCTCTGTTTTTCATTAAAGCTCTGTGTGTGTGTGGAAGGAGCCATTTTGTGTGCACGAGAGAGAGAGAGAGAGAGAGAGAGAGAGAGAGAGAGAGAGAGAGAGAGAGAGAGAGAGAGA
>NW_022987711.1:206332-216332 GCF_902827165.1 Trematomus bernacchii
GTGGGTCCAGACTCAGTGAGCTAAAGGACTTCTCAGTTTATCCAGTTCAGACTCAGTGAACTAAAGACTCTCAGTGTTATCTCATGAGTCATACTCATGACTAAAGGACTCTCAGTGTTATCTCAGTGGGTCAGACTCAGTGAGCTAAAGGACTCTCTCAGTGTTTCTCTGGGTCAGACTCAGTGAACTAAAGGACTCTCTCAGTGTTATCTCAGTGAGTCAGACTCAGTGAACTAAAGGACTCTCTCTGTGTTATCTCAGTGTGTCAGACTCAGTGATAAGGACTCTCTCAGTGTTATCTCAGTGAGTCAGACTCAGTGAACTAAAGGACTCTCTCAGTGTTATCTCAGTGAGTCAGACTCAGTGAACTAAAGGACTCTCAGTGTTATCTCAGTGAGTCAGACTCAGTGAGCTAAAGGACTCTCTCAGTGTTATCTCAGTGGGTCAGACTCAGTGAGCTAAAGGACTCTCTCAGTGTTATCTCAGTGAGTCAGACTCAGTGAACTAAGGACTCTCTCAGTGTTATCTCAGTGAGTCAGACTCAGTGAACTAAAGGACTCTCTCAGTGTTATCTCAGTGAGTCAGACTCAGTGAACTAAAGGACTCTCTCAGTGTTATCTCAGTGAGTCAGACTCAGTGAACTAAAGGACTCTCTCAGTGTTATCTCAGTGGGTCAGACTCAGTGAACTAAAGGACTCTCAGTGTTATCTCAGTGGGTCAGACTCAGTGAGCTAAAGGACTCTCTCAGTGTTATCTCAGTGGGTCAGACTCAGTGAGCTAAAGGACTCTCTCAGTGTTATCTCAGTGAGTCAGACTCAGTGAACTAAAGGACTCTCTCAGTGTTATCTCAGTGAGTCAGACTCAGTGAACTAAAGGACTCTCTCAGTGTTATCTCAGTGAGTCAGACTCAGTGAACTAAAGGACTCTCTCAGTGTTATCTCAGTGAGTCAGACTCAGTGAACTAAAGGACTCTCAGTGTTATCTCAGTGAGTCAGACTCAGTGAACTAAAGGACTCTCTCAGTGTTATCTCAGTGAGTCAGACTCAGTGAACTAAAGGACTCTCTCAGTGTTATCTCAGTGGGTCAGACTCAGTGAACTAAAGGACTCTCAGTGTTATCTCAGTGGGTCAGACTCAGTGAACTAAAGGACTCTCTGAGTGTTATCTCAGTGAGTCAGACTCAGTGAACTAAAGGACTCTCTCTGTGTTATCTCACTGAGTCAGACTCAGTGAGCTAAAGCAGGGGTTCCCAACCCCCGGTCCGCGGACCGGTACCGGGCCGCGGAGGTGTTACTGCCGGGCCGCGAAATAGCTGTGAGTTTATCGTAATATTTGCAGAATTATAAATATATAAAAAATATTTTATCATATTCTTTTCAAAAAGTGTTTAATTTTCGCACCTATGCCACCAGTCATATTATTTCATCCAGTAGCTAGTTAATCTTTCACCAGAAAACCGTTGAAAATGGCTTTTATGATGTTCCGAGGGATTCGGCGGCTCAGCCTATGTCTCAGCCTCTTGTGCGCACGAGCATGTTACCGGTGCGCCAAGTAGGAAGAGGAGCGCACAGGAGACAACCGTTTGATTGCAGACTGTTATGTTTATGTGGGGAAATGGTGGTGCATACATTATTTGAGATATATTTCAAACTCGGACTTCATTTTAAGGACATGTCGGCCAGGGGTGTAGAGCTATTTGTTTAAGCACCGGATTGGCAAAACAGGAGAGTAAACCAGTCTGCCTTGATCTATGAATTAATGTCCGGGACTCTCACGGTATCTGCTGCCCGCAGCTGCTTTATAGAAGGAAACCCTCTTTCATGACATGGCTGCAGCATCAGGAGGCAGCGGGACGTATACTCGGTAAAGAGCTGTGCCTTTTTACGCACCGCCTTCGCTGTGTTTAACTTCATCAGAACAGCTTAAGAGTGACTGCAGGCTGCAACGTGTTAACCACACACACACATCTACACACATCGAACTGCCCGATTACTCCCCCTTTTATTAGTTTTATGAAGGAGATGTCCTGTCAGTCACCAAGGCGCATGATGTGTGTGTGTATGTGCTCTGCTCAGCTCAGTGTGTTCGGTGTGTTTGTGTCTGTCCGACACCGGCATATATGCGGCTGTTCCCAAAATAAATTAGTACACACACACACACACACACACACACACACACACACACACACACACACACACACACACACACACACACACACACACACACACACACACACACACACACACACAACACACACACATTCCCGTTTTGGTTTTAAAAACTGAATAACGTCGGTTTTTTGATTTTCCGAAAAACCAAAAAACAACACCGGTTCTTTTTAAACTTGTTAATATGTTTGGATGCATATTGTTCTAGTATTTGTTTCAGGCTGTTACATACAATTAGGCCTCTGTTGCTACCTGCTGGTGGTGAGTAAATATTAAAATCAGTTAAAATTGACAACCGGTCCGCGATTTTTTTTTAATGTATCAACCGGTCCTTGGCACAATAAAGGTTGGGAACCCCTGAGCTAAAGGACTCTCTCAGTGTTATCTCAGTGGGTCAGACTCAGTGAACTAAAGGACTCTCTCAGTGTTATCTCAGTGGGTCAGACTCAGTGAACTAAAGGACTCTCAGTGTTATCTCAGTGGGTCAGACTCAGTGAACTAAAGGACTCTCAGTGTTATCTCAGTGGGTCAAACTCAGTGAGCTAAAAGGACTCTCTCAGTGTTATCTCAGTGGGTCAGACTCAGTGAACTAAAGGACTCTCAGTGTTATCTCAGTGGGTCAGACTCAGTGAACTAAAGGACTCTCTCTGTGTTATCTCAGTGGGTCAGACTCAGTGAACTAAAGGACTCTCTCAGTGTTATCTCAGTGAGTCAGACTCAGTGAACTAAAGGACTCTCTCTGTGTTATCTCAGTGGGTCAGACTCAGTGAACTAAAGGACTCTCTCTGTGTTATCTCAGTGAGTCAGACTCAGTGAACTAAAGGACTCTCTCAGTGTTATCTCAGTGAGTCAGAACTCAGTGAACTAAAGGACTCTCTCAGTGTTATCTCAGTGGGTCAGACTCAGTGAACTAAAGGACTCTCTCAGTGTTATCTCAGTGAGTCAGACTCAGTGAGCTAAAGGACTCTCTCAGTGTTATCTCAGTGGGTCAGACTCAGTGAACTAAAGGACTCTCTCAGTGTTATCTCAGTGAGTCAGACTCAGTGAACTAAAGGACTCTCTCAGTGTTATCTCATACCCCTTTCACACCAACGGTGTTTCAGGGCCGGTTCGGTGCTGGTGCTTGAAAAGCACCGGGTTTTCCTGTTCACACCGCAGCGGAGCAGCCTCTAAGCTCCGGAATCCGGTTCGTTTCGAGCACCAAAAAGTTGTCCGTCTAGAAGCAAGAACCGCATACGTCACGCTTACGTCGGAGGGGGGCGAGATTAACCTGAGCTAACACTTAAGGCGAGTACGGCAAATAAAAGTTGTAACAAGCAGTAGCGCTGAGCAAAGTGACTAGAACGCAACCACACACTTGTTAAAAAAAACACGCTTTATAAAGTCAGGCAACACTAATCAGGCTTCGTGTGATTCTGTTTATTTGTACCTTACTTTGACCATCCGTTCGCTGTTATTGATCATTGTGGAGAGCAGGCAGACGTTTGTTATTATAGCAGCTATCGGATGGAATCAATACATGGGCTGCACAGGTTGTCATGTCCGACTATCACAAGTAGAATCATAATGAAAAATACGTCGGTAAAATGTGCCTGTAGAAAACGGCTTAGCAAGTAGTCAGTTTAGCTTCGGTTGCTATGCTAACATCACCCATGTTATACCAGAGAAACTTTCATAACAGCGTTGTGATGCCAAACAGCGTGAATTCAGACTGACACACATTCACTTAAGGGGAACTGGGGATATGTATCAGCTGCTTGTGTGACAGTCAGACAGTGAATACTTTAGAGCCGTGTGAGCTAACCCGGAGCTAACGGGAGAATACACTCCCGTTGAAGAGCAGCCGGCCAGCACTGCAGCGGTCGCTAAATGAAACACATTAATAAACAATGAACCACGGCACTCTGGAGAAAAGTATAAGGTTGGAGAAGTCGTTATTTAATTTAATCTGGCTTCGTATGATTAAAAGCAACACGATCATCGACCCGACGCAGTCCCCCGTTGTTGTTGTGAGGTGAGCTCCGTTGGGGAGAAACTCAGCGACGTAAACTGTGGGACGTCATGACGCAGCAGCGGCAGCACCAGTCGGGCTCTGAGCGGTGTGAAAAGAGCCGGAGCTAAAACCGAAGTACCGGTTCTTGAACCTGAAAAGCTCTAGCACGAGCTTGAAACCGGAGTTGCGTTGGTGTGAAAGGGGCATCAGTGGGTCAGACTCAGTGAACTAAAGGACTCTCTCAGTGTTATCTCAGTGGGTCAGACTCAGTGAACTAAAGGACTCTCTCAGTGTTATCTCAGTGGGTCAGACTCAGTGAACTAAAGGACTCTCTCAGTGTTATCTCAGTGGGTCAGACTCAGTGAGCTAAAGGACTCTCTCAGTGTTATCTCAGTGGGTCTCAAACGTTTTGGTCACCATTAATGTAAACAATTATTTCCGAGGCACACGTTTATATGATCATTATAGTTATAAAAAAATAAGAGAATAAATGAAAAACAGGTATGAAATACTATATGACAGTAAAACAAGAATAAAGTTTAAAGGGTGATTTGTAAAATATCCATAAAGAAAAAGTAAATCTGTTTTCAGTTCTGTTTCATATGGGTGTTGAGAGAGGTATCCATAGATCTCTCATGTTGCTCTCAAAGTGCACCAGATTGAGGGCCGGCTAAAATGATTGGTCGTGCTTTTTACAGTACTACAGCTTCCACAGATGATATTTTTTTATGGATTTTTTGTCAAAGCACTTCAGATATTCATTGCTATCGGGATGTTAAGAGCATTCCATGGAATATAACAAAAAGTGTATCTCGAGCCGGTTTCTCAAACTTACCTACCCTACCTTTAACTTCAATATTTAAAAAAAAATCTTCCCGGGGGAGCTTGCCCTCGGACCCCCATATGTGAGGTCCACTCCCCACTTGTAAAAATAGCACTTTACCCCTGCTTACACGTATATGCCGTGAGCTGATTATCGAGCCTTCATTGTAACAGTTGCAGGTACACTGTGTGTGTGCGTGGGGATTGTTGCAGTAGAAAGTTCAACTGTAGCGCCCGGTACATTAATGGGAAACCCTAAATGTTTGAGCACCCTCTATGAAACGTCAAGCTACCCCACAGCACCCCCAAAATAAATCTCTGGCGCCGCCACTGAGCCTGACTATTTGTGTTGGGGGGGCCAGACTTTTTTTTTTCTCCAAAGGGGGGGCCTGACAGAAAAAGTTTGAGAACCACTGATCTAAACTAAAGAGGACACACTAATATATGACCTGTATCTAAACTAAAGGAGACACACTAATGATTATATCTCTTTGCTCTCAGAGTGCAGGACGCGATGGTTTGACCACGACGACCCGACAGGAAACGGAAATTTCGAGATGCTCAACGACATCGTGAACGTTTTCCCTCGAGAGATCTGCTCCCAGCCGACGGCCATCGAGGCTCAGACCGTCTCCGGAGAGCCGGTGGACACGACCAATAACTTCCTGACGTGAGGATCAATATCTGATTATATAACACGAGGAACACTGACCTCTGCACTTTTTCTGAAAATCTCCAAATTGTGACAATTTTCAGAATTTTTTTTAATTCTAACTTTTTCCTCAAAATTGTGACTATTTCTGAAAATCCCCATATTTTTTTACTTTTTTTCTGAAACTCTCAGAAATTCTGTATTTTTTTCAGTAAATCCCTAAAATTCTGATAATTTCCTGAAAATCTCAGAATTCTGACTTTTATCTGAAAATCACAATTCAAACTTTTTCCTCAAAATTCTGACTTTTTCCAAATTTCTCAAAATGTTATATTTTTGAGAAATCTCAAGATATAGACTGTTTTCAGAAAATGTCAAAATGTTGCCTTTTTTTCTCAAAATAAAAGAATTCTGGCTTTTTTTATGGAAATCCCAAAATTCTGACTTGATGAAAATTCTGAAATGTTTCTGAAAATCTAAAAATATGATTTTTACGGAACATTTTCAGACTTTTTCAAGAATTCTGCACGATGTCCAGCTAGTCCTACAGAGTCCCTGTTTCTTCTTCTGTGGTGCTCTCTCTCCTGTAGTTCTATAGAAGTTACTGCATGTAAATGGTCTGCAGAGGCTAAAATCCCTGTGTTCCTCCAGAGGGAGTTTCTCTCTCACTCATGATTTCTCCTCTCTCTCTCTCTCTCTCTCTCTCTCTCTACCTCCTCTATCTCTCTCTCTCCTCTCTCTCTCTCTCTCTCTCTCTCTCTCTCTTCCTCATCTCTCTCTCTCTGGCCAGATATGACGCCTCCTCCGGGGTTCTCCTGTGTGAACAAAGATCAGAGCAGCAGGTGTGAGGAGCTACAGGGTCCGCTTCACCTGTCCCACAGACTTCTGTCAGGGTAACAGAACACACCTGTCTAACTTGTTGAGGGTCCGCTTCACCTGTCCCACAGACTTCTGTCAGGGTACAGAACACACCTGTCTACCTGTTAGGGTCCGCTTCACCTGTCCCACATGGCTTCTGTCCAGGGTACACACTGTCTACCTGTTAGGGTCAGCTTCACCTGTCCCCACAGACTTCTGTCAGGTAACAGAACACACCTGTCTACCTGTTAGGGTCAGCTTCACCTGTCCCACATGGCTTCTGTCAGGGTAACAGAACACACCTGTCTACCTGTTAGGGTCCGCTTCACCTGTCCCACAGACATTCTGTCAGGGTACAGAACACACCTGTCTACCTGTTAGGGTCCGCTTCACATGTCCCACAGACTTCTGTCAGGGTAACAGAACACACCGTCTACCTGTTAGGGGTCCGCTTCACCTGTCCCACATGGCTTCTGTCAGGGTAACAGACACACACCTTGTCTACCTGTTAGGGTCAGCTTCACCTGTCCCACAGACTTCTGTCAGGGGTAACAGAACACACCTGTCTACCTGTTAGAGTCCGCTTCACCTGTCCCACATGGCTTCTGTCAGGGTTACCACACCTGTCTACCTGTTAGGGTCCGCTTCACCCTGTCCCACATGGCTTCTGTCAGGGTAACAGAACACACTGTCTACCTGTTAGGTCCGCTTTCACCGTCCCACATGGCTTCTGTCAGGGTACACACCTGGTTTTCACTCTTTTAGAGTTCGAGCACCGACAGTCGGAGCGAAGATCTGTTGTAAATGGTCGTGTTTCATTATTTCTGGAGGCCTTAGCATGCTTAATGTGGAGGAAACTCTTAACCTGTTAAGCCCGAGAGACCCCGGTACCGGGGCAACTGCCGCAACATCTTGCAGGAAACAGTGTCTGAGGGCATGTTTCATTTAATAAAACTATGCATGTTTTATATCCATGTACGGGAAGAAACTCATCTAACTGATCATTTTTATTTTGTTTCAAAAGAAAACCCACAATGCTAACACTGAGCCTCTGAATTAGCAACGAGCGAAAAATGCTAACACCTTACTGCACCGAAAATCACTCACAAAACCTTATTATTTATCTTTTCACCACATCCAACACATCGATTCACATCGTGAGGTGACACAGAATCGATTGACAACCGACATTATCACTGATTATACGTATTTGCGACGTTATAAAGCAAAAACGGACATCAAAACAGGTGACGCTAGGTAGCTAAAAATGCTAACATTTTTACCTTGGCTCTGTAGTCTCCAAAGTGGTCTTCAATGGCATTAAAACGATAAAAACGCTGCTGAAGTTAATCCATAGGTTAATCTAATGTGTCTGTGTCCCTTTGAAATGATTTCTGATCATCCATAAGCAATAAAACTGCTTTTCCGTTTCCAGATGTCAAAGCTAGAGATAGGTTCACTCTGATGCAAAATTACCTGCGCGAAGCCTCCACCTCTTCTCTTCACAATGAGTGTGTGTGGGGGACACCCCCTTCGATTCTATTGGCTCTAACGGTCAGAAAGAGGTGTCAACCATCAAAATCGAGCAAGGGAAGCCAGAGATATGGAAAATCCACCCAAATGACCCCAGAAGTGGTTTCTTTTTGCTAAATCTCTCTAAAAAGGTCAAATGTCACTTGTTTTGCATTAATCTTGATACAGGGTACTTATTATATGTTGTACTTTGGATTCCTAAAGCTTTTAGTCTACTAACCCATCATCCAAGGGTAGTTTTCACTATAAGTAAAAAAGAATATTTGGACGGACACTATAATTTACAGTTTTTTACGATGTAAAATCTGAATTTTCTTTAAAATAAAAAACATCTATATTGATTCTGACTTTTCTACATCCAACTCACAGGTTTATCATTACTTTGAGAAAAAAGATAATTAATGTAACCCTTTTAGAAGGGAAGATATGGTCATTTGTTCTGGGAATGGCATTTTCGAGCCTGAGACCTGAAAAACAGGCTCAGGGCTTAAGAGGTTAAAAGAAACTGATAAATGATTCATGGACAAAGTTTGTCTTTTGTTTTATTTAATAAAGTAATAAAGAAAGTCAATATAAAGTGAAATGGATCTGAAATGCAGGAACAGAGCAGCTTGATCCTCAGAGGAGAGAGAAGTTTCATCCGAGCGACTCCACACATTTGGTTTAAGAATCAAAACATAAACTGGCAACTACTTTTTCTTCCTCCTGTTCTTTAATCACTAATCCAGGAGAAATAAAAACATTACACCCAGTTTAGAAATGAATCACTAGATTTGTATTTTCTCTTTTACCTCTCTTTTGACTCTTTTAGGGTCCGAGGAACCTGTTGTAATTGGTTGTGTTTCATTATTTATGGGGTCCTTAGTATGACTAAAAGCTGGAGATGTTTCACAGATTAAACGTTTTATATTATAGGGGTCTCAATAGGCGCTTTCACACCAAGTACTTTTCCCAGGAATAGTTCCCGGACCTTAGTTCCCCGGAAATCTTTAGTTCCGTAACTTTCTAGTAGATCGCGTTCACACCGGAATAAGTTCCCTGAGGGAGGATTAGGCAAATGAAGCCGCTGACGTTCACTTCTTCTTCTTCTGCTTTGGGTTGCTGGCAGGCCGCAAACAACTTCACGGCGTATACTGCCACCCGGAGTCCCCGGCCGGAAGTCCCCGGAGTTGGGCTTCCGAGTAAATCGCCAAAACGCCGACACCTCCTCATCTCCACCGCTCCCATGTTTTCTTTTGTGTTGCCATAAGTTAGTCTCTCTCTGTTGGTGCGCTGGGCTATTGCTAATAATGCTAATAATGCTAATGTAAGCAAATAAAATGACGGCTTAAAAAAAAAATACAGATTTTTACGTGGCGTGGTTTGCAATTTGCCCAGCCAATCAGAAATTGGAACCTTTTTCTCCCCAGTTAGTCCCACCTCTCTAGCAGGGACTATCTGGGGGTGAAAAGGTTCTAGTTGCAGATCTTTTTGGTGTGAACGCAAAATCCCAGGAACTATCGGAACTATTCCTGGGAAAAGTACTCCGGTGTGAAAGCGCCTATTATTGCTGCAAGCTAAACTCTCTCTATAGCTCTTTGGCGCCCCCTAGACACTTGTTAGCTAGCAGCCCCTCGTTGTACTTTCACCTATAAGTCTGACATTTGGTAGATATATAGAACATGGTGAGACGAACAAAAAAGTCTCTTAGAGGCATATCGTAAACCAAACAGGAAGTCGGCTATTTTAGATTTCATGTGCAACTTTAAGACATGTTGGTGCACTTACCTGCAGTATTTTGACTCCAAATTTGGACAGCAGCATTTTAAAACCTTAATGTATAACTATTATCACAGATACATGTCTTTGAAAACAGGTGGAAGTCAATTGGGGGAACCTGGAGAACTCTTTTCTTTCACCTGTTCTTAAGTCACAAACAACCAGAGAGAAAACTATTTACATCAAGTTTAAAAAATGGATCACTAGATTTGTTTTC
>NW_022987711.1:218832-223832 GCF_902827165.1 Trematomus bernacchii
TTCTGTGGATCTCCAGATTCTACAGATGGCCAGTCCGCCCCTGCCCTCTGGACGTCTTTCTGTGTTCAGACGCACTAACCCCTCTGGACGTCTCTCTGTGTTCAGACGCACTAACCCCTCTGGACGCACTAACCCCTCTGGATGTCTCTCTGTGTTCAGACGCACTAACCCCGCTGGACGTCTCTCTGTGTTCAGACGCACTAACCCCTCTGGACGCACTAACCCCTCTGGACGTCTCTCTGTGTTCAGACGCACTAACCCCTCTGGACGTCTCTCTGTGTTCAGACGCACTAACCCCTCTGGACGCACTAACCCCTCTGGACGTCTCTCTGTGTTCAGACGCACTAACCCTCTGGACGCACTACCCCCCTCTGGACCGCACTAACCCCTCGGACGTCTCTCTGTGTTCAGACGCACTATACCCCTCTGGACGTCTCTCTGGTGTTCAGACGCACTAACCCTCTGGACGCACTAACCCCTCTGGACGCACTAAAACCCCGCTGGAACGTCTCTCTGTGTTCGACGCACTAACCCCTCTGGACGCACTAACCCCTCTGGATGTCTCTCTGTGTTTAGACGCACTAACCCGCTGGACGTCTCTCTGTGTTCAGACGCACTAACCCCTCTGGACGCACTAACCCCTCTGGACGCACTAACCCCTCTGGACGCACTAACCCCTCTGGACGCACTAACCCCTCTGGACGCACTAACCCCTCTGGACGTCTCTCTGTGTTCAGACGCACTAACCCCCGCTGGACGTCTCTCTGTGTTCAGACGCACTAACCCCTCTGGACGCACTAACCCCTCTGGACGCACTAACCCCTCTGGACGTCTCTCTGTGTTCAGACGCACTAACCCCTCTGGACGCACTAACCCTCTGGACGCACTAACCCCTCATGGACGCACTAACCCCTCTGGACGCTCTCTGTGTTCAGACGCACTAACCCCTCTGGACGCACTAACCCCTCATGAGACGTCTCTCTGTGTTCAGACGCACTAACCCCTCTGGACGGCACTAAACCCCTCTGGACGTCTCTCTGTGTTCAGACGCACTAACCCCTCTGGACGCACTAACCCCTCTGGACGTGTCTCTGTGTTCAGACGCACTAACCCCTCTGGACGCACTAACCCCTCTGGACGTGTCTCTGTGTTCAGACGCACATAACCCCCCTCTGGACGTGGTCTCTGTGTTCAGGCTGCAGGACGCGATGGTTCGATGAAGATGACCCTTCAGAGCGAGGAGGACTTCGAGATGCTGATCCAGCTGAAGATGATGTTTCCTGATGAGATCTGCCAGCGAGCCAATCAGCATCGAGGCCAAACACTGAGCGGAGTCCCAGCCAATCAGACAGGAGACCTGTTCCAGATGTGAGACACACACACACACATACACACACACACACACACACACACACACAGAGACACACACACAGAGACACAGAGACACACACAGACACACACACACACACACACACACAGAGAGAGACGCACACACACACACACACACACACACACACACACACACACACACACACACAGAGACACACAGAATAAATGATGCTACGTTTTCTACAAACATGAATGTAATCGAAGTGAGCGCATGCTTCCTAGATGCTAACCAGTTCAGGCAGTTTAAGGGTTAATGACAGATTGACTTTTTGGTAAAGACAGACATTCTCTTGATTGTCCTTTTGTTCATAGACAGGGTTCCTTCAACCACGATGCATCCTATTTAAGTATCTTTCAGAAAACTGAGATGATTTAGTTTTGAGACAGAGCCAGGCTTCGTGCTAAGCTAAGCTAAGCTAAGCTATGCTATGCTAAGCTAAGCTAGACATGTTGTCCAGTGAGCTGTTCGGTTTCTGTTCTGATTTCACGTCTTTGAGCATTATGGAAAAGCGCTATAAAAATCCCATATTTTATTATTATTATTATTATGATGCGTGAACTGGTGCGGGCTCCTTTAAAGTTTCCCTTTCTGTATATCCACAGATACGATGCGTCTCGTGGCTTCGCCTGTGTGAACGCTGAGCAGCCGGGGGGGAGACTCTGTCAGGACTACAGGGTCAGACTCACCTGTCCTCAGGTGTTCTGCTCACTGTGACTCAGTACAGAGACACTCAGTTTCATTTCCTTACCCTGAGTAGTGACTGTATGACACTATGTTATGTTATATAAAGCACATTAAAGGTGTATCTGTAAGCTGTGCTGTGTGTTCTTCATGCTGTCACACACTTCAGTTTCCTCGTGTCCTTTAATAAAGATTTGAATAATAAACACGTGTTCTGGTTGCAGTCTCTTTGTTTTTACAATCTAATAAATGTTTGTTGTGTAAAAAGCTCCAGCGTCCAGAGGCCTGTACGACGAAGCTGGTTCAACCTAACCTGGATATGTTTGAGTTAGCCGGTTGGCCCAATCCAAAACAAACGCGCTCTTGCTAAGCTGTACTACGACGCTGGTTATCAAGTGGATCGCTCAAGCCAGCCGTGTCCTATCTAGTTAGCTGCGCGTTCACATGAAAGGGGTGGTATTTGGAGCATTCGACCAATCTCAAACACGGACAAGCGTACTGACAGCGCAGCGTCATACTTCCTGAATGAAAAGTGAACTTTAATATTAGTCAAATATGAAGAAGTGAAACTTTAAACATCCATGACTTAAACACTTTATCCAGGATCAAAGCCACATAGCTGCACCTGCAAGGTGAATACAGCTGGTAACAGAGAAAGTGTTTGAATGCGTACATTAACAGGTTTATGAAATCACTGCCCCGTCCAAGACACGATCTGACTTTAATTACATTTGACTCGAGTGTTTCGTCAACTTAATGTGTTGCTTAAAATAATACTTCTGCATCCAGTATGTGACACTGTGAGTGTTGCACGGCCAGATACGGCTCAGCTGACTCAGATAAGGAAATATATGATACATTATGATGTGATATGATATGAATGATAATGGGACACATCGACGTCTGCACTCACAGTGCCGCGGACTGTACTTAATGTTACTCTGATCCGGTTACTTATGTTGTGGCAGATATTTAAGTAAGCTTTCTTAACGCTAATGTTATAATAGTCAGATTGCTCTGAAGATGGGAGGAGGGGATATTCTATTAATGTTCACGTTCACACAGTCGGTGATTTTGGCCGGCCGTCTTTCCTGCAACGGCAGTTTAAACTGTATTTCCTTTCTCCCAGGGGCGGACTGGGACTAGAATTCAGCCCTGGAAACTGACCCAGTCCGGCCACATGAAATGTCAACGGGGGGGCATCAGAAAAAAAAATACAGTACTATTGGTTATTAGAAATCAGCTGTTTATTAGGCTGCATTTATGCAGTTCAAGGGATAATTCTCACCTAAAGAGGGAGGACACTCCTCAGATGTCTTAAACACATGAGACATCGTAAAACAGTAAACACACACACATACAGTAGCCTACTATTTGTTATTGGTTATTAGAAATCAGCTGTTTATTAGGCTGCATTTATGCAGTTCAAGGGATAATTGTCACCCACCTCTTGCTCTTGCCCTGAACTTGTATGTGCCAGTTGAGCTGGTTCTTCCTCCAGCTCAACTCTCTGTCCCTCATCATGAACGCAGGAGGCTGGCTGTATATCTGAACTCGCGCCCTCATCATCCTCTTCATCATCTTGCACTTGTTCTAAGCTGCTGATGATAGTGCTTGTAGCCGCGCTGCTGCCAAAAAGGTCTGTCAATTTGCGACATTTATATGCTTCACCTGCGAGTGACTTCACCTATTTTTCTCTTGCCTTCTCAGCCCCACCTTTTTCTTTTTCTTTTCTTTGATTTGTATCCATGTTTTTTCATTCTCCCTGTCTGCCGCGGCGTCTACCCTGCTGAAAAAAACAGCTTCGACCAACCAGCCTGAGGGGTTTAGAGGGGTTTTGGACACTTTAGCAGGCCAGGATGGCTGGTTTACCTGGTTCAGCTGGTTCAGCTGGTGCACCAGCTGAACCAGCTGAACCAGGTAAACCAGCTGAACCAGCTAAACCAGCTGAACCAGGTAAACCAGCTGAACCAGCTGAACCAGGTAAACCAGCTGAACCAGCTGAACCAGGTAAACCAGCTGAACCAGCTGAACCAGCTGAAACAGGTAAACCAGCTGAACCAGCTGAACCAGCTGAAACAGGTAAACCAGCTGAACCAGCTGAACCAGCTGAACCAGCTAAACCAGCTGAACCAGGTAAACCAGCTGAACCAGCTGAACCAGCTGAAACAGGTAAACCAGCTGAAACAGGTAAACCAGGTAAACCAGCCATCCTCGCCAGCTAAAAAAAAACAGCATCCATCTATCACCAGTTTATGTTTAATAATAGTATTAAATATACCATGCTGGAAGCTTACCAGGATTACAGGTGACCAGCATACATTGTTTAAATAGCCTGCTGGTATGATTATTTAAACTAGAGAACATAAATATATTACAAAGATTCATTGTGTCATGTATTCTGGTATCTACAAAAATAAAGACATTGTATAGTGTTCATAACAGTATTTTAATTTAATAAATAGCAATAAATAGCTAGTTAATATAATAAAATACACAGTAACAATACAAATAACAACCAACCTGCAAATCAACCTACACATCAAAATAAATATATTATCTAAAACAGGTGCATTTGATTTAAAATAAAAGTAATAAATAGAATTCAATATTTAAATGGTAACAAAAATAGTAACACTTGTATGATAAGAAAAAGGCCGTCAGCGCAACTTAAATGATGACGTTAAACCATTTTTTTTAAAGGACCGGCCGTTCTGTGGTTCTCCAGATTCTCCAGATGGCCAGTCCGCCCCTGCTCTCTCCTGTAATATGACTTGATCGCTTTAAACTCCGCACACTGAGCTCTGATTGGTCAGCAGGCGGTGCTTTCACTGAGTTGATCTCTTATCCTGGAACCTATCCTGCTCCGGAGGCTAGCCGTTCAGAATAAGTTATCTAGCATGCTAAAAAGTGAACCAGCGTCGTAGGA
>NW_022987711.1:228832-271238 GCF_902827165.1 Trematomus bernacchii
GAACTCAAGATCACAAAACAATGTGATTCAACGTTGAAATACCTCTTATTTTAATAAATCCTATAAAAGTGCTTCTATTTGATTCGAGGAAAAAGCAAGGCCAATAACCATCCACCTAAAACCCCATTTAAGGCTCTAATTCTGAATAATGCTCTCGTTCTTCCGATAGTCAAAATGTCTGAGTATGGAAGCCCTGAATGGCCGTATCTCAAACTCTTTATTCCCTCTCCTGTGCTAATGGATGAGCTAAGGTCATTTGTATTTACATTTAACAGCTGCAATGATTAAATGTCCACTATTTAAATAACTGCAAGCTTATTTTAATAATAATTAGGGTCTGAGACCATAGGTCGGCGAAGACCCTATTGAAATCGGTCGCGCAGCGACCGATAAACCTGCTAAAAACACCCAAAAACAGGGAAAACGACCGACAAAAGCACAGAAAAGGTTCGGAAATAGTGACGGCAGATAGTCCGCGCGAGCCCACTCACGTGGGCGAAGCCCACGTGAGTGCAACTCGCATAATTAATATCGTTACGATCAATTTAGTCGCTCGCGAAGCGAGCGATAACCATGCAAAACCCACTAAAAACAGGGAAAAAGACGGGTAAAAGCCCATTAAAAGTGGCCTAAATCATGACAGTAGGTAGGCCAACGGCCTACAGTGACGTGGGCGTAGCCCACGTCACTGTAAACGAGCACATTATTGATATTGGTCCGATTATTATTATTATTATTATTATTATTATCGCACGCACTTTTGAGCCCCGCCACATATGTGAAAACTCACCAAGTTTCGCACGCACGTCAGAAGTGCGCAAAATTTTTATATTTAATTGGTCCCGGAACTTAACGTTAAAAATTGCGTAGGCCACGCCCACTTCCGCTTAGATCGTACAGCCGGCAACTTTAACTTTCACGTAAACAAACGAAACTCGCTACGCATATCTAGGGTGCGGAGACGAACAAAAAAGCCTCTTGGAGGGGTATAAAATAACGTACAGGAAGTCGGCCATTTTGAATTTGGCGTCGGAAAAACGCGATTTATCGCGTTTTTCGTCCTCCACGCAAAATCTATCTTCTCCCAGGAACTTTATCCGTACGACTCGAAATTCTTCGGGTAGCATCTCGAGACATGGGCAATTAAAAGTTATCACGGAAGTTTTTTTCTTTCGCACAGCGCAGCCGTTATTTGGCGCCAAAGTTCGCGTTCGCTCGATGCTAGGCCCATCAAACGCCATGGCCATGGAATACGATGATGTCATAACACCAACTGACATGCTCACAACGCCACCAAACATCACAATGTTGTCTTAAGTCAATGGAAAATGGTCCAATCTACACCAGACTTCAGATGACAGTTAATGGTCCGGCCCTCAACACATTAATATGACAAAAGTGAGTTTTCCTCAAAAGCTGTTGCCATGGCAACAAATCCCTCGCCATAAAACACGGTGTCGCTGTAAATCCAATGGACACGGTCCCATCGTCCCCCAACCTTCACTTTTATATCACTGGTCCATGACTCAACAACTCTACGTGAAATCTGAGATCTCACCGTATGCCGTTTCCATGGCAACGCATTCCTCGCCGTAAAACACGGTGTCGCTGTAAATTCAATCGACACGGTCCCATCGTCCCCCAACCTTCACTTTTATATCACTGGTCCATGACTCAACAGCTCTACGCGAAATTTGAGATCTCACCGTATGCCGTTTCCATGGCAACGCATTCCTCGCCATAAAACACGGTGTCGCTGTAAATCCAATGGACGTGGTCCCATCGTCCGCCAATCTTCACTTTTATATCACTGGTCCATGACTCAACAGCTCTACGTGAAATCTGAGATCTCACCGTATGCCGTTTCCATGGCAACGCATCCCACGCCGTAAAACACGATGTTGTCTTAATTCAATGGAAAAGGTTCCAAACTGCACCAGACTTCAGATGACAGTTAATGGTCCGGCCCTCAACAGCTCTATGTGAAATCTGAGATCTCACCGTATGCCGTTTCCATGGCAACGCATCCCACGCCGTAAAACACGATGTTGTCTTAAATCAATGGAAAAGGTTCCAAACTGCACCAGACTTCAGATGACAGTTAATGGTCCGGCCCTCAACACATTAATAGGACAAAAGTGAGTTTTCCCCAAAAGCTGTTGCCATGGCAACGAATCCCTCGCCATAAAACACGGTGTCGCTGTAAATCCAATGGACACGGTCCCATCGTCCCCCAATCTTCACTTTTATATTACTGATCCATGACTCAACAGCTCTACGCGAAATTTGAGATCTCACCGTATGCCGTTTCCATGGCAACGCATTCCTCGCCATAAAACACGGTGTCGCTGTAAATCCAATCGACACGGTCCCATCGTCCCACAATCTTCACTTTTATATCACTGCTCCATGACTCAACAGCTCTACGTGAAATCTGAGATCTCACCGTATGCCGTTTCCATGGCAACGCATCACTCGCCAAAAAACACGAAGTTGTCTTAAGTCAATGGAAAAGCTTCCAAACTGCACCAGACTTCAGATGACAGTTAATGGTCCGGCCCTCAACAGCACTATGCGAATTATGGGATGTCATCATATGCCGTTTCCATGGCAACGAATCACTCGCCATAAAACACGATGTTGTCCTAACTCACTGGAAAAACGTCCAAACGGCACCAGACATCAGATGATGGCTAATGGTCCGGCCCTCAACACATCTAGGCGTATTATGGGGTGTCATCAAATTCCGTTGCCATGGCGACAGATCACTCGCCATCAAACACAATGTTTATGATACTGCTGTAACTCCCATTTACGTTGTCCGATCGGCCTGAAACTTCCCACGTTTGCCAACGGCCGAGTCCGGAAAACTCCTGCATGATACCTCGACGTGCGGACAACAGCCTGCGGAGCGTCGAAGACCCGCTCAACGCTGCTTGCAGCTTTAATTTAAGTTGATATCAGATTTGAATATGGTTAATATTTATCTAATTTCTTTACTCCTGTCACTGTAACCTGAATATGAATACAGATTGTTTAATGTGATCCGTCTGTAAGGAAGCCTTGAACGGCCTTGTTTAGTTCTTTATATTAACATTCACTTATGATAAATTAATAAGGCTCATTTTGATTTTCAGATTACAATAGCAAATATTAAATCAACTGCCAGCTATTTTAAATGGGGCCTATAATGCAAAATGCACTTTGTGATGTCTTTGATACATAACTATGTGTCCCCAGTGCGTCGGGGAACTCACGCAGCGTCAGGAAATAGACCCTCTCTCTTTTCCTCCGTACTAACATCTTTTAAAAACGGGGGTTCAACGAGCGGATACAGATGTGCTGCCGATATGACGTAATTTCGGATGGTGGACCCACAGCACTATCAGAAACAATGCCTGACATGTTTTGGACGTAATCTCGTCTTTGTTTACATTAGCAAGCCTCGCTAACACTCAGAGCTAACCTGTACTGGAGAGCACGTGTTTAAAAAGCAGGACATACAGAAAGGAACTCACCTTGTGATAAACCCGCAAGAGAAAAAGCATTTGAGCTCCATACTGTTTCAGGAATAATCCTTGATGTGGTTTAGAACAGGATGGCGTTTTATCACCGCAGAATTTAATTGTATCTCCGGTATAATTCTGATCAGGCATTAGCTCCGCCGCCTCTTTTTATTTTTTCAAGCTAAAGACCCAAAATCTGCGTTTCTCTAACAGCTGGAATAGAGGGATATGAGGGATTTCTAAAATTCATGATCTGTTTGTATTTTGAGTAAAACACTTCACAGACATGTTTGTATCTGAGACTCATCATATATGC
Organism: Trematomus bernacchii; assembly: GCF_902827165.1. Taxonomy (NCBI): domain Eukaryota; kingdom Metazoa; phylum Chordata; class Actinopteri; order Perciformes; family Nototheniidae; genus Trematomus; species Trematomus bernacchii. The sequence continues at coordinate 232,655 of NW_022987711.1, forward strand.
CTACAAATAGCATGATAGCTGCACTTTAATAATTATTTAACCACCTCGGGGTGTTTCTTCTCTACGATGGGAAACTAAATATACTTTATTTTAGACAATCTAATCCTGCATTTGGGGAAACAGATTGATTGATGGATTCATTTAGAAAACAATGAGTGATTAATAGAGAATGACAGTCAGTGATAAACGAATAAGAAAAGAACGAAAGACCGGACGGAAGAACAAACGTACAAAATAAATAAAGAACGAACGAAAGATGTACAGGACGAACGAACGAAAGACCGAAAGAACGAAGGACCGGACGGAAGAAAGATTTCTAAATGAACTGCCAGCTATTTTAATAATTATTTAACCAGCTGGGAACTTCTCTACGACGGGAAACTAAATATACTTCATTAGTATTATTTTATGTAAAGCGTCTCTGAGCATCAAAATCCTGTGTACTAAAAGTAGAAGTACTCAGATCTTGAGTAAAAGTAGAAGTACTCAGATCTTGAGTAAAAGTAGAAGTACTCAGATCTTGAGTAAAAGTAGAAGTACTCAGATCTTGAGTAAAAGTAGAAGTACTCAGATCTTGTACTTGAGTAAAAGTAGAAGTACTCAGATCTTGAGTAAAAGTAGAAGTACTCAGATCTTGAGTAAAGTAGAAGTACTCAGATCTTGAGTAAAAGTAGAAGTACTCAGATCTTGTACTTGAGTAAAAGTAGAAGTACTCAGATCTTGAGTAAAAGTAGAAGTACTCAGATCTTGAGTAAAAGTAGAAGTACTCAGATCTGAGTAAAAGTAGAAGTACTCAGATCTTGAGTAAAAGTAGAAGTACTCAGATCTTGAGTAAAAGTAGAAGTACTCAGATCTTGAGTAAAAGTAGAAGTACTCGGATCTTGTACTAGAGTAAAAGTAGAAGTACTCGGATCTTGTACTAGAGTAAAAGTAGAAGTACTCAGATCTTGTACTTGAGTAAAAGTAGAAGTACTCAGATCTTGTACTTGAGTAAAAGTAGAAGTACTCAGATCTTGAGTAAAAGTAGAAGTACTCAGATCTTGAGTAAAAGTAGAAGTACTCAGATCTTGAGTAAAAGTAGAAGTACTCGGATCTTGTACTAGAGTAAAAGTAGAAGTACTCGGATCTTGTACTAGAGTAAAAGTAGAAGTACTCAGATCTTGTACTTGAGTAAAAGTAGAAGTACTCAGATCTTGTACTTGAGTAAAAGTAGAAGTACTCGGATCTTGTACTAGAGTAAAAGTAGAAGTACTCAGATCTTGTACTAGAGTAAAAGTAGAAGTACTCGGATCTTGTACTTGAGTAGAAGTACTCAGATCTTGAGTAAAAGTAGAAGTACTCAGATCTTGTACTAGAGTAAAAGTAGAAGTACTCAGATCTTGTACTAGAGTAAAAGTAGAAGTACTCGGATCTTGTACTTGAGTAGAAGTACTCGGATCTTGTACTAGAGTAAAAGTAGAAGTACTCGGATCTTGAGTAAAAGTAGAAGTACTCAGATCTTGTACTAGAGTAAAAGTAGAAGTACTCGGATCTTGTACTAGAGTAGAAGTACTCGGATCTTGTACTAGAGTAAAAGTAGAAGTACTCGGATCTTGTACTAGAGTAAAAGTAGAAGTACTCGGATCTTGTACTAGAGTAGAAGTACTCGGATCTTGTACTAGAGTAAAAGTAGAAGTACTCGGATCTTGTACTTAATAAAAAATATTATATCCAATATAAACCAAACACTATAAAATATTCTGAGTAATTAAAGTCAAAGTCAAAAATACAACAGGACTTTTATAAGAAAGGAGAAACTCTGGGCAAAAAAACTCATATCTGATATTTATTAATTGATTGGAAATGTATCATTTATACGTTTTGGCCCCTGATCACGGGGCCCCGTCTGATGAAGGAATCAGAAAGCATGAAACAGCTGCAACATGTAAACCATGTTACTGTGCTAACTTTGCGTACCACACAACAACAACAACAACAATAACCAGTGTTGGGTTAGTTACTCAAAGAAAGATGCATTACACCCGACTAGCTCCTTTTTGGGGAGTGTAGCACGAGAGAAAAGGGACGCTTTATTTATTTTTCTATCCTCCCGTTATGCAGGGAACGAGATAATTGATAACAACAAAAGCACTGTTTGGAGATGTAAACAAACCCCCCTTCCCTGAAACTGTGTGCACATAGAAACATTTATTTTATGATTGACCTTCAAACTTAGCTTCAGAATAAAGGGGACACATTTCACTGTCGCACCGCTAGAGCACACTTTGACACTTTTTCAACTTTATTGACGTATATGAACGATTTATATCATACGGTATTAAGTTCACGCTGTACGGTATGAAGCGGTATATCGCCCAAATGTAATATATATTTTAATATATACAAATATAATAGAAGTTACTTATAACGGCAGACATGATTTAAAGGAGCAGCCGAGTAAAGGGACGGAATTAATAAGCATTTGTTTCCTCTTGATTCTATTCGGACAATAACCCTTCAGTCAGGAGAGACGTGTTGATGGAAGAATACATATTTATTGCCAGGAATACACAAATGAATGTAATGGAGTTTTGGCGATTAGGCCCTGTTGTGCAGGAGTATCATTCGGGAGGGGAGAACCAATCCGATGAAAACCCCCCGGGGTCTAGACACTGGTAGTGGTGAATGGATGGTTGGGTTCGATCTGAAGGGGAGGGGCTTAGCTTGACCCTGGATTCAGAGGGAGGGGAGAACCGATTCGATGAAACCCCCCGGGGTCTAGACCCTGTTGGTGGTGAATGGATGGTTGGGTTCGGACTGAGTAGTGAGAGGAGGGGCTTAGCTTCCCCCTGGATCCAGAGGGACAGGAGGTGAAAGGGGGGGGAGGAGGGTTGCGTCGAGTCACCTGAAATGACAGCTGACGGAGGAGAGAGCAGATTTAAAAGGTTTAGCGGAGCGCTATCAGGGCTCGACAGTAACGGTTGCCAGGTTGCCATTGGCAACCATTCAGAAAAAATGTCAACCACTTCTTGGCCTTTGGTTGCCATCAGTGGCAACCACTTTTTAACATCAAGAAATAAGGACAGCAAAATGTGCACCCCAACAGAGATAAATGTTAATTATTTGATGTTGCCCGTGCATTGGTGTGATGACGGAGCCAGAAAGCGGTTTACTCGCGTGCGCCGTGTGTTTGTTTTACAAAAAATTGAATGAACCCGAACGAAAAGCAAAGGGGAAATGAGTAAAGTCTTGGGAGGCGAAACATTCTGCTCCGTTGTGCATTCACTTCTGGTAAAAGTTCCTTCAAAATAAGAGTCCCGATCTTATTACTACCAAAATAAAAGTGCAAAACGAAACTTTACCATCGAAAAATATTGGCATGCGGTCAATATGTTCATTTGTAGTTGCCAGCGATTCTCTAGTTTAGCGTACTCAGCCCGGTTGTTGGCCCGGAAAGAACCTCGATTTTGGAGAGCCAGAAAAAGTACCTGCCTCAGTTTCGCCGCGGCGAGGCTCCGGCGCTCGCAGTTCACGCGCGTGCTCCCCCCCCCCCCCCCCCCCCCCCCCCCCCCCCGCTCATTACGTTCAAATTGCGCACGTTCCGTGTTGTCCTGTAGCAGGCACCGCCGATGTCGGGGAAACTATCTTCAATACTCCGAAAATAATCCCACCAGACTCCTTTGCCCCAACAGAGGGATGGCCTTTTTCTTTTCGTTATTTCAAGCGATTAAAACTCTTGATCTTCTCTCGGATTATTAATATTTTTGGACGGCAAGACGCCCCGCTGGCGGAAACGCTCTTGTGTTTTGTCCCCTCTCTCCTGCAGCTAATGAATATATAAAATAAATAAAAATCCTGTGTTCAACCAAAAACTGTTTTCTGATCAACATTCTGTTGGAAGTCGTCTAAATGTTTCTCTGACTCTAACCCTCCTGTGTTTTGTCCCCTCTCTCCTGCAGCTGATAGTTTGAGCCTCAGTCGATCATGATCCTGCTGACTCCCTCCTCCGGTACGTTCTCCTCATAATCTGGATTACTGATTACTGATCATTATGTTTAAAGCCTCGGTCACTCGGGGACACGAGAGCCAGACCATCATTAACGTGACCGGGCAGATTACACATGCAATTCAGAGTTAAAACACTATGCATTATGTGCAGGTATGCATCGTTTAATGTCAAATAAGTGGTTTAAATATGTGTTAAAATGTACTTATATTGGGTTGTTTATTATAACTGAATGTTTTTATTGTTGATTTGTATATTTTGTGAGTTAATCTCCAGATTCACAAGGTGTAAGATTGACTTGTATGTATTCTTTGTTGTATGCAATATCCCCTGATTTGAAAGCATCTTAGTTTAAACAGTTTATTTCCACCTCAGTTCATCCTGTTTGCCCTTGTTTAGTCTCGTTAGTCGTTACCAGGTAACATCGCACAGCGCTGCATAATAACAAGGGCTTTCCCACAATGCATTGCAGCCATTAGGCAGCCTGCCAGACGCTGCTTGAAATCTGACTCTTTTGTCCGAGACAGAGTGCAGACTTTTCTCTCAGCTGCACATTCTTTGTTAGGTAGAAACTTTGCAGTATTTGAAGACAAAGTATCAGCGTGCTCTCTGCAGTGTCTGACGCTGTGGGAGAGTAGAGAGCATGCTCTGAACAAGTGTTGGTTGTTTTTGGCTTTCTGCTGTGTCTCATCCGCTGTTTTCTTTCAGATGTCTTGAACTCGCCTGGCTTTGGAATCACAGGAAGTTCAGGGTGAAAACACTTGAAGGGTTGCTATATAACTGCAAAATTTATAAAAAGAAAAATCATTTATCTGTGCATTCTGTCTTGGGGCAGCACTATGACTTCATACTGCTTATTTATCTCAAACAACCACATGTATCAAGTTTAAAGAGTTCCTATTCTGCTTTTTTATGGTGTTACCCATCCCTTTAGAGTGTACTGATATACACCTGAACATCAGCAGGAGAGGACTCTTTAAAGTAGAGACACTACATACTGATATACACCTGAACATCAGCAGGAGAGGACTCTTTAAAGTAGAGACACTACATACTGATATACACCTGAACATCAGCAGGAGAGAGGACTCTTTAAAGTAGAGACACTACATACTGATATACACCTGAACATCAGCAGGAGAGGACTCTTTAAAGTAGAGACACTACATACTGATATACACCTGAACATCAGCAGGAGAGGACTCTTTAAAGTAGAGACACTACATACTGATATACACCTGAACATCAGCAGGAGAGGACTCTTTAAAGTAGAGACACTACATACTGATATACACCTGAACATCAGCAGGAGAGGACTCTTTAAAGTAGAGGACAGGGACTCTTTAAAGCAAATGCACTTAGTAATTAATCCCAATTGGAGAGTTAACCCCTTGCAGTTTAGTGTTTATAGCAGATTACACCAGGATGTTTAACGCAGGGCTGCAGTGGATTCAATAGATTATTATTCGTATTATTATTAATTGATTAACGAGGTGTGATCAGCTGACCTTCGCTCCGGTTCGTTTCTCGCAGTAGTTCCAGCTCTCTGTGTTTTTGTTTAGTCCCCTCTGTACCCAAAACCAGTATCTGTGTGTGTGTGTGTTTCACTCCCAGTAAGATTTCGCTAAGCGCTAAAAACGTCCCGTTCACCGTCCGAAAACTGTATCCTTTTTGGTGTCTTCTACTCTGCAAATATCATCTCTTGATTTTAGGGCTGCACAGTTATTCAAATATTAATATCTATCACGATTTTAGCAGCGATTTTGACGTCTAAAATGCGTGCTCCGGTCGTACATGTATATGTTTATTAAGGTAATAAACAACAGACAGGCAAAATGATTGAGGTGTAAAGAACTGTTTTTATGCAGGACTTTAAAGCATTTTTTTTAAAGCAGTTACAAATAATCGTGATTATTCTTTTGGCCATAATCGTGCAGCCCTAACTGATACTGAAGTGTAATGCATGCTGAGTAAAGCTACACAAATGTATAACAATGTTTATTGCATAGACATGTCTAAGTGATAATGAGACACTCTGTCATTTTGCATGCTGTGACTGCGAATGAACGAATACAGTAACGTACAAAAAATGCATTTTAGTGATCTGAAAGTGGATGAATGAATCGTAAAGGTCGGTCTGCGTCCAAAAAACAAAGTCTTGGTAAGTGATGCTTCTTTTAATTTGAAAAGGAGAATCTGATGTAAAGTAATATGTTGATTTAAATGCAAAGAGGAGAAGAAATACAGCTACAACATCCCGTAGCATGGAGACAGATACTATATGACTGCATTGAGATAATGTTATGTGACTCAAACTGGGATTTTCCCATTCGGACTCTTTTATGGAGAGGTCAGCTGGTATGGTATCGGGTCATTTAGCCGTTAGCGTTAGAGTTTTTTGTTTTGCCCCGACGCCGTCTAACTTCCGCTCTTTTCTCAGGTTTCTTTCAGTGCACCAACAAGATCTTCCTGACGGACGAAGCGACAGGACAGCAGATCAAGGAATTCGCTCGTAAAAATGCAGCGAACGCTCTGTCGATAGCCAACATGGTGATGGGCATGGCGTCCATCCTGAGCAGCCTGCAGGGGTGAGAACAAGCTCCATTTACTATTTATTCATATCTGAAGCATCATTCAGGCGGGATCTAAAGCTTGGTCGTAATCATTCAAAATCTCCCTTTTCAGTAAACAAACAAACAACCAGAGCAAAGGTTTTATGGAGAATGAAAGATGTGGTTCGTTAGTTCATTAAAGCACATTGAGAATGAGCTTGTCTTTAAAGCACATTGAGAATGAGCTTGTCTTTAAAGCACATTGAGAATGAGCTTGTCTTTAAAGCACATTGAGAATGAGCTTGTCACTATGTTTTTTGGGTTGTGCAGCCATTAGCCAATCAGCAACCAAGGTGACAAACCTAAAATATAGGGGATAGTATTTCAGGATCTGGCTAGAGTTTAAAGGCAAAGTTAGTAGTTATAGTGACTTTGAGGGAAAGCATACGCGCAAAACACATATTTTAACATATTTAGAAACCACTACATTTAGTTGACTTCATTTTGAAGAAGAAAGGACAAAATGTGGACTGAAAAATGAAGTTTGTGCTTATATTGTCCCCTAAGGGCCACCATACTTACTAAAATGAGGCCCTCCACTGATCCTCAACTGATATAAAATGATTGCATGGCTTTGTTTGTTTTTATTTGAACGATAATGATTACGACCAAACGATGTGTTTTTTTTTCAACCAGTGTTGTTGTGTTTGCCCCTCAGGGCCTGCGTACAGTAAGTAATGCTAAATGATGGCAGACGAGCTGCACTAAGCTTCGTTAGAGACACTCAGGCAAGTGCTTAAAACTAAAACTGAAACGTGTCCAGAAACACCTGGAGATGATCGCTCTCTATTCACCTGATGCTCCCCGGCTCTGTGGAGCTTCTACGTCACCGTTTAATGTGTTGGTTCTCCCTGTTGCAGCGCAAATGCTATTACTTTAGCATAGCGTAGCTAGCTTTAGCTACCTTTTACTTACCAAATAAACTGTTTTTAAGCTTTTAAATGAACTGTTGTTAAGTTATAACAGCTTTTCAGGCAAGAACAAACCATATGTGATTATTTTATCTAAATAAATGTATATTTGAGGTATTACGTTGATGTTTGGAGCTAGCTAGAGAGCAGCCTAAAAAATGCTTAAAACACTTAATCAATGTTTTAATAATGACTCTTTGTCTGAAAGTAGACACTTTAAGGCTAACCATAAGGGGTTAAAAAGTAACTCTTATTTAAATAATGACAGCCACCAATTTGGCCATAGCTAACTATAAAGCTAACATTCGCTAGCTAGCTTGTTGCCTAGCTAGAGAGCTAACACTCGCTAGCTAGCTTGTTAGCGCAGTGTAGCTGTGAATGATCTCTAATTAAACTGCTAATGCTAAACCGGAAGAGCTAACACATTAGCGTTTGAACAGGAAGTGGGGAAAGGGGCGGGGCTTCATGAGGTGAATAGAGACAGATACTGTCTCGGCAACGGTTTCACATTTTACCCTCATCATGTTTGACTGCAGGAGAGACTGTTGTATCTTCTTGCTCCTCATCTGTTGGTTTCATTCTCTGCAGAGTTTCATGTCTTTCTTATTTCTTCAGTTTATCGTCTGTCGCTAAAATGTGGCTACGCTGCATAGATACCTCCTTTAATATCTGCTCAGCTTTCCACTTTAATAACAATACTGCACATATTTTATTATTTGTCAGATCATACGTTTATCTGTATTTCATGTAAATATTTCTCTATTAGAATTTATTTTATCGTTTTTTATAAATGTTGTGATTTTTCTTACCTTTTATCTGTGTTTATGTTTCTGCGTCACACACACACACACACCAAGGCAAACTACTAACATCTGTTTCTACGTCACACACACACCAAGGCAAACTACTAACATCTGTTTCTGCGTCACACACACACACACCAAGGCAAACTACTAACATCTGTTTCTGCGTCACACACACACACCAAGGCAAACTACTAACATCTGTTTCTGCGTCACACACACACCAAGGCAAACTACTAACATCTGTTTCTGCGTCACACACACACCAAGGCAAACTACTAACATCTGTTTCTGCGTCACACACACACACCAAGGCAAACTACTAACATCTGTTTCTGCGTCTCACACACACCAAGGCAAACTACTAACATCTGTTTCTGCGTCACACACACACACACCAAGGCAACTACTAACATCTGTTTCTGCGTCACACACACACCAAGGCAAACTACTAACATCTGTTTCTACGTCACACACACACCAAGGCAAACTACTAACATCTGTTTCTGCGTCACACACACACCAAGGCAAACTACTAACATCTGTTTCTACGTCACACACACACCAAGGCAAACTACTAACATCTGTTTCTGCGTCACACACCACACCAAGGCAAACTACTAACATCTGTTTCTGCGTCACACACACACACCAAGGCAACTACTACACATCTGTTTCTGCGTCACACACACACACCAAGGCAAACTACTAACATCTGTTTCTACGTCACACACACACCAAGGCAAACTACTAACATCTGTTTCTGCGTCACACACACACCAAGGCAAACTACTAACATCTGTTTCTGCGTCACACACACACACAAGGCAAGCTACTAACATCTGTTTCTGCGTCACACACACACCAAGGCAAACTACTAACATCTGTTTCTGCGTCACACACACACCAAGGCAAACTACTAACATCTGTTTCTGCGTCACACACACACACCAAGGCAAACTACTAACATCTGTTTCTGCGTCACACACACACACCAAGGCAAACTACTAACATCTGTTTCTACGTCACACACACCAAGGCAAACTACTAACATCTGTTTCTGCGTCACACACACACACCAAGGCAAACTACTAACATCTGTTTCTACGTCACACACACACCAAGGCAAACTACTAACATCTGTTTCTGCGTCACACACACACCAAGGCAAACTACTAACATCTGTTTCTGCGTCACACACACACCAAGGCAAGCTACTAACATCTGTTTCTGCGTCACACACACACCAAGGCAAACTACTAACATCTGTTTCTGCGTCACACACACACACCAAGGCAAACTACTAACATCTGTTTCTGCGTCACACACACACCAAGGCAAACTACTAACATCTGTTTCTGCGTCACACACACACACACCAAGGCAAACTACTAACATCTGTTTCTGCGTCTCACACACACCAAGGCAAACTACTAACATCTGTTTCTGCGTCACACACACACCAAGGCAAACTACTAACATCTGTTTCTGCATCACACACACACCAAGGCAAACTACTAACATCTGTTTCTGCGTCACACACACACCAAGGCAAACTACTAACATCTGTTTCTACGTCACACACACACCAAGGCAAACTACTAACATCTGTTTCTGCGTCACACACACACCAAGGCAAACTACTAACATCTGTTTCTGCGTCACACACACACCAAGGCAAACTACTAACATCTGTTTCTACGTCACACACACACCAAGGCAAACTACTAACATCTGTTTCTGCGTCACACACACACCAAGGCAAACTACTAACATCTGTTTCTGCGTCACACACACACACCAAGGCAAACTACTAACATCTGTTTCTGCGTCACACACACACCAAGGCAAACTACTAACATCTGTTTTCTGCGTCACACACACACCAAGGCAAACTACTAACATCTGTTTCTGCGTCACACACACACCAAGGCAAACTACTAACATCTGTTTCTGCGTCACACACACACCAAGGCAAACTACTAACATCTGTTTCTGCGTCACACACACACACCAAGGCAAACTACTAACATCTGTTTCTGCGTCACACACACACACCAAGGCAAACTACTAACATCTGTTTCTACGTCACACACACACCAAGGCAAACTACTAACATCTGTTTCTACGTCACACACACACCAAGGCAAGCTACTAACATCTGTTTCTGCGTCTCACACACACCAAGGCAAGCTACTAACATCTGTTTCTGCGTCTCACACACACCAAGGCAAACTACTAACATCTGTTTCTACGTCACACACACACCAAGGCAAACTACTAACATCTGTTTCTACGTCACACACACACACACCAAGGCAAGCTACTAACATCTGTTTCTACGTCACACACACACCAAGGCAAGCTACTAACATCTGTTTCTGCGTCTCACACACACCAAGGCAAACTACTAACATCTGTTTCTACGTCACACACACACACCAAGGCAAACTACTAACATCTGTTTCTGCGTCACACACACACCAAGGCAAACTACTAACATCTGTTTCTGCGTCACACACACACCAAGGCAAACTACTAACATCTGTTTCTGCGTCACACACACACCAAGGCAAACTACTAACATCTGTTTCTGCGTCACACACACACCAAGGCAAACTACTAACATCTGTTTCTGCGTCACACACACCAAGGCAAGCTACTAACATCTGTTTCTGCGTCACACACACACACCAAGGCAAACTACTAACATCTGTTTCTACGTCACACACACACACACACCAAGGCAAACTACTAACATCTGTTTCTGCGTCACACACACACACCAAGGCAAACTACTAACATCTGTTTCTGCGTCACACACACACCAAGGCAAACTACTAACATCTGTTTCTGCGTCACACACACACACCAAGGCAAACTACTAACATCTGTTTCTGCGTCTCACACACACACCAAGGCAAGCTACTAACATCTGTTTCTGCGTCACACACACACCAAGGCAAACTACTAACATCTGTTTCTGCGTCACACACACCAAGGCAAGCTACTAACATCTGTTTCTGCGTCACACACACACACCAAGGCAAACTACTAACATCTGTTTCTACGTCACACACACACACACACCAAGGCAAACTACTAACATCTGTTTCTGCGTCACACACACACACCAAGGCAAACTACTAACATCTGTTTCTGCGTCACACACACACCAAGGCAAACTACTAACATCTGTTTCTGCGTCACACACACACACCAAGGCAAACTACTAACATCTGTTTCTGCGTCTCACACACACACCAAGGCAAGCTACTAACATCTGTTTCTGCGTCACACACACACACCAAGGCAAACTACTAACATCTGTTTCTGCGTCACACACACACCAAGGCAAACTACTAACATCTGTTTCTGCGTCACACACACACCAAGGCAAACTACTAACATCTGTTTCTGCGTCACACACACACCAAGGCAAGCTACTAACATCTGTTTCTACGTCACACACACACACACACCAAGGCAAACTAACATCTGTTAAACTACTCGGTCAAACCTTCTCTTTCTCTAGTTTTTAATAGTTTTCTGATTTCTCTTTCAGTTTATTGTCTGTTGCAAAAAGGAGAACTACAAAGAGACACAATAGAGAGACGAAGTCCGGCCCATCTACTTCCGCCCCATGGGACCTTATTTCGGAAAAAATATGTATTGAAGTCAATGGAGAGAGAAAGATTATCTCTCGATCCCGTTTGAATTGTGCCATGAATTACACATATGATGTTTGACAATCTTAAATAATAATTTCCATGTCAAAAAAGTCACAGTTTGTCGTAAAACTGTTGAAATATAAGACTATGAAAAATAGGCAACTAGAAAGACTACAAATCCCAGAGTCCCGGTCCCGCATGCTGGCTCTTAGGAACCGACTCACTCCCCTTGTGTGTATGCACAGCTCTCAACACGCCCAGACTTGGAGTGATTTTCACCTCTTTTAATACTTTCCGCCTCATTCTGAAAGAAAGAAGTGAGATGTGCCAACGTGACGGCCGTCTGGGTGTGTGGTGCGAGACGGGAGATGGAGTTCATTGAGCGGTTTCACACAAACAAAGTGTTACTTCACAGTTTTACGACACATTTTTATTTTTTTGACTTGTAAAATTATCTTTTAGATTGACAAACATCATATGTGTAATTCATGGCACAATTCAAACGGGATCGAAAGATAATCTTTCTCTCTCCATTGACTTCAATGCATACTTTTTCAGAAATAAGGTCCCATGGAGGAAAGGGAGGGACTTCACCTCTCTATAGAACTACAAAAAGATACATTTAATTGTTGTAGTTCTCTCGTATCTTTTTGTATCTTTTTGTAGATATGGCTTTAGATACCTCTTATCTGCACAGCTTTCCACTTTAATAACATAACTACACACATGTCATTTTTCAGAGTAGCTTGTTGTTAAATACGTTACGTAGTTTTTTTCGTGAAAATATTTCTCTATATTTCCATTTTTTTTTATAGTTTTTTCTTTTACATTTATTTATTTTTTTGGTCATTTTTCTTCCCTTTTAAAACGAGTTGGTGATAAACCTGATTCCTCTTTCTTTCTCTACGTTGTGGTCTGTTGCACAACATACTTTACATCTGTACTTCATGTAAATACAGATGTAAATGTTTATTTCTTGGTCATTTTGCTGACCTTATGTTTCTGCTCCAAACACACCAAGACACACTCCTCGTATCTAATGAACCTCTAGTTTCTGTTTCATTGCTCAAACGTCCCTCTCTTTGTCGTGCATCTGTCTCACGTCTCGCCCTCTTTGGGTTTCTTACCTTTTTTTTAATGTTTCTGCTCCAAACACACCAAGACACACTCCTCATATCTGTTAAGCTAGTCGGTGAAAAGCCTGTTTCTGGTCTGTTGCATTGCTCAAACGTCCCTCTCTTTGTTGTCCGATAGGTCTCACGTCTCCCCCTTTTTGGGTCATTTCTCTTACCCTTTTTATGTTTCTGCACCACACACCATTGGGTCATTTTTCATGTATATATATATCTGTTAAACTAGTCAGTGAAAAGCCTGTTTCTGGTCCTATGCATTGCTCAAACGTCCCTCTCTTTGTTGTGCATGACTCCAATATGTCGTCTGTCACGTCTTTCCCTTTTTTGTATGTTTCTGCACCAAACACAGCAGGCCAAACTCCTCCCATCTGTTCAACTAGTCAGTAAAAAGCCTGTTTCTGCTCTGTTGCATTGCTCCAACGTGCCTCTCTGTGTTTTCTGAGTCTCACGTCTGCCCCTGTCTCTGGTGTTGTGTTCAGGCACCATCACGCCGCCTGTTGGCTCGTTCTGATTGGCTACCTGCTGGACCTGGCCGACGGAGCCGTTGCCAGGCGGCTGGGAGCCTGCTCTGCTCTGGGTGAGTGGGGAGGGGGGAGGAGAGAGAGGAGAGAGAGGAGACAGACAGAGAGAGACGGGAGGGAGAGACGGGGGAGGGAACGGAAAAGGAGGAGGAAAAAGGGACGGGGGAGGGAAATGGGACGGGGGAGGGAAATGGGACGGGGGAGGGAAATGGGACGGGGGAGGGTTGGATGAGGGAGGAAAACGGGGACAAGGCTTTTATTGTCATGTGTACTGAGCTACAGTTTAGATATATCAATGAACATCTGAGGTCACAGACTCCTCATACATATCTATCTATCTAGATATAGATATAGATTGCGGATGGATGTTATGGATGTTCTTTCCAAAGTTCAGGTGTTTAATAGGCAACAGGGAAGGAAACAGAGATCGGGGGAGGAAAGGGCGAAGGAAACGGGGGTGGAGAAAGAGAAGGAAACGGGGGTGGAGAAAGAGAAGGAAAGGGGGAGGAGTCGAGGCTTGTATTGTCACGTGTGCACAGCTACAGCTACAGAGCAGAGATATCAATGAAGGGCTGAGAGAATTAGAGCAGAGTTAAAAATAGAAGCTGTGGCATCAATGGGAGCTTTTCTAAATCCTGTTAGTCAGAATTCAATCTGTCACTAAGTCTGGTTCACATCTAAAGACACGGTTACGTCTAGAGGACAGAAACCACTGAGTCAGAGTGAACGTTAGCCGACACGTTTATTCCTTTGAAAACAAAGGATTCAAGGCTTTTATCGTCACGTGTGCAGAGCGACAGCGCAGATATATCAAAGTACATCTGAGGCTCCTCCCACTCAACAAAACAGACCAATCAGTGCAAGTTAATACAGATCACATAGAAACAGATGGATGTTCTGTCACAAGGTCAGGTGTTTCACCCCCCCCCCCCATCCCCAGCTCCTAAAAGAGAATGAAAAGACTCCAAATGTGATGAAGCTGGATGTTCACTTTAAACGTTACTTATCAACTTTTAAATGCATATCATGGTCGATAGGGGGAGGGTCTGTCATGAGTTTAAATCCAGTTTGAGGAATATTTTGGCCACGAATGCATCACGCATGGATAGGTTTTTACTGATTTACTAAAAGTTAATAAACATTTTGAAGAAGCTGTTTCTAAAGTGGCATCGCAGCCTGAGATCTGACGGAGGCTCGCTTTGCTCCGATAACATCTCCTGGTGTTATGGAACTAAGCCATCAGCTCCTAAATGAGTATTCAAAGTATTCGGATCTAAAGATGGTAGTTTTAAGAGGCATTCACTTCAAACGTTACTTATGCACTATTAAATGCATATCCTTTCATGAGTTCAAATCCAGTTTGAGGAACATTTGGTCGATATTTTGGCCAAGAAGTCGAGATGCACGAGGTGTAAACTGCAGGTTCAAATAAAGTCTAAAACATGTCTTGAATGGCAGCAGATGAGTTTGCAGCGTCCAGTGGAAACTCCCAGCACGTGAGATCTGAACGGAGGCTTGTTTTGCACCGATAAGACATTCTGGTGTTATGGAAATAAACTGCGAGGCTCCCGTGTGAAAGTGGACATTCTCCCGAAATAGCTCCAGGTGCACGCCCCCCCCCCCCCGCGTCACGTGACCCTCCTTTGTGTCCGAGCTGTTTGTTCGGCATGCCTCTGCAGCTGGATGTTGTTTTGCAGAATGAACAATTGTTTGAATCACCTTTTAAATTCCACGGCGTCGCGCTTCGATTGTCCGTCTGATCCCTTCGCTCTTATCCGCGCTGCATTCCTGGCATTCCAGAGATGTTTGACCTCCGGTGGGGGGGGGGGCTTCCTGCTGGTCACCTAACCCTCGGACACATGTTGCCGGATAAAGAGGCGCGGCGAGGGAATGTGGTTTATTGAATTTATTGAATCGCTGCCCGTCGGGCTGACGCGGAAATTCCACTTTGGAAAACTGTGGCAGCCAGAGGAGCGCCGGGTGCAGTGACGGCTACCCTCAGCATGGGTTCAGCTGCTTATATTTGGGTTTAAAACGGCAAGAAATAAGTAAGATACAAGATTTCAAGGCATTCTCATCATGAGCTCAGCAGCTTCAGGAGATATGTCAATGAAAAGCGTAAGGCTCCTCCAACAGTGCAACATGAATATCTATAGGACATAGAACAGATGAAACGGATCAAATAGTGCAAGAGAATGTCAAGAAATGTCAATTTATTAAAGTCAATAGGCTTCAAATGTCTTGTTTTGCACAACCCCAAAGTCGCAGAGTCCAAGTTTATGTTATATTCACTTTCATATAAAAGCAAGAAATCTACAGATATTTTGCTTTTTCTGAGATTTCTGCATTTCAAAGATGTTTTAATCAATTTAAAAAATACTTTTCTATCAATATCAGATCTTCTGGAGCCATTTGAGATCCTGTACAGATGAATAAAGAATAAAAAAACACATTTACTACGACTTCATTCTACCTTTTCTGTCAAATATACACACCACCCTTCAATTATTATTCAAATCAGACTGCTTTATTTTAAAATAAGATATTTATTCAACATATACAATCTTACAGCTTGTTTTGCTGCAGTAAAGCACTGAATACTCACTAAAATATTAATTAAAACAATAAATAAATGCAGATAGTTTAAACATTTCTTTTGCTTTTATTAAAGATGGAAAATTCAGAACAAATAGGTCCAATAACTCACTGCAGCTTTCCTGCACAGACGCTCTAGAAACACACAGTGAGGACTTTTCAAGATAAAAGCATGTTGATTCAGTTTAAAAACAACTCTGAGATGTTTGCTCTGAGGGTCGTGTGTCTCTGGCAGCGTGATAACATTCCTCTGACTCTAATAGAATATAAACTCATGACTAAATGCTGTGGGAATTAGAGCAGAGTTAAAAATAGAAGCTGTGGCATCAATGAGAGCTTTTATAAATCCCTTTCTTCAGAATACAATCAGTCACTAAGTCTGCTAGTGTTTTATATCTAATGACATTGTTACGTCTAAGGCAGCGGTTCCCAACCTGTGGTCCGCGAAGGCATGCAAGTGGGCTGCCAAAATAAAAATAAAATGGGCTAAATAATAACATATAGGAGATGACATTCCCATCTCAGACAAAAACAAAACAAAACCTGGAGGGAGACAATCAGGGGAAGAGGGGGAGAGAGAGACACACGAACAAACCACGGCACGTAACAATTTCACAAACAAATAGGTTGACAACCAAATACCACCAAAAACACAACATGGCATATTTATTGTTCCTTTAATCCCACTCTTCGTTAGAGCTCATTATTTCCCATTTCATGGCGTGTTGAGCCTTTGATTTTTTGTGGCAATAATTGTATCCATAATAAATTGTATTTTTAATCTACTCTTCAAACACCTTAAATTTAGATTACTCCTTGATTGACTTTTAAAAATATGTATTTTAGCCAGAAGAATAGTTGTATTTATTAACTGTGTGCGGTCTTCATCTAAAAGCCCAAATAAAATATTAAAGGGTATAAATGAAATATTTGCCGCCAAAATAATTTGCAAAAATTATGATTTGTGTGGAAATATTTTCATTTTTAAGATTTATTTTATTTTAACCTGTTTTCCTTTCTCTTTCTCGATCCTCCTTAGCAACAGTCATTACAGTCCTTAGCAACGGTCATTACAGTCCTTAGCAACAGTCCTTAGCATCGGTCATTACACTCCGTAGCAACGGTCATTACAGTCCTTAGCAACTGTGATTACAGTCCTTGGCAACGGTCAGTACAGTCCTTGGCAACGGTCAGTACAGTCCTTAGCAACGGTCAGTACAGTCCTTAGCAACGGTCATTACAGTCCTTAGCAACAGTCCTTAGCAACGGTCATTACAGTCCTTAGCAACGGTCATTACAGTCCTTAACAGCGGTCATTACAGTCCTTGATTTATTTTATTTTAACCTGTTTTCCTTTCTCTTTCTCGATCCTCCTTAGCAACAGTCATTACAGTCCTTAGCAACGGTCATTACAGTCCTTAGCAACAGTCCTTAGCATCGGTCATTACACTCCGTAGCAACGGTCATTACAGTCCTTAGCAACTGTGATTACAGTCCTTGGCAACTGTGATTACAGTCCTTAGCAACGGTCATTACAGTCCTTGGCAACGGTCAGTACAGTCCTTGGCAACGGTCAGTACAGTCCTTAGCAACGGTCATTACAGTCCTTAGCAACGGTCATTACAGTCCTTAGCAACAGTCCTTAGCAACGGTCATTACAGTCCTTAGCAACGGTCATTACAGTCCTTAGCAACGGTCATTACAGTCCTTAGCAACGGTCATTACAGTCCATAGCATCGGTCATTACAGTCCTTAGCAACGGTCATTACAGTCCTTAGCAGCGGTCATTACAGTCCTTAGCAACGGTCATTACAGTCCTTAGCAACGGTCATTACAGTCCATAGCATCGGTCATTACAGTCCATAGCATCGGTCATTACAGTTTTTAGCAACGGTGATTACAGTCCTTGGCAACGGTCATTACAGTCCTTGGCAACGGTCATTACAGTCCTTAGCAACGGTCATTACAGTCCTTAGCAACAGTCCTTAGCAACAGTCCTTAGCATCGGTCATTACAGTCCGTAGCAACGGTCATTACAGTCCGTAGCAACGGTCATTACAGTCCTTAACAGCGGTCATTACAGTCCTTGGCAACGGTCATTACAGTCCATAGCATCGGTCATTACAGTCCTTAACAGCGGTCATTACAGTCCTTAGCAACGGTCATTACAGTCCTTAGCAACGGTCATTACAGTCCATAGCATCGGTCATTACAGTCCTTAGCAACGGTCATTACAGTCCTTAACAGCGGTCATTACAGTCCTTAGCAACGGTCATTACAGTCCTTAGCAACGGTCATTACAGTCCATAGCATCGGTCATTACAGTCCATAGCATCGGTCATTACAGTTTTTAGCAACGGTGATTACAGTCCTTAGCAACGGTCATTACAGTCCTTGGCAACGGTCATTACAGTCCTTAGCAACAGTCCTTAGCATCGGTCATTACAGTCCTTGGCAACGGTCAGTACAGTCCTTAGCAACGGTCATTACAGTCCTTAGCAACAGTCCTTAGCAACAGTCCTTAGCATCGGTCATTACAGTCCGTAGCAACGGTCATTACAGTCCGTAGCAACGGTCATTACAGTCCTTAACAGCGGTCATTACAGTCCTTGGCAACGGTCATTACAGTCCATAGCATCGGTCATTACAGTTTTTAGCAACGGTGATTACATTTCATTTCATTTCATTTCAAACCTTTATTTATCCAGGTTGTATCCCATTGAGATCATTGATCTCTTTTTCAAGGGAGACCTGCTCAAGTAGGTTCCACATGAAACATTAAAAACATAAACAGAGCAACAAAAGTTTGTCACAAATCTCAGTGCACTGTGATACGCAGCATCTAACTTGACCAGGCAATTGGCAGGTGCATTCATATAAATCAAATCACCATAGTCCAGCACAGGTCAAAAGGTCACAGTGACTAGCCTTTTTCTGGCCTCGAGCCAGAAACAGGACTTGTTCCTGTAGAAGAAACCTCGCCTAACCCTCAGTTTTTTAAGCAGGTTATTGACATGACGTTTAAAAGTGAGACAATCATCAAGCCAGATACCAAGGTATTTGTAACAGGCAACCACTTCAAGTTTTATTCCTTGCGTAGTTACAATATCTAAAACAGGCTCTGGTGTCTTTTTAGCTTTTGAAAAGAGCATTACCTTGGTTTTCTCAACATTTAAAAGAAGCTTTAGTTCAGAGAGCTGAGTCTGAATAATGTTAAAAGCAGCCTGTAATTTAACAGCAGCCTCCTTAACCTGTTTCACGCCTTCCCCCCGGTACCGGGCGGATAAACGCGTCATTTGCAGGAAACAACGTCTAAGGAATCTTAATATTGAATAAAACTATGAATGTGTTATATCCATGTAACGGGAAGAAACTCAGCTAACTGATCTTTTTAATTTTTTTTTTCAAAAAAAACCCACAATGCTAGCACTCAGCCTCTGAATTAGCCTCGACGAAAAAAACGTAACCTACAAAGGCACATAAACTCACTCAGAACTCCCTTATTACTTATCCTAGATGCACAACCGAACACTCTTTTTTGGTGTCCTGGAGACACTGAATCTAACGGTGCCCACCTCAACACTCAGTGATAAACATTCGCGACGCTATCAACGAAAGCGTACATCATCACATGTGGAGCCAAGAAGCTAAACATGTAAATATGGCTTACCTTGGTCAAAAGTGGTCTTCAATGGCATTAAAACGATAAAAAAACGATGCTGCAGTTAATCCATAGGTTCATCCTATGTGTCTGTGCCTTCTTTGAAATTATTTCTGATAATCCATAAGCAATACAACTGCGTTTTAGTTTCCAAACTCCAGAAGGAGACATTCCTCCAGTTTAGTTTCGCTTTCCACACGCGAAGCGGCAACATTTTTTCTTTACAATGTATGTGTATGTGAGTCTCCTCCTTCGATTCTATTGGCTCTAACGGTCACAAGGGTATGTCAACCAACCAGATCGAGCAAGGGGGGCCAGAGATAGGTCAAATCCACCCAAATGACCCCAGATGGCCCAGTTTTTGGCTAAACCTCTCTAAAAAGGTCAAATTTCACTTGTTTTGCATCAATCTTGATACAGGGTACTTATTATATGTTGTACTTTGGATTCCTAAAGCTTTTAGTCTACTAACCCATCATCCAAGGGTAGTTTTCACTATCTGTAAAAAATAATTTTTGGACGGACACTATAATTTACAGTTTTTTACTATGTAAAATCTGAATTTTCTTTAAAATAAAAAACATTTATATTGATTCTGACACTTCTACATCCAACTCACAGGTTTATCATTACTTTGAGAAAAAAGATTATTAATTTAACCCTTTTGGAAGGGAAGATATGGTCATTTGTTCTGGGAATGTCATTTTCGAGCCTGAGACCTGAAAAACAGGCTCAGAGTGGAACAGGTTAATGGAGGGACCTGCACAGTACATAACGGTATCATCCGCATAAAAATGTAAGGTTGCTCCATCGACATTTTCACCTAAACTATTGATGTAGATGGAGAATAAAAGTGGACCTAAAACAGAACCTTGAGGAACACCATTAGTAATGTTCAACCACTCAGAAGACAGCCCATCAAAGTGAACACATTGGGACCTTTCAGAGAGGTAGTTCACAAACCACCCACTGCATGGCTGGATAAGCCAATACTGAGTAGCCTCTGCTTTAAGATGCAATGATCGACGGTATCAAACGCTTTGGAAAGGTCAATAAATAGAGCTGCACAACTCTGCTTTTTATCTAAAATACTCGTAATGTCATTCACCACTTTCATTGTGGCAGTGATGGTGCTATGTTGCTTTCTGAAGCCTGACTGATGTTTAGACAGGATGTCATTTGTATATAAAAACACCTTTACCTGCTCACTCACTAGGCGTTCAAGAACCTTGGCCAGAACTGATCATTTAGAGATGGGCCTATAATTATTTAAAACGGTTGCCTCCCCTCCTTTCAGCAAAGGCAGGACATACGCTGACTTCCATACTTTAGGAATTGCATTTGTGCTGAGGGAGAGGTTAAAAAGAGTAGTGAGAGGTGGAGCAATAAAATCTGCAGCTATCTTTAAAAAGAAAGGTTCTACGTTGTCCGGGCCGGCCGGTTTCTTAGGATCTAACTTGGTTAAAGCTTCATGAACAACATTTACAGTGAAAGCAGTAAAACTAAAAGGGTTTTCCAGACCACATTGTTCAGAGTCACAGACTGAGGTGTTCACAGAAGCAGAGTTAGTCACAGAATCACACAGAGAGCCACAGGACACAAAATGCTCATTAAAGCAATGTAACATGGTGGCCCTGTCCGATATAGAGCCAGATGCTGTGGTAATGCACGGAGGTAGCTCATTACGGATCTCACCGGTGGATAGCGATTTTATGGCTTTCCAAAATGTTCCAGGATTATTTAGGTTCTTTGTGGTAACTGACAGATAGTACTTTGACTTAGCACTTTTTATTTGTGATGTGAAGCTATTTCTTAGCTGCCTAAAACGCAGCCATTCTACCTCTGAGCCTGATTTCCTAGCCTTTGCCCAGGCCTTGTTTCTCTCATGCAGGAGACTGGACAGTTCAGCAGGAAACCAAGGATTGTCTCGTCCCTTCACTCTAAATTTACGCAGGGGTGCATGTCTATCAATGATCTCCATAAAACCAAGATAAATATAAGACCATGCAGTTCTACATCAGCACACAGATCGATTTTACCCCAATCAAACCCAAACAGATCATGAACAAAACCCTGCTCCACAAAATGTTTTATGTCTCTCTTACTGATAATGCAAGGTTTAACCTTTTGGACCTTAGTGTCCCTAATTGTGGCTACAACACAGTGATCACTCACATCATTTGCAAATACTCCCACAGATAAGCAGGGGCGGACTGGGACTAAAATTCAGCCCTGGAAACTGACCCAGTCCGGACACATGAAATGTCAAATGTTAGAAATCCGCTGTTTATTATTTAAAGTTTTACGTCCGATTCGCTCCTTTTTTCCTCTCTGTACACAGCTCCAGTTTGGGCATTGGCCTGTCATCAGATTTCATTTTGAGTTGCTGCTGTAGTAGCGGAAGTTTAGTAAAATTATTTTTTATGAAATAATCCAAATCTCCACCCTCCATAATTGCACTTGCTTCAGTTGCTTGCTACTTTTTAAGGGCGGTGATGACAGTTACAGTACGAACTGAAGTTGATGCGATTTGATTTGATTGTGAGGCATGACGTGAGCCTCATCTGATTGGTCAATCCCTCAATTTCTTTTCACCAAGGGAAGCCAATTTCGGCTAGCCTCCTCTCGCAACAGAGTGCAATCTACTGTTTCACCATAACATCTAGAGGGGCGCTGTTTCACTCTTTGTAAAATACTCAATGAGAATGGGGGAGAGATGGACCGGCAGAATATTTACCGAAACTAAACGAAGTGTTTTTATTTATTTATTAAAATTATAACTACAATCCAAAAAAACAGGGGAAGCCTGGCTTCCCTTGGCCTCCAGGAGAAAACGCCACTGAGTTCAAGGGATAATTCTCACCCACCTCTTGCTCTTGCCCTGCACTTGTATGTGCCAGTTGAGCTGGTTCTTCCACCAGCTCAACTCTCTGTCCCTCATCATGAACGCAGGAGGCTGGCTGTATATCTGAACTCGCGCCCTCATCATTCTCTTCATCATCTTGCACTTGTTCTAAGCTGCTGCTGATAGTGCTTGTAGCAGCGCTGCTGCCAAAAAGGTCTGTCAATTTGCGACATTTATATGCATCATTTATATGCATCACCTGCGAGTTTATCAGTGGATGTTTGCTGGAACTGTTTGTAAACAGCGTGTTACCTGACGGACACACACAGCGTGACTCCGGTCAGGTAGAGACCGGTCTCCAGTCAGCACCGCTGCAGACTCGCTGTTTGAGGGCTTGATAGCCCACTCCCCCTCCACACCGCTCCACACTAGTTGGTTTGGAACAGCACTTAAATGTGGCGGACCCTCCGCGAGGGCCTTCGTGTGGCCGGTCTTTTTTCTTCTTCGTGTGTGATTATTTGACAAATAAGAACCACACAACTGCATTAGCGGCCGCTGTCGCCCTCTGTCGGCCGTAAGCGCAACTTAAATAATGACTTTAAACAAAAAAAATGTAAAGGGCCGGCCGGCCGTCAACAGCCCTTGACGACCGGCCGTTCTGTGGTTCTCCAGATTCTACAGATGGCCAGTCCGCCCCTGCAGATAAGTATTTATGGGGAACATTAGTTAAAATGAGATCAATTAAGGAGGATTTATTAGGGGACTTAATGTTAGGGCGAGTAGGACTGTCTATAATCTGAGTAACATTCAGAGAGATACAAAGGTTTTTAAAATCCTCTGACACAGAAGTTAACCAGTCCCAGTTCAAATCTCCAAGCAGCACTATTTCCTTGTAGTCAAGTTGAGATAAAAGTTTTGCCAATGAAGATAAAGAGTCCTTGACAGCTGAGGGGGGTCTGTAGCAGCCCACCACCATGACCTGTTGACCCTTTGCTACTTCAATATTTAAGGCTAAAAATTCTAGTTGTTTACTAATAGATTTGGAAACCATCTTGGTTACACAAAACTTATTTTTCACATAAATGGCAACGCCACCACCTTTTTTAGGACGGTCGGTACGATATACACTATAACCATTTAAGTAGATGTCAGAGGCCAAAATAGATTTATCTAGCCACGTTTCTGATAAGACAATGATATCAGCATCAGTCGAGCTCGCCCAAATGCGGACAAAATCTAACTTAGGTAACAGACTGCGCACATTTAAGTGAATGAATCCCAACCCAGATCTAGAAATAAAATCAGCAGGAGTAGCTATCTGACTACTACTGCTGCTGGGCGGTCCAGGGTTTAGTTGTACATTCCCTGATAGTAATAATAGCAAAAAAAACAAGCACCTTTTCCTCTTAACCGACACACATACATTGTCATCTGCTTTAAAGTCACCAGCAAACTCTGCGAAAGTGAGATTAGAGCTCAAGAAGCAGTCCTGAAGAACCATCATAGCAGGCAAGTGAGAAAGACAAACATTTGTCGAACTGAATGTCTGTGACAAGGCAACCAGTAATTGTTTGTGTAACACATCCGAACCTTTACAGGGGATGTCCACTGCGGGCGGTAGAACAGACCTGAACCCAGTCGACTTCTCAGGATGACGAGAGAACTTCTCATTGTCCAAAATAGCTAACAGGCATAGCAGAATCACGATAGGGGCCATTTTCCCAGACCAGCACAGCATCCGGATAGGCGCGCAAGCAGGCCCGAAACGTGGAGGCGCTCCGGTCTCTCCGCGATGACCCCGGTGTAAAACCTCCTCAGCACAGCAGGATAGGCGAAGCAGGCCCAGCTCGAGGCGTAGAGGTGCTCCGGTCTCTCCGCGATGACCCCGGTGTAAAACCTCCTCAGCAGTACAGGATAGGCGAAGCAGGTCCAGCCCGAAACGTAGAGGCGCTCCGGTCTCTCCGCGATATCCCCGTGGTAAAACCTCCTCGGCACCGTAGAGCACGACAGGTGGAGCAGGTGGATACAGGCCTCCGCTACAGCAGGTGTAAAGCAGGCCGCAGCCCGAACGCGAAGCCGCTCCGGTCTCTCCGTTACGTCAAAATCTCACCAGGACAGCAGCACACGACGATCAAAGATAACAAAAGAAAAACGCTCAGAACGTGAGGAACTAAACTTGACATAAGTTTCAGAAACAAATAATGGACTTTGGGTCATCAAAGCAAACACTGAAGAGCAGAGTTCTCGCATGGAGACAGGACAAGACGAACTGACGTCTTGTGGAGAATTATCTCCACAAGCTAAAGCGGTCATTACAGTCCTTAGCAACAGTGATTACAGTCCTTTGCATCGGTCATTACAGTCCTTGGCAACGGTCATTACAGTCCTTAGCAACGGTCATTACAGTCCTTAGCAACAGTCCTTAGCATCGGTCATTACAGTCCTTAGCATCGGTCATTACAGTCCATAGCAACGTTCATTACAGTTTTTAGCAACGGGGATTACAGTCCTTAGCAACGGTCATTACAGTCCTTGGCAACGGTCCGTACAGTCCTTGGCAACGGTCATTACAGTCCTTAGCAACGGTCATTACAGTCCTGAGCAACACGGTCATTACAGTCCTTAGTAACGGTCATTACAGTCCTTGACAGCGGTCTGTTCTACTGGATTAACAACTTGCCACATGTTCTGAATCGACTAATCAGAACTTTATTTAGCCTCCGTATTGTTTATGGTTGAATGTGGGCCGCGCACATTTTTTAGATTCTTAACCTGTTACGCACCGCCCCCCCGGTACCGGGCGGATAAACGCGTCATTTGCAGGAACAACGTCTAAGGAATCTTAATATTTAATAAACTATGAATGTTTTATATCCATGTAACGGGAAGAAACTCAGCTAACTGATCTTTTTAATTTTTTTTCCCAAAAAACCCCACAATGCTAACACTCAGCCTCTGAATTAGCCACGAGCGAAAAAATGTAACCTAAAACGGCACTTAAACTCACTCATAACTCCCTTATTACTTATCCTAGATGCACAGCCAACCCCTCGATTAGCATCTCCTGGAGACACTGAATCGTTTGGTGCCCACCTCAACACTCAGTGATAAACATTTGCGACGCTATAAACAAAAGCGTACATCATAACATGTGGAGCTAAGTAGCTAGAAACGCTAACATGGCTTACCTTGGTCAAAACTGGTCTTCAATGGCATTAAAACGATAAAACGATGCTGCAGTTAATCCATAGGTTCATCCAATGTGTCTGTGTCCTCTTTGAAATGATTTCTGATAATCCATAAGCAATAAAACTGCTTTTTCGTTTCCAAATGTCAGAGCTAGAGATAGGTCCACTCTGCTGCAAAATTACATGCGCGAAGCGCCCACCTCTTCTCTTCACAATGTGTGTGTGTGTGGGGGTCTCCCCCTTCGATTCTATTGGCTCTAACGGTCAGAAAGAGGTGTCAACCATCAAAATCAACCAAGGGGGGCCAGAGATATGGAAAAAAAACAATTTTCACCCAAATCACCTCAGAGGTGGGGTGGTTTTGGCTAAACCTCTCTAAAAAGGTCAAATGTCACTTGTTTTGCATCAATCTTGATACAGGGTACTTATTATATGTTGTACTTTGGATTCCTAAAGCTTTTAGTCTACTAACCCATCATCCAAGGGTAGTTTTCACTATAAGTAAAAAATAATTTTTGGACGGACACTATAATTTACAGTTTTTTACTATGTAAAATCTGAATTTTCTTTAAAATAAAAAACATTTATATTGATTCTGACACTTCTACATCCAACTCACAGATGTAACCTTGCTTTGATAAAAGAAATTATTCATATAACCCTTTTAAAAGTTAACTTGTAGTCATTTGTTTTGGGCATGTCATTTTCGAGCCTGAAACATGAAAAGCAGGCTTGGTGCTTAACAGGTTAAGTGGGCCCTGAGTTGAAAACGGTTGGGAACCGCTGGTCTAGGGGGCAGTAACAAAAAACAACCAATAACAGAGGGACTCAGAGTGAACGTTAACTAAAATGTTTATTCCTTTTAAACAAAGAATGCTGCCAACAAAGAAGATAAGATCAGAAGTACTTTATTGATCCACAGTTGGGAAATGTTTGTGTTGCAGCAGCATAAAAAGACATGGCATTGTACAATAAACTGAAAAGACAAGAAATAAACATTTAAAAATGTCAACATCTCAATAGCAATAACACACACATTCAACAATGCTCAGAAAACAAGACTGAAAAAACGGTCTCATTTTTCCGTGCTGCGTTCAGGTGCAAAGCTGGAAGCTGTGGCATCAGTGGGAGCTTTAATAAATCCTGTTATTCACAATGCAATGTGTGACTAGATTCAAGGTTCAAGGCTTTTATTGTCACGTGTTCAGAGCTACAGTGTAGTTATGTCAATGAAATTCTGAGGTCACAGGCTCCTCCCACAATGCAACACAATAAATCGGATAAAATAGTGCAAGTAAATATAAATAATTTACAAGATGCAAAACAGATGAATGTTATGGATGTTCAGGTGTTTAACAGTCTTATGGCCTGTGGGATGAAACAAACTTCTGGAATTGTTTATATCTAACACTGTCACATTTTTCCATGTTGCGTTCAGGTGCAAAGCTGGATGATTTCGCCGACTTCACGACGTTCGGCATCGCCACCGCTCTGCTGCTGAGGACCACAGACCTGATGGACAACATCCTGTGTGTCTGCTACGTGCTTTCAGTGTTCGTCCGCCTCTGTTTCTACACCAGTGGTGAGAGTTACACTAAAAACATCCTTTACTCAAGTAGAAGTACAGATACTCATGTTTAAAAATACTCTGGTAGAAGTATTGAGTAAAGAAGTTTAGTCAATACTTCTACTTTTACCAAAGTAAAAGTAAAAAAGTATGGGCTTTGAAATGTACTTCAGTAAAAAGTACCCATAACTAGCAGCTGTTTTAAAGAGTACCTGACCTCCCTTTATATTAATAGAACAATAATGTCATTGTTAGCTAATGAATGTTTCCATGCTGAACAACGGCAACATGACAACGTTCTCAATGAGAAGTCAATAACAAACTAGTAAAAAGGACACTTTTCCTGGTTTTAAAAGCTGTGTTAAGGTGCTGTTACTTTCTGAACCTAACAGACTCTTCTAGCGGTTTTAATATGCATGCTGTTCAATATGAACATGTCTAAGTGTAGTTTTGTGTTATTCCCACAGGAGTTCCCTTCATGTACCGTGGTCTCCCCTGCATCTACTCCTCTGGGATCCTGGCCAGCGCCTCCCTGCTGTCGGGGGGGAACCTCCCGATGCTGCGCATCATCGCTGTGGCCATGATCCTCTTCATGATCAGCCAGAGCTTCTACCCTCACGACCGCGTGCTCGAGTCCCAGGCCTGGAAGAAGGCAGTGTACGCTGGAGGTAAAGACCATCTCACACACCTCCACCTTTTCACTCCATCTCACTTTCATTTCTTTCCACTTATGGTAGCGTCGAGCAAATATAATAGTGGTGGTCTAATGGATAGTGGGCTGAAGATCGGAAGGTCGCCAGGAACACCACCACTAGTGTGCCCTTGAGTAAGGCACTTAGCCCTCCAGGGAGAATGTCCCTGTAGTTGGTAATTGTAAGTCTCTTTGGATAAAAGCGTCAGGTAAATTAAATGAAATGTAATAAGGTGGTTAACACAAACTGAAGCAACGTTAGCCTCCTTTAGCTTAGCGGTGGTGACGTGAAGTCATGTGACCGTGCTGTAGTTCCTTTATAGCCCAACATTAGCCACCTTTAGCTTAGCGGTGGTGATTAATAATATGTACAGATACGAACATGTCCTTAATTAAAACATTACGAAGCACTGGGAAAGGCTAATGTAAAAAGGAGAGTTATTCAGACCCTGAGAGAAGTATAAAGTTACTCCTACATTTCTGACCTCGATAATGAAACCATGGACAGATTTAGAAGTGAATGTTGGCAAAGTTTGGCTGTGGCAGCACGGAGGATAGCCTCAAATTTAACGAGATTAAGTGTAAGGTAATTGCAGGTCATCTGAGCATTAACATCATTTACGTAGCCTGGCACGGTTCAAGGGTATCAGAGAGCTGATGTGCATATATAGAGTTGCATATCGTCAGCATACAGGTGGAAGTTGAAGCCATATTGATGTATTACATATCCAAAACATTTAAGATGGGAGACCTTAAACTGCAAATAGAAACTAACTGTCAGACTGAATTTAAATCAGCAGTGAAATTTAGTCGGATCGGTAGCTTGAGTTTCATATTAAACTAGGCCCTCAACAACACTTTTATAGAGAGGACTCTTTAAAGTAGAGACACTACATACTGATATACACCTGAACATCAGCAGGAGAGGACTCTTTAAAGTAGAGACACTACATACTGATATACACCTGGACATCAGCAGGAGAGGACTCTTTAAAGTAGAGACACTACATACTGATATACACCTGAACATCAGCAGGAGAGGACTCTTTAAAGAAGAGACACTACATACTGATATACACCTGAACATCAGCAGGAGAGGACTCTTTAAAGTAGAGACACTACATACTGATATACACCTGAACATCAGCAGGAGAGGACTCTTTAAAGTAGAGACACTACATACTGATATACACCTGAACATCAGCAGGAGAGGACTCTTTAAAGTAGAGACACTACATACTGATATACACCTGAACATCAGCAGGAGAGGACTCTTTAAAGTAGAGACACTACATACTGATATACACCTGAACATCAGCAGGAGAGGACTCTTTAAAGTAGAGACACTACATACTGATATACACCTGAACATCAGCAGGAGAGGACTCTTTAAAGTAGAGACACTACATACTGATATACACCTGGACATCAGCAGGAGAGGACTCTTTAAAGTAGAGACACTACATACTGATATACACCTGAACATCAGCAGGAGAGGACTCTTTAAAGTAGAGACACTACATACTGATATACACCTGAACATCAGCAGAAGAGGACTCTTTAAAGTAGAGACACTACTGATATACACCTGAACATCAGCAGGAGAGGACTCTTTAAAGTAGAGACACTACTGATATACACCTGAACATCAGCAGGAGAGGACTCTTTAAAGTAGAGACACTACTGATATACACCTGAACATCAGCAGGAGAGGACTCTTTAAAGTAGAGACACTACTGATATACACCTGAACATCAGCAGGAGAGGACTCTTTAAAGTAGAGACACTACTGATATACACCTGAACATCAGCAGGAGAGGACTCTTTAAAGTAGAGACACTACATAGTATTATGAATAGGGCCCCTTTAACTCCATATTTCCCATTTTGCATTGTTCTAAAACTCAGTGTCTTACAGTCAGAAGCGTTTAAAACACGAAGGTGCATACATTCTTATCATAAAATCTACTTTTTTTTTACATTCTTTAAATATAAAATGTAAGAAGGAGAATTTAAATAATGAACAAGAATGGGCCAAGAACTGAGCCCTGAGGGACACCACAAGAAAGTGGAGATGTAAATATTTTTATGGTGCAAACAATATGAAGCTAAGTAAATATTAAAACGTTGCCACAGCTGATTAGTTGGCTGATATGAATAGTTGTTATACCCTGATTTAGCGCAGGTGAGCTAGCTTAGCTTGGATTCATAACTAACAGTTAGACTTTTATTATGTTGTGTAAAATAAATGTTGTTTTTTTTGTTTGTTTTTTCCGAATAGGCCGATTTATTCTCAATAATAATATGTTGTATACATGTTACTGTATAATGTATTTTCAGACTTATTTAAATTTTCATTGAAAACAGTAGTTTGTGCAGTAACTCAGAGCGCCCACTAGGGGCTACGGACCCCCTGTTAAAGACCCATAGTTTAAAGATATCAGCATGGACTTTTTCTATATTTTCTGACGATGATTATTTTCATCTAGAACAGAGGTTCCCAAACTTTTTACAGTATGTACAAAAACCAAATCTCTCTAAACCCCAGGTTGATGTTGGTGTCGATTCATTTTCTTGCTAGAAGTGGCGCGGCTCAGCTGCCAACGGCAACTCGTCTTCAGCAGCTAAATGTTCGTCTGACTTTGACCCGTCGGCCCGGCGTTTTCACTTGGAAACTGTTTTTTGGACCCTTTAGCTTTTTTAAATTTTAATTGTCCAACTAAGGAGTCCGAATACAGTCTCGTCAAGCTAACGCTAACGATGCTAATTCACGCCAAAGTCAAGTCCAACCAAATTTAAGTTCAGAAATATTGAACAGCTTATGTTTACATCATTGTAATGTGATGTGTATATGTGATAAATAACTGTTGTCTGAAATAAAATGATTTTTTTGGATTCAAGTTGATGACAGTTTGGGTCGAGTTGGTAGACCGTAAGCAAGTAAACAAGAGTTTGGGAATTACTGGTCTAGAAAATAATCGGCAGATTATTCCATAATAACTACGGAAGCCGACAGGTGCAAATGAGTTTCAACAATCCTACATACTTTCATCAGAAGAAACACGCTGCAGCTTCAGAAAGGATGCAGATATAAAAACTAAATGTTCCTCATGAAGAAACATCTTCAGCAACACATGCAGCGTGTTGAGGACATTCAGCAACTTGAGGGTTTACTAAAAGACCAGGGGACACTAAAGAGAGACGCACACAGCTGGGAGACCAGGGGACACTAAAGAGTGACGCACACAGCTGGGAGACCAGGGGACACTAAAGAGTGACGCACACAGCTGGGAGACCAGGGGACACTAAAGAGTGACGCACACAGCTGGGAGACCAGGGGACACTAAAGAGAGACGCACACAGCTGGGAGACCAGGGGACACTAAAGAGTGACGCACACAGCTGGGAGACCAGGGGACACTAAAGAGTGACGCACACAGCTGGGAGACCAGGGGACACTAAAGAGTGACGCACACAGCTGGGAGACCAGGGGACACTAAAGAGTGACGCACACAGCTGGGAGACCAGGGGACACTAAAGAGTGACGCACACAGCTGAGAGACCAGGGGACACTAAAGAGTGACGCACACAGCTGGGAGACCAGGGGACACTAAAGAGTGACGCACACAGCTGGGAGACCAGGGGACACTAAAGAGTGACGCACACAGCTGGGAGACCAGGGGACACTAAAGAGTGACGCACACAGCTGAGAGACCAGGGGACACTAAAGAGTGACGCACACAGCTGGGAGACCAGGGGACACTAAAGAGTGACGCACACAGCTGGGAGACCAGGGGACACTAAAGAGTGACGCACACAGCTGGGAGACCAGGGGACACTAAAGAGAGACGCACACAGCTGAGAGACCAGGGGACACTAAAGAGTGACGCACACAGCTGGGAGACCAGGGGACACTAAAGAGTGACGCACACAGCTGGGAGACCAGGGGACACTAAAGAGTGACGCACACAGCTGGAGACCAGGGGACACTAAAGAGTGACGCACACAGCTGGCAGACCAGGGGACACTAAAGAGTGACGCACACAGCTGGGAGACCAGGGGACACTAAAGAGTGACGCACACAGCTGGCAGACCAGGGGACACTAAAGAGTGACGCACACAGCTGGAGACCAGGGGACACTAAAGAGTGACGCACACAGCTGGGAGACCAGGGGACACTAAAGAGTGACGCACACAGCTGGAGACCAGGGGACACTAAAGAGTGACGCACACAGCTGGAGACCAGGGGACACTAAAGAGTGACGCACACAGCTGGAGACCAGGGGACACTAAAGAGTGACGCACACAGCTGGAGACCAGGGGACACTAAAGAGTGACGCACACAGCTGGAGACCAGGGGACACTAAAGAGTGACGCACACAGCTGGAGACCAGGGGACACTAAAGAGTGACTTCTCTAAACGCTGCATGTGTTTTTGCTGAAGAAGTTTCTTCGTGTGAAACATTTGGGTGTTTGTCTCTGCATCCTTTCTGAAGCTGCTTCTCCTGATGGAAGAGATTTCGTTGTAGCACGTTAGCACCTGTTAGCACCTGTCGGCCTCCGTAGGTTACCGTAGCTCTTGAGTTTTAATGTGTTTTTTTTAATTGCTTATC
This sequence comes from Trematomus bernacchii, assembly GCF_902827165.1. NCBI lineage: Eukaryota > Metazoa > Chordata > Actinopteri > Perciformes > Nototheniidae > Trematomus > Trematomus bernacchii. The sequence continues at coordinate 265,449 of NW_022987711.1, forward strand.
CTCTTCTCACAAATTCTATATTTTTTTTATTTCCAGGAGTCGCCATGGTGTTCTGCTCTTCCTTCCCCCCCGCATGTGTGTACTACCTGTTGTGGTCAGTCTCCTACATTTTGTTTCCAACATCCCTCTGGAGCAACAAGGTGTAAAACGGGTGCTGGCTTTGTCCAAAAAAAAAAAAAAAACCCGAATACTGTAGGTTACCCTCGGGCCGTCCCGGTGAAGACGAGGACGAAGAGGAGCTACACGCCTGCTGCTAAACACAGGATAAAAGAAGAAATTATTTCAAACGCACACATTTATAATGTCTGCCTCTAATTTGGTTTATAAAATGTTTAATTGTGAAATGACGCGGGACTATGATCTTGTGTTAATGAGTAACTGTTCCAGTGCTACGGTATGTAGGTCAGGCCTTTTTATGATGAATATAAATCCAATTCCTTTTCCTGGTTTATCTTTAACAGACAGCACTACGACTAGTAGGGAGGCCACTCTATTCTATTATCCATTTATCTGCCGGTTATTTTCTCCAGGTCGGGCTTTAAAATGTTAGAAAACAGTCCTGAGATCAGTCCTTAAGACAAAAGACATCACTTTAAATACCAGATGAATCAGAAATCAGACAAGCTTCATATCTGAGAGGCTGGAAGCAGCTTCTTCAGACGTCTTTGCATGCAAACAATTACACGATTAAAACAAATACCTGGCTCTTATTTTCTGTGGATGGCATAATGCAGTCTAATGAGCAGTCCTGCGTTTACGGACTGTCTTTGAATGCATCAGGGTTTGAGGTGTCATAGCATTCAGGTCAGGATGTTTGTCTCCTTTTTAAAAAAAAATCCACCTTTCCCAGTTTGTGCATTGGTTTCAAATCCAGTGACAGAAAACACGTTTCATTTTAGAGTTAGCAGGTTTTACTTAGTTTTTAATTGAAAATCCACCGACTTCTACTTCTTTATGGTTTTTATCAAGTTGTGGCTCTGTCCAAGAAATGATGTGTTTAGATTTAGTTTGGTCTTTGGCGTGCCTCTGTTTTAGGAGGCATTGCAGTTTAAAAAGTGACTCCACACTGGACTCTAAACCCTTAAAGCAGCAGCAGTGTTCGGCCGGCTCTCCAGTGTGGATTTGTTATTAAAGAGCGACAACACGCAGCTGCAAGTCGTGCAGAGCGTCAGCGTGTCGTCGCTCTTTGACTCGGCCAGTATTCAGTCTGAGGGACTTGTTTTGTAGACTGCGTTTCACCGTGTGTGTGTTTGTGCCGCTCTAAATCCTGTGTGACACGTGTGGAGATCACACAGTATAACCACGACTGTATTTAAAGCTTTTAATCAAGGGGTGGATCACCGTTTAAAGAGGCCCTATATTCTGCTTTTTGGGGGGGGGGGGCTTCCTGTCGTTTCTCTCCCACTTCCAGAGCATAGTGACGTCACTATAGCGCTCCGACACATTGATAAGCTGAGGGGGCGGGACATCTTTAAGCTGGTTGACCAATCACAACAGCGCCAGCCAGCTAACCAATCAGAGCGGACTGGGCTCTGACTTTTTTTTCTAAAAATGTTAGAATTCTGACTTTTTCCAAGAATTCCGACTCTTTAAAAAAAAAAAAAAATCTTTTTTCAGGAAATCTCAAAATGTGACTTCTTTTGTTAAAATCCCCAATTCTAACTTTTTCCTCCAACACATTGTACGTGATAGGGTTAGGGGGCGGGACATCTCTAAGTGGTTGGTGAATCACAACCCAGCTGACCAATCAGAGCAGCTCTGGTTTCAGACAGAGGGTGAAAACAGGCAGTATGAGAAACATAAATTGAGCATTAAAGCACGGAGACACTAATCAACCCTTTAAATGAACAGAATTGGGCCTCTTTAAGTTCACTGATTTTAAAGCAACATCAGAACAAGACGAGCTCATTTTAAACTCCATTAGCTGGAGTGTTTCTGATGTAAAAGTAAAGAACACGCCTCCTCTGGTTCTGATGTTCCCCGTGGTTCCTGTCTAAGTTTTAGTACCCTGAGAGGCGTTCAAAGACACGTTCCTCTCCGGGACATTCAGCTTTCCTGTGTGGGTGTTTTGGTTTCAGACTGTGAGGTGTTTGCATGCCGAGCGCTGCACACGTTCAGCAACTCTACTTTGCCCCATCATGATGATAACAAGAGAAATGAGATCTGTGCTTTTACTTTCACTGTCTGTACATTTTTTGACAATAAAGAGGAAATGAAATGACGCTTTCAGTGTTTTTAATTCTACAATCTCAATTTTTATGTATTTATATATAACGTTTAAAACATCCTCCGGTGACCAGAGGACAGGGAACACATCAAATAACACATGGGAGTAAAACGATCATTCAAAACGAGATAAAAAGCACAATAACTGGAGACAGCTTGGCGTTGGTGTGGACCGGCTCCTCAGGTCTGAACCTCCTGTAGGGGGCGCTCCTCAGGTCTGAACCTCCTGTAGGGGGCGCTCCTCAGGTCTGAACCTCCTGTAGGGGGCGCTCCTCAGGTCTGAACCTCCTGTAGGGGGCGCTCCTCAGGTCTGAACCTCCTGTAGGGGGCGCTCCTCAGGTCTGAACCTCCTGTAGGGGGCGCTCCTCAGGTCTGAACCTCCTGTAGGGGGCACTCCTCAGGTCTGAACCTCCTGTAGGGGGCGCTCCTCAGGTCTGAACCTCCTGTAGGGGGCGCTCCTCAGGTCTGAACCTCCTGTAGGGGGCACTCCTCAGGTCTGAACCTCCTGTAGGGGGCGCTCCTCAGGTCTGAACCTCCTGTAGGGGGCGCTCCTCACCGAGCGCTCCTCTGACTCCAGAGCCTGCACCACACTCAGGTACTGAGGACAAACACAGTTCTCTCTCTCTCTATCTATCTCTCTCTCTCTCTCTCTCTCTCTCTCTCTATCTCAGGTACTGAGGACAAACACAGTTCTCTCTCTCTCTGTCTCTCTCTCTATCTCTCTCTATCTCTATCTCTCTCTCTATCTCTCTCTATCTCTCTCTCTATCTCAGGTACTGAGGACAAACACAGTTTTCTCTCTCTCTATCTCTCTATCTATCTCTCTCTATCTCTATCTCTCTCTCTATCTCTCTCTATCTCTCTCTCTCTCTATCTCAGGTACTGAGGACAAACACAGTTTTCTCTCTCTCTATCTCTCTCTATCTCTCTATCTCTCTCTCTCTATCTCAGGTACTGAGGACAAACTACACAGTTTTCTCTCTCTCTCTATCTCTCTCTCTCTCAGGTACTGAGGACAAACTACACAGTTTTCTCTCTCTCTCTCTCTCTCTCTCTCTCAGGTACTGAGGACAAACTACACAGGTTACTCTCTCTCTCTACTGCACACGTCACTGAAGACTTTTTCTCTCTGTCTGTCTCACCTGTCTGTCTCTGTCTCTCCTGAGGTCTGGTGATCTGGATGTCTCACCTGTCTCTCCTGAGGTCTGGTGATCTGGATGTCTCACCTGTCTCTCTGTCTCACCTGTCTGTCTCTGTCTCTCCTGAGGTCTGGTGATCTGGATGTCTCACCTGTCTGTCTCACCTGCCTGTCTCTCTGTCTCACCTGTCTCTCTGTCTGTCTCTCCTGAGGTCTGGTGATCTGGATGTCTCACCTGTCTGTCTAACCTGTCTCTCTGTCTGTCTCTCCTGTCTGTCTCTCCTGAGGTCTGGTGATCTGGATGTCTCACCTGTCTCTCTGTCTGTCTCACCTGTCTGTCTGTCTCTCCTGAGGTCTGGTGATCTGGATGTCTCACCTGCCTGTCTCTCTGTCTCACCTGTCTCTCTGTCTGTCTCTCCTGAGGTCTGGTGATCTGGATGTCTCACCTGTCTGTCTCTCCTGAGGTCTGGTGATCTGTCTGTCTCACCTGTCTGTCTCACCTGTCTCTCTGTCTGTCTCACCTGTCTGTCTCTCCTGAGGTCTGGTGATCTGTCTGTCTCACCTGTCTGTCTCACCTGTCTCTCTGTCTGTCTCACCTGTCTGTCTGTCTCTCCTAAGGTCTGGTGATCTGTCTGTTTCACCTGTCTGTCTCACCTGTCTCTCTGTCGGTCTCACCTGTCTGTCTCTCCTGAGGTCTGGTGATCTGGATGTCTGATACAAATGTGAAGCATGTCAAGGAAGTTGAGTATCTGAAGTGTACTTTTTGTGTATTTTCGGGTTAATAATGTGGCCTTTTTGGCAGTTTAACTAAAGGTGTGCGGCTGCTGCTGTGAGGAAATATCTGCCTGAAATTACAATGGGCTTTAATGGAGACATGTTGAACATTTTTGTCACTTCATGCCCTCAAGAGGCATTTTGTTTAATTATTTTTACTGAATTATTTGTCATTTTTCAAGCTACGATATGTTTTCCTACATTTGTCATGAAAAATTATGTCTCAGGAATGTAGGGTTTGGGAATTATGGCAGTTTTAAAAATATATATGAAGGCAAATTTCAAGATTTCTCACCCTCTAGCTGTGACATCACGCACTCTAGTTAATGTTAAAATCTGAAGAAAGCCTCTTTACCAAGGTCTGAACAATGTTTAATATCTCTAAAAGTAAGAATCAGATTTAAAAGTTGTGTTACACGAATAATGTCACAAAGATGTGTAACATTTTAAAGTTGGAATGAGGTTTCTGAGTGAAAGTATGAATGAACAGTTAGCAGTTGAAGTCGCATGAAGATTGTTCAAGAATTTCTCCATTGACTTCAATGGTTAAAAATGTGATGTATTATGGGCTGTATCTCTGGAATTATGAAAGTTATGAATGAAAAAAGTAATAGCCATCGATTCCCGACCGAGCTGAACGTTTTGATGTTTGAACGGAGTTTCTGCGATGTTGAATGCAGGAGGAGAAGAGGTGCAAAGTTCCGGCGGAATAATAATAATTTTGTCCGTAGAAGAACATATAGTGGGAATGCTGTATCAGCATTCTCACTAAATAATGTACATTAAGACAACATTAAATACAGTTTATTGCTCAAGATGACAAACAGGTGAATGTTTATGGAGGCACTTTAAAGAGTTCAGGAGTTTGAGGGATGTGTTTCAGCAGAACTTCATCAGGTCGTATCTGGAGAGTTTCAAACAGATATGCAAAGAAACACGTGTTCAGAAATGTATGGAAATGTTCCTGATAAACAAATGAGAAGCTGCTGTTCCTCTGTTCTACATGTAGTAAAATGTTTTATTGAGGAAACCAGTGATCTCCGTCTTCTTTTAAGAGTCTTGACACTAAGCCAGAGTTCTTGTTTATTACATTTCTTTGTGCACGCTATTCTTCAGAGCATTTATAAGTTATACTTTGAAAAAGTGTTCCCAGTGTTCCCAGAGTCCAGACTGCAGGTCTGAGGTTCTGTCAGAGCGTTATTTTGAGGTTAAAGCATTTCAAAACCTGCACATTCAACTATAGAAGGATACCAATAAAGAAATAGATAAACACATTATACTTTGAGTTTGTTACGGAGGATTGAATGATGACTCACGAGGCCGACCTGAAACACCGACCAATCAGAGAAGAGCAGCGCCGGGTCTGCAGGAAGAGAGAATACTAATAATAAAATTAACATTTTGCAATGATTTCCAGTTTATTTTGTAATATCAGCTGCATTTCTTTAAATGATCTGTTTGTGGTGAAGAGCCTGAATGTTTCATCTCTCTGCACTTTGACCTTTCTAAGAAACTTCTGGAGTATTTCTGACTTTTCATTATCCAGAATATTCTATTTTGTTTTGTTTATATTTGATATCATATTTTTCATTTTATTTGTAATTGTTAATTCTCTAATTTTAAGTATTATATTTTAATGTCTGAACACACTT